>NW_026652294.1:61707899-61730307 GCF_009828535.3 Hylobates moloch
TCCGTCTCAAAAAAGAAAAAAAAAATCTGGGTGACATCTACATGCTGTAGTCCTTAGACGAGATAGTTAAAGCTTCAGAGTCTCTTTCTCAACCATATAATAGCGATAATAATGCCTGGCTCTATAGTTTGTTGGAATGATTCAGTAATATAAAGAAAATGATAAAGAACTTGACCCATAGTAGATACTTAGTACAATTATTCTGTAATCGTAAATCATCTAAATGTAGCTGTGCCTCTTTTTCAGAGGGGCTTCAATCCGCCTTTGGAAATAGGTGGTAGTTAAGTTGGCACAGACACAACTCGTTAAAGAGGAAGTAGTGCATCCAGCTGGAGAGTCAAGAGAAAAATACAGAAATAATTATGCATGTGTGCAGGGAAGGCTATCCCAGCAGAGCAGTGGATTCTTGCTGGATTGGGAAAAAACATGGTATAAACAGAGTGAGTCATTTATTCATTCCACACAAACTTAATGAACAACTATTAGGTACCAGGCACTGTACAAGGTGTGGGCATTGAAAAAAAGTGAGCCTTGAGAAGGAGACATTATAATTTCCATTGACATGGTGGAAAACAGGGCAAGAGCCAGACACGGTGGCTTATGCCTGTAATCCCAGCACTTTGGGAGGCTGAGTCTGGTGGATCACCTGAGGTCAGGAGCTCAGGACCAGCCTGGCCAACATGGCAAAACACCATCTCTACTGGAAATACAAAAAATTAGCTGGGTGTGGTGGCATGCACTTGTAATTCCAGCTACTCAGAAGGCTGAGGCAGGAGAACGCTTGAACCTGGGAGATGGAGGTTGCAGTGAGCCAAGATCCTGCCACTGCACTCCAGCCTGGGCGACAGAGAGACTGTCTCAAAAAAAAAAAAAGGTGGTGCGGGGGTGGGCACGGTGGCTCATGCATGTAATCCTAGGACTTTGGGTGGCTGAGGTGGGCGGATCCCCTGAGGTCGGGAGTTCGAGACAAGTGTGACCAACATGGAGAAACCCCGTCTCTACTAAAACTACAAAATTAGCTGGGCGTGGTTGTGCATGCCTGTAGTCCCAGCTACTTGGGAGGCTGAGGCAGGAGAATCACTTGAACCCAGGAGGCGGAGGTTGCGGTGAGCCAAGGTCGTACCATTGCACTGCACTCTGTCTCAGAAAAAAAAAGAAGGTCAAGAATGAAGATTTACTACTTATTGAGCAGGGGAAGAACATATAATAAAAACAAAATTTAAAAAGCTAAGGTCTGGCAGTAAACAGGTAAGAATGGGGGTGGAAAGTGGACAGGAAGAGTATAACGGAAACATTGTTGCAATAGTTATGCAGAAAATGGTGGTCATAGGAATGAAGTGGGAATGGATGGATGTGAGGAATAAATTGAAGGAACTCCTGTGTGATTTAGTGAAGGATGATTTGGGAGATGAAGGCAAGGAAAAGAGGATTCGACGATGAATAAAAGGTTTGCTCTTAAACAGATGAAAGAAGAGTAAAGACAGAAAAACGAAAGTTGAAAAGAGAAATCTGGAAGGGTTATTGATGGTTTCCATCTCAGATTAAGTTGGGTGGTTTAGACACCTAGGAAGACCATAATAAAAACACAAGAGAAAAACCATGAGATTTAACCATTTGGTGGAAATCCCACATTATGTGTGGAAGAAGTAAGTGTGAAGCGGTTGGGGAAGGATGTGATAAAGGAAAGGAAGGAGCCAGTATAAGAAAGTGGAAAAGAGAGCCGGGCGCGGTGGCTCACGCTTGTAATCCCAGCACGGATCACGAGTAGCAGACGGAGACCACGGTGAAACCCCCACCAAAAACAAAAAACTCGGGTGGTGGGGGCCATGTACTCCAAAGTGGAAAAGAACCACCCGCGGGGGCCTTTTTTTGGGGACGGAGTTTTGCTCTTGTTGCCCAGGCTGGAGTGCAATGGCACGATCTCAGCTCACCACAACCCCTGCCTCCCGGGTTCAAGCGATTCTCCCGCCTCAGCCTTCCAAGTAGCTGGGATTACAGGGATGCGCCACCACGCCCGGCTAATTTTTTGTATTTTTAGTAGAGATGGGGTTTCTCCATGTTGGTCAGGCTTGTCTCGAACTCCCGACCTGAGGTGATCCCGCTTGCCTCATCCTCCCAAAGTGCTGAGCCACCGCGTCCAGCCTGAGGGAACAGTTTTTGAAAGACCAGCAATATCCCACGCATCTGAGAGTTAGAGAATGGAATTGGGGTAAATATTACTGCATTTATCAACAGAATCATTAATGGATAACTATATGATAATGCAGATTTATGAAAATATGTTAGGGGTAGGAAAATTTTAAAAGACTTTGATATTACACACATAGATCTAGTGTTTTCAAATTCCTGGCAGATATTAATCTTTTGATTTATAAATAAGAAATTGGAGTTCATGAGAATTCCCCAAATCATGCGTTATTCTGATTTTTTTTATAACACCTATGTATTTTTAAAATAATAATGGTCATAATAATACTAAATGTTTTTTGTGATAGGGTTCTACTACATGTCTCAAAGATTTTCTGTAAAAAGGAATGTAATAGGCCGGGCGCGGTGGCTCACGCTTGTAATCCCAGCACTTTGGGAGGCCGAGGCGGGCGGATCACGAGGTCAGGAGATCGAGACCACAGTGAAACCCCATCTCTACTAAAAAATACAAAAAATTAGCCGGGCGTGATGGTGGGCGCCTGTAGTCCCAGCTACTCTGAGAGGCTGAGACAGGAGAATGGCGTGAACCTGGGAGGCGGAGCCTGCAGTGAGCCGAGATTGCGCCACTGCACTCCAACCTGGGTGACAGAGCGAGACTCCGTCTCAAAAAAAAAAAAAAAAAAAAAAAGGAATGTAATAATCAATGTGTGGCTTATTAGTATACGAGCCAATATATTGTGACAAGATTATGTATTTCAATAACGTGTAAAAAAGGCCGGGTGCAGTGGCTCACGCCGTAATCTCAGCGCTTTGGGAGGCCAAGGTGGGTGGGTCACGAGGTCAGGAGATTGAGACCATCCTGGCTAACATGGTGCAACCCCGTGTATACTAAACATACAAAAAAAAAAAAAAATTAGCCGGGCCTGGTGGCGGATGCCTGTAGTCCCAGCTACTCGGGAGGCTGTGGCAGGAGAATGGCGTGAACCCGGGAGGCAGAGCTTGCAGTGAGCCGAGATTGTGCCCTGCACTCCAGCCTGGGTGACAGAGCAAGACTCTGTCTCAAAAAAAAAAAAAAAGTTACCATTGTTAAAATAAACATTTAAAACAGAAAACATAAGTTGCCCTATCTGATAGTCTTGATCTTGGTTTCTTGATAAAGTTTCCATAGGTAGAAAATTTCTTTCATTTCCTGTTGACATTGGTCAAATTGATGAGGAAGTCAGATTTTTAAGATTAAGTCAGAAAGCATGCTAAAGTTGAGATTAGTGTATATATTGTTCCATATAAACTCTTTTTCTCTTTTAGTGATGACAATATTTTGTCTGCTCTTATTTTTGTTTTGCTACTGAGATTGAATTGCTTTTTAAAATTCATATTTTTTCACAACATTTATATATTTTTTCTTTTTATTTACCAAGAACTGTAGTCCATTGTGAATATATTGAGCAGTATTTGAATAACATAACATTCAGGATCTCCTAGAAAAGTTAAGAGCACTACACAAAATCGTGTAGTTGAAATTTTCTATGTAAGGACTTACTTTGTTTCTAAAACATGTTATTTCTTGAAAGACAACTCATAGGATTTGTAAATAATATTTTATGCAATAAACTTATATTTACTTAATTTGCAAGAATGACTCATCAACAGCAGCAGATGGGGGCCAGGAACACACACTTATGTGGCCACAACTACAAATAAAACTAACTGATTAGATGGTAACCACTTCTGAAAATGTCACCTGAACTCCACTTTGTGTCAGCATTTCCTGCTATTGAGTTCATGCTAACTAGTATTGTTTCTATGTTGACTGTTAATTTTTAATTCTCACAGGGGAATGATAAATGATAATACTTTTCCCATTTTACTGATTCCTTCATAGATTTTTCTCAGAATTTGGAAAAAAAATATGTAAATTTTATAGGAAATGACAGGAGGGAATTCCTACATGGAAACTGTAAATAGACATGTCATTTCCTTGTAATTTAGAAAGCTTCAAGCTGCAATTAATAAAATAAGACCTTAAAATAGACTAAATGATAAGGGGATTGATTACATCACATAACAAGAAGTTTCACGCCATCTGGGGTTAGTTAATTCAGTAAGTCAGTAACATCATCAAGAGCTCAGGGGCTTACCACCTTCCCACTCTATCATTCCAGGTATGTGGGGTCTGTTTGGGTCACAAGGTGCATGCAGCTGCTTTGAAGTACCACAGTCTCATATACTAACATCCAGAGCAGAAAGTGACAATCTATTTCTTGCCATTTTGGTTTTTTTAGTTTTAATGCATAATCTTTCCCTGACACCCCTCCAATGACTTCCTCATCCTTCATTGGCTAGAACTAACATGCTCATCCTTAAACCAATGATAGCAAAGGGGAATAGCGCCACCATAATGGGCTTAGAACAATCTAGTTTAACCTGAGGTATGGAAGGGATACTAACTGTTGTGTACACCAGCCACCCTCAAACGATCTTTGTTTCTTTTTTTTTTTTGAGACGGAGTCTTGCTCTGTCGCCCAGGCTGGAGTGCAGTGGCGTCATCCCGGGTCACTGCAACCTCTGCCTCCTGGGTTCGAAGGATTTTCCTGTCTTAGCCTCCCAAATAGCTGGGATTACAGCAGGGCGCCCGCCACCATGACCGGCTAATTTTTGTATTTTTAGTAGAGATGGGGTTTTGCCAGGCTGGCCAGGCTAGTCTTGAATTCCTGACCTCAGGCAATCCACCCACCTTGCGCTCCCAAAGTGCTGGGATTACAGGTGTGAGCCACCACACGCAGCCAAGATCTCATGACCTCTTAAAAATTATTGAAGAATTCAAAGAGCTTTTTTTTTTTTGAGACAGAGTTTCACTCTTGTTGCCCAGACTGGAGTGCAATGGCACAGTTTCAGCTCACTGCAACCTCCGCCTCGTGGGTTCAAGCGATTCTCCTGCCTCAACCTCCCGAGTAGCTGGGATTACAGGTATGCGGCACCACGCCCTGCTAATTTTGTAGTTTTAGTAGAGACAGAGTTTCTCCACGTTGGTCAGGCTGGTATTGAACTCCTGATTTCAGGTGCTCTGCCCGCCTCGACCTCGCAAAGTGCTGGGATTACATGTGTGAGCCACCACGCTGCCCAGAGCTTTTGTTGATAAACATCAGTAGCTACTGATGTTTATTTTTTGAGAAAAATTTAAGTTATTAATTCATTTAAAATAACAATATTAAACTCATCACTCGTTACTATACTGTGGTAGACAGAATAATGACCCGTAATGATGGTTCATATCCTAATCCCTGAAACCTGTGCATATGCAGATATGATTAAATTAAGGATCTTGAGATGGGGAGATTATCCTGCATCATCTAGATAGAGCCAGTGTACTCAGGTACTTACAATTGAAAGAGGGAGGGAGAAGGCTCAGTGTCACAGTAGTATGGCACGAGAAAGACATGTCTGGTTATTACAGGCTTTGAAGATGGAAGGGGGCCATAAGCCAAGGAATGGGGGTGATCTTTAGAATCTGTAAGAAAGAAGGAAATAGATTCTCCCCTAGGGACTCCAAAAAGAAACACAGGCTCACAAACATGTTTTAGTTTAGTGAAACCTATTTCAGATTTCTGACCTCTAAAATGATAATGAATTTGTGTTGTTTAATCCACTAAATCTGTGATAATTTGTCACGGTGAGAGGTGACAGTGTGCTGGCAGCCCTCGTGGCCCACGCTCGCTCTTGGCGCCTCCTCAGCCTTGGCGCCCACTCTGGCCGTGCTTGATGAGCCCTTCAGCCCACCGCTGCACCTTTCTGGGCTGGCCAAGGCTGGAGCTGGCTCCCTCAGCTTGCGGGGAGGTGTGGAGGGAGAGGCGTGGGCAGGAACCTGGGGCTGCACGCAGCGCTTGTGGGCCAGCGCGAGTTCTGGGTGGGCGTGGGCTCAGCGGCCCCGCACTCGGAGCCCCCGGCTGGCTGGCAAGCCCCAGGCAGTGAGGGGCTTAGCACCTGCGCCAGCAGCTGCTGTGCTCGTGCTCGATTTCTCTACGGGCCTTAGCTGCCTCCCCGCAGGGCAGGGCTTGGGACCTGCAGCCTACCATGCCTGAGCGCACCTCGCCCCGGCAATGGGCTCCTGCGTGGCGGGAGCCTCCCCGAGGAGCGAGGAGCACAGCTCCTTGCTCCATGCGCCCAGTCCCGCAGGGCCCGGGACTGGCAGGCAGCTCCACCTGCGGCCCCAGTGCGGGCTCCACTGGGTGAAGCCAGCTGGGCTCCTGAGTCTGGCGGGGACTTGGAGAACCTTTCTGTCTAGCTAAGGGATTGTAAATACATCAATCAGCACTTTGTGTCTAGCTCAAGGTTTGTAAACACACCAATCAGCACCCTGTGTCTAGCTCAAGGTTTGTAAACACACCAATCAGCACCCTGTGTCTAGCTCAGGGTTTGTGAGTGCACCAATCAGCACTCTGTATCTAGTTAATCTGGTGGGGACTTGGAGAACCTTTAAGTCTAGCTAAGGGATTGTAAATACACCAATCAGCACTCTGTATCTAGCTCAAGGTTTGTAAACACACCAATCAGCACCCTGTGTCTAGCTCAGGGTTTGTGAATGCACTAATTGGCACTCTGTATCTAGTTAATCTGGTGAGGACTTGGAGAACCTTTATGTCTAGCTAAGGGATTGTGAATGCACCAATCGGCATGCTGTATGTAGCTCAAGGTTTGTAAAAGCACCAATCAGCACTGTGTGTCTAGCTCAGGGTTTGTAAATACACTAATCGACACTCTGTATCTAGCTAATCTAGTAGGGAGGTGGAGAACTTTTGTGTCTAGCTCAAGGATTGTAAATGCACCAATCAGCACCCTGTCAAAACAGACCAACCAGCTCTCTGTAAAATAGACCAATCGGCTCTCTGTAAAATGGACCAATCAGCAGGATGTGGGTGGGGCCAGATAAGAGAATAAAAGCAGGCTGCCAGAACCAGCAGTGGCAACCAGTTCAGGTCCCTTTCTGCGCCGTGGAAGATTTGTTCTTTTGCTCTTTGCAATAAATGTTGCTGCTGCTGACTCTTTGAGTCCACGCTGCCTTTATGAGCTGTAACACTCACTGCAAAGGTCTGCAACCTCACTCCTGAAGCCAGTGAGACCACGAACCCACTGGGAGGAACAAGCAACTCCAGACGTGCTGCCTTAAGAGCTATAACACCACGAACGTCTACAGCTGCACTCCTGAGCTAGCAAGACCATGAACTCACCAGAAGGAAGAAACTCCAAACACATCTGAATGTCAGAAGGAACAAACTCTGGACACACCGCCTTTAAGAACTGTAACACTCACCGTGAGGGTGCGCGGCTTCATTCTTGAAGTCAGTGAGAAGTCTCACCAATTCCAGACACAATGGCAGCTGCAGGAAAGGAATATATACTCATATTTTAAAAAGACAAACAAAACACAGGCTGAGTGCAGTGTCCCACGCCTACAATCCCACTTTGAGAGGCCAAGGCAAGTGGATCATCTGAGGTCAGGAGTTTGAGACCAGCCTGGCCAACATGATGAAACACCATCTCTACTAAAAGTACAAAAATTAGCCAGGTGTGGTGGCACACGCCTGTAGTCCCAGCTACTCGGGAGGGTGAGGCAGGAGAACTGTTTGAACCTGGGAGGTGGTGGTTGCAGTGAGCCGAGATTGCGCCACTGAACTCCAGCCTGAGCGACACAGAGAGATTCCATCACGCACACACACAAAAAATTAGCGAGAAGAAGAGTGCTCTGATTTACATTTTTGGTACATTTCTTTAACAGCTGATTAAGACAGGTGGGTTCTCATACCTGGTTCTGCATTCAGTCTGTTGTGATACCACCTGTTACACTGTCATTGGAAAACTCCACTGTACACACAGGAGAGAATGTAAGAAAGGCAAATAACTTCCCAGTATTGTAATAAAAATAGTTTTGGCTTCATGGACCTCCTAAAAGGGTCTTGGTGATCCTTAGGGGTCCCAAGACCATACTTTGAGGATGGCTGGTGTAGGAAGTCAAGTGGTGTGCTACATTCTCCAAAAGAAAAAGCTCTTCCCCCTGCATTTTCTTACACTGAACTTGTTTGGCCTTAAGGTCTTCAGATGAATGCAGTGTAAGCCTCTTGACATTTCTTCATTACTTCAAGTAATACTTAGAAGAGTTTATTTTGTGCCTGGCATTGTTTTATGGGCTGAGGCTATGTAAGTGAACAAAGTCCTAACTCAACGGTGTCATGCATAGGTTCTTGGAAACTGTGACTTTAAGCAAAACGACAATAAGCAAAACCCATTTTACCATAGGCTGCTATAAACAGGAGTCCTGCAGGATATTTCTGGTCACAAAACATCACCAAGCTTCTAAATAAACACCCCAAAATACTTCTAATATTGAAACATTGAAATAAATGTGAGCTATACATGCACTTAAGAAAGATTAATACAAACAATTAGGATAATTAAATTTTTTTTTTTTTGGAGGCGGAGTCTGGCTCTGTTGCCCAGGGCTGGAGTGCAGTGGCGCGATCTCGGCTCACTGCAACCTCCACCTCCCGGGTTCAAGCAATTCTCCTGCTTCAGCCTTCCAGTAGCTGGGATTGCAGGCGCACACCACCATGCCCGGCTAATTTTTTTGTATTTTTAGTAGGGACAGGGTTTCACCATGTTGGCTAGGCTGGTCTCAAACTCTTGACCTCAAGTGATCTGCCTGCCTTGGCCTCCCAAAGTGCTGGGATTACAGGTGTGAGCCACCGTGCCCAGCCAGATAATTAAAATATTTATCCAGTTATTCCAGTTCTGAGGTGCAGGTGGCTGGAGCCGATCTAGACAGCTCAGGGTGCAAGGCAGGAATCAACCCTGGACAGGCCATCAGTCGCTGCAGGGCACACACACACACACACACACACACACACACACACACACACTCTCACAATCACTCACACTGGGACCATCTGGATACTCCAGTGAACCCAAGGGGCATATCTTGGGATGTGGGAGGAAACTGGAGTATCCAGAGAAGACCCATGCAGACAATGGGGAGAATGTGCAAATGCCACACATACAGTGGCAGTGGCCAGAATCAGTTTTTTTCTTTTCTCAGCCTTGTAACAAAAGGACGTTGAATGAAACGACATTGAATGAAACGATGTTATTCAAGGAACTGCAGCACAGTTGTTTCCCTTATGGAGCTTCCATTTTAGTTGAAGAAAAATAATAAATACATAAACTAAGAAGACAATTTCAGATATGGATAAGGGACACAAAACAGATACAACAATAAGTAATAACAGGAAGTATGAGGGGTGTTTTGAGTGGTGGGCCAAGAGCTATTTAAACTGGAGTCTGCAGAATTGTTATTAGAGCTGAGATATAAATGATAAGAAGAAATCTTTGGAAAACGTGGGAGAACACTCCAGGTAGAACAGCAGGGGCAAAGAGCAGGAAGGAGCTTTGCAAGTTAGAGGAACAGAAAGGAAGCCAATGTGACTTGAGTGTAGTCCACCATGGTAATGAACAAATGGAATAAAACAGTCGAAAAAGTCAGGCAGGTTTAGATAATTCAGGTCTTGCAGGATACAAAAAGGACTTAAGGTTTTATTCCAATTGACATACAGACCGCTAGAGGAAACGAGACTATGGAATCCTCTTAAATGCTAGGCTTTGCTTCCTTCTGTAAATTCTTCCACCTTCTCCAAGCGCTGCTCTTCAGCCTAACACATTCTCCATTTTTATCATGATGACTCTCCAGAAAGGCATGAGATCCCAAATAGACGCATCTTGCCTCACATAAATTGTTTGTGTGCTAACATCGAAAACAGATAGATCTGGAACCAATCAGGGGAATGTAAATTACAGGTTGCTTGATGTGGAATAACTTCTGCATGTTGGCCAGTGTAGGTGCGCAGCCAAAAATGCTCTGTGTGAATACAATTGTTTGGCAATTGCTGATCTGTCACTTGTCCAAAGCGGTAAGTGTGTGAATGGATTTGTATAGGTAATGACTCTGAAATTAGCAACTAGCTTTTCTCATCTCTCCATGATGCAAGAAAAACATACTGGAACTTGGCTCATTTCTGGAAAATTCTTGTGATGATCCTCAATTGTTCAAAATGCACATTTGGTCATCATTATCCCTTGTGTAATCAGTTTCTGCAAACTACAGGATGATGTTAGTTATGTTTAGAGAATAAGGGAACATGCTCTACACCTTAATCAAATCATTTAAAGATGAGCCTTCTTAGATAACATGCATTTAAATATATATATAGAGAGAGAGAGAGAGAGAGATGGTTGTTGGGAGATCTAGTCTGTACTTTGATTTATGCTGTAGTGAGAGAAGTAATCTTGTCTTTCATTGGAAACCTGCAGACGCAACCTGTGCCTAGAACTCTAAGGTATTTACGATAAATAATATGGGAGAAGTGTTTACCACACATTTTCCCACAACAAAATGATGCACAGAATCCACGAATGCAGAAATCTTCTTTGAAAGGGCCAGGAAACGGTCAGGAATTTGGACCCAATCAGTATACGGAACTGCAAGTGTGTGTTAAAAAGCTGGATCCACGTGAAAAATAAGCCTAATCTCATTTTCTTTCTTTTCTTTTTTTTTTTCAGATGAGTCTCCCTCTGTCGCTCCGGCTGGAGTGCAATGGCACGATCTCGGTTCACTGCAACCTCCACCTCCCGGATTCAAGCCATTCTCCTGCCTCAGCCTCCCGAGTAGCTGGGATTACAGGCGCCTGCCACCACAGTTGGCTAATTTTTGTATTTTTAGTAGAGATGGGGGGGGGGGGTTTCACCATGTTGGTCAGGCTGGTCTTGAACTCCTGACCTCAGGCGATCCGCCCGCCTCGGCCTCCCAAAGTTGGATTACAGGCGTGAGCCACCGCGCCCGGCCACCTAATCACATTTTCAAGACAGCTGTGGCTACTTGGGACTCTCATCAGCGGCTCCCGAAAAATTTTTAAAAATCAGTTACTGTGAAAATTTATATTAAACTAAGATCAGACTCTGCAAAGAAAATAAAACTATGTAATTCCAAGGCTACATATTTTCAAAGGAATTTAATTCTGTCCTCTGAATGCAATTAAGTAGTCTCTCTCTCTCTCCCTCTATTTGAGGAAGAGAGAAAGGAAAGGGATGATTCTCACTTTTAAGTAGGAACCGGTAACCATACCTGCTGTTCTGCCAAGCCTTCGCCGATTCTCTGATTTCTTAGTGCTCAGGGAGTATGCTTGAAACCTATGCCTTCCTCCCACGTTAGATAAGCAGAAAGTTTGCTCTAGTTATGATAAATCTGCACAACGCGGAGATGTTTTTGGCACAAAGTGTACGTTAGTTAGATGATGATGATGAAGCTCCCCCCCCCACCCCCGCCCCATTCTCGCGGCCGGGGAGTGTGTTTTGCCTGCATTTAAGAAATATCCTTCAGCTGCAGGCGTGTGCGCGCTTAGGCTGTAGTTGGCGTTTCTCAGTCTCCAGGGCAGGGTGATTTGGGTCGGCTGAGTGTCACCCACAGATGTGACTTCTTTCCCCCGCGGGCGCGACAGCCTCCTTCCTCTCCAGCCCGAGGCCCGCGGCCCAGACCAGGGGAAGGGGAAGGAAGCCCTCGCCGCAAGCCGGCGTCTGGGCCGGCACAAAACGCGTCGCCACCAGAGAAACTTTTTTCCCCCAGCTGCGCCCAACTTTTGGCCTTCTCTCCCAGCACGTTCTCGTCCCGGGTTTCTGTCCCCTGGGTTTTCCTCCGCCCCACTCCCCTTCTCCCCAGCGGCGCGCGGAGGAGCTGGGCTGAGAGGGGCGCGGGGAGCCGGGTCGGCCGCGGCTGGGACGCGGGGGCAGGGGCTGGGGAGGAGGGGGCGTGCGGGGCTGGGGAGGAGGAACTGGTCAAAGGGGACGGAGACGCCCGAGTGCCCGAAAAGGAAAGAGCTGCCGCGGTTTGCTGCAGTCGGAATAAAGTTCGCGCCCTTTCCTCGGCGTTTCGCAGCCTCCTCTCCTTGCTCCGCTCCCTACCCCCGCCCCGCAATTTTTTTTTTTGTGTGTGTGTGACAGCTGGGCGCTAGCGGCCACCTCCACCTCCACGCCCGCAGCTCCCGGGGGGGCGCCAGGGTTGTTTTTCCATCACCATAAAGTTGTTTTTTCCATCCCCAGAAAGAGCAAGAAAAACCCAAACAACAAACAAAAAGCCCCCACACAAGTCACAGGGCGTGGGGGAGGGAGAAACATATATCCTCCTTCCCCAAGCCCCTGGACCTCTGAGGACAAACAACACAACGAACCGACTTTTATTTTGCAAAAGGGAAGCAACATTGTAGTCACGACAATTCTGCAAAGAGAGGAAAAACTTGTGGGGCTTGCACGGCCGCCGAGGTCACCTCGCCCGCCGGTCCCCCGCCTCCCCCGAGCAGGGCAGCCCCCTCCCGGGACAGGCCGTTCCCCTTTTTTTCTTTTTTTGTCCCGAGGAGTAGCCGGGGAACTGTGCCGGCTGGGACTCGGGGCGCGAGCGCGACCCCGGCGCGAGTGTAAATCAGTCACCTGAGCGCAGAGGGGCCGCGGCGAGGGCGCGCGCGGGCGGGCGGAGAGGCGGAGGCGGCGAGAGCGGCGGCCCGGAGGAACTCGAAGGGGGAGGGAGAGAAAGGCCGAGACGGAGGGAGCCAGCGGCGGCCGAGGGGCTGGTCCAGGCGCGGCCGCTAAGAGGAGACCAAGAGGCGGGGGCTGCACTTGACAACCAGCATGCCGAGATGGTAAGAAGTTTCCACCCTCCTTCCCTTTTTATTCTAGACTTCCTCAGAAATGACCCCCGCGCCCGAGCGCCACCGGGGCCGTCCGGGGGCCGTGTCCGCCCTCCGGCCCGCGGCGCGAGGGGCATGGGGCGCTGAGGAGGGCGGGCCGGGGACCAGAACCCCGGTCCGACCTGATCCCCGCTGCGCTCCCAGTGTCCTCCCCTAAACTTGGCCCCAAGTTTCCGAGGCGGGCTCCAGGTGGGAGGGTGCACGTGTGAGGGGGCTCCTCAAGGTCGGCCCCGCTTGCGGCTTCTGCGCGAAGGTGAGCGGCTGGCTAGGGGAGGCTCCAGGGCGTTGGGGACGGGCTGGGGGGACGAGGTGGAGGGGAGCGGGGGATGAATGGAGCGCTGGCAGGAGCTTGGGGAAGAGAGGAAGGCGGCTGGGACCTACGGGAACTTTTACAACTTGCTGCCGAGTGAGGGACCCGCGGCTGGGCGTGAGTGCCGGGTGCGCTGGGGCGCAGCCGCCCGGGCCCGGAACGTTGACTCTTCCCCTCCCCTTGTCTTCACATTCGGAACCTTCCCGTGGTAAATGGAGATGGGAGGAAATGTTCCCGCAAGCTTTACGGAGAAGGTGCAGAACGCAGGGCAGGAAAATCAACCCTGCAGAGACGGCTCTTTTCGAAGTGCAATTCTGTAGGAGCCGATTTGTTTTTACTTGCACGTTGACTGGAGGGTGGGATTTGGGGCCCGGGGAGGGAGCAGAATAAAAAATTATATATATTGAAAAACCCTAGGTGAAATCTCCTGTGAAGTGAGTTTAAGGTTGAAAAAAAGTTCCAAGTGCAAGTGGTGGAGGAGATGGGCTGGCTTTGCCAAGCGAGACTCCAGCACAGCCCCTCTACGAGAAGCGACTTCTCTGCAGCGAGGAAGCGTGCAATTAGTTCGCCTGGTGATGAGCCGCTCTGTCCGCTTTCGGGGAAGTGATTTGTTAGAAATGGGGCTTGACCACTCCCTTCTTTTTAGTTTGCTTCCACCCAGCGTCGCTATTGTTACCCCCACTTGGGGATCTGACATGGTGTGTTCTGTATGTAGAGGGAACATACAAGAATACAGGTGGGATAGCGGGTTGGCATTTTTTCCTCTTCCCTGCTCCCTAATGTGACATCTCTTGTTTCCGTGATCAAAGTCACAACTGGAGTGTAGGAGATGCGACTGTCAAATGCAGGGGCGCGTATACACACACACACACACACAAGCGTGAGCCCAGGACTGTGGTTACAGTAACGCTGACAGAAATTAAAGTGGTTTTGAAAGCAGCGTGCGATTTATGATGGTTCCCATTTACCCTAGAGTCAAGCTGTTGTAAAACTGACGTACAAAAGACATCATAAAATAATCCTGTGTACCCAGGATTAAAGTGGCAAAAAGTGGCCTGTTTTATTTTTTTTTATATACTTCGTGGACACTTGCAATTGTTGAAAGCCGTGCTTAAGTGAGACATCAAAACAATATTAAATATATCTGTTTAGAGCTTGAGAGTTTTTCTTCTAACAGGCATTTTACACAAGAACACCGTAAAAGCCGGTGGCAGGTATTATTTTTCTTCCCTTTACCCTAGCCTATATTAACTATTTGTCTACAGATCTGTATTAACTATTTGTCTACACGTCTATTCCTATATCCTAATGACTTTGAACTGTGGCTAAGCCTGTTTGCCTTCCACTGCTTTGTATTCTGCAGTTTCAGATGTTACTGTGCACACGCATACTTGCTTTAAATGGGAGGAATTTATTTCTGGCACTGTTACTTAGTGTGTCTGATCTGAAGATGTACCCTAGTAGTGAGACCTTGTACAAGTTAACAGAACTTTTACTTTTTGGACTCACATACACACACACAATCCCTTGTGAGCCTTTACAGAGTATCTGTGTTTTATATTTGTAGATGTTTCATGTAAACTGTTCAGTCTTAATGAAGTTCTTAGTTCCCAGAGTGCACTGTATTAAAAGTCCAGATTGCTAATCACTTTACCAAAGTACAGGAGTATCTTTACCTGAGGGAAGTAATAACGAGCTTGAACCTGAACTTTGTTTTGAGTATCTTTTGAGAAAGGTCCGAAACTTTTTTCCCTCTTGAGAATATTAAGTTGGGTGGTGTTTGCATGTAAGACTTTGAATAGGAATAAACTGTGCATGATATTTTACAATTAATATTAGGAAAATGTTAATAGCCGCAGTACATTCCTAATACCTGATTTTTTCTTCTATTCGAGATGTAAGATATCTGTCAGATAGGGATATGTGATTACAAAAAGAAGCAGACAAAAGCAGAGCTGACTACTGCTATATTAAAATGTAAGTGTTACAGTTTGAATTTTCAAGTGAGAGTTCTTGAGTTCAGTGCTTTACATAACATTTTGTCCTAATCTTGCTTGCTGTCAGGGATGTTTCATGGTTGTGCAATTGCTGCAGTCAAGAATGCCAATTTGCATTCCAGGAGTGTCATTTGATTACTTTTATCTGCACAGCTCCAAGACCGGCCCAGACCTCTCGTTTCATCTTGCCATGTCACGAGTCAATGCTGTGTCGTCTTTTCAAAAATCTGCCTGATTTAGACAAGAAAGAAAAGTACTTTCATGTTGCAGCCGCAGTCCCCTGCTAACTTGTCAGCAGCAGGATATGATTCACTTGGGCCCAGAAGAATGGAACAGAGAGGCGGGTTAGGCGGTTCAATAAAGCCCACGGACAGGTAGTGTGTGACATCCCCAGAGAGCCGCAGTTAATGAAGAACAGGTCTGCTTAGTTCTCCACACGCTGACCTGGTGCTGTCCCCACAGTTTTCTCATTTGATCTTTCCCAGCAAATTGATCTTTTCTTGTATTTTTTTGCCTTCCAAGTTAGTCCTTGTGGGACTGAAATTAGCAGAGCAACTTAAGTTGGATAATACAGCTGTTCAGAAAAGAAGAAATTGGACACTGGCTCAAAAAGGGGTGGGGGTGGGGGGTAGAGGGAGCTATTCTTTTTGTTGTTGTTCCTGGGAATATTTCTTATATTAAGGGAGTCCAAAATAGATGATGACTTGAAGTTAGTGGTTTCCTCTACTTTTAATTTTAGAGTTAAGGGTTCAGCACAATTTTAAATATTCCTTAAGTATTTGAAAGATGGCCTTAGTGAATATGAGGAGTTCAGTCTGGTACTGTTCACATTCATTTGTTGGAGATGATTTGCCAGTTGACAATGTGGCTTTTATGGTTATTGTAAGATGGCATACTTCAACTATATTATTTATAGTCTTCTAAACAACCTACAATCCCCAAATATCCCATACTAAATTGCAGGTAAGATTAAACAATAAAAAAGTCATTATACTAGTGTTGTGTATAAATACTGTGGTACGTGAAAATGTTTTCTATACTATTAGCATCTTTGTTTTATATAAACCCCACAGATACAGTTCATGAAGTGTTTTTTTCCTGAATTTTTGAGATTCTGCATTTAAATGTAGATTTTTAACACTGAGACCAGACCACGAGTTTGAATTTCTGTGGATGTTCATACATGTTGTTATTTGTTTTTTGACGTTAAAATTAATTTTAGACAGGATGGGTAAATTTATGTCGTATGGTTTAAACAGATTAAAGTTTCACTGTGGAATTCTGTACATAAAGCTTAGGTTGGAAGCAGTTTATAGATTCTTGACTTGATAAATATATAAGGAGCAACGCTTTCTGATTTACTCAGCAGATGGTCCCGTTTACCATCTACATCCTTACAAGAAACAGAGTGGAAAACATTTCTTGTGGAAGGGGAGGTAGCCTCCTCAAATCTTTCCTGTTGGATGGGAATTATATAGTATCATTGGTTAGTAAACTCCCCTCTGAAGAGCTAGAGGGAGCCTCATGATTTTATTAGATATACTTAAGGTTTAAAAAACACCCTGGCTATCAGAATGTTGCACAAAAAGAGTAGGTAATGAATACTGGCTCAGTGTTTAGGCTGGGAGGTGCTATTATGGTTTTTTTTTTTAAAAAGTGACAGAAGCAAAAGAACTTCCTACAAGAACAGTCAAGGCGTCAGCTAAGCTTTCTAGGCTTTTGCCTTTCAGGTGATTTGAAGATCAGGCAAAATGCAACCAGATACTATATTTTAAATGTTTTGGTTTGACTAACTACTGTTTGTAGTTTTTGTCCACTGAGGGAGTTACTCTCGTTTTAGGAGGCCAGCCTTCAGAGTTCTATTAAGAGTAGCTTCCTACGAAATTACCGAGAAGTGGGTTAACTCCTTTTAGTTTATGAAGGACAACCCCTTTTTTGTAAATGATGGTTTTGGAGTAGTTCTACATACAACTGCTGTATTCCAGACAGAAATTTTCTTTAAAATAAATGCTTCCTGTTATAAGCACAAATGTTAAACTATTTATAAACCTGACATTATGGATCAAAAGATAAGTTAAAGAAATAGGATTTAAATGATATTACATTCAATAATTGTCATTTAATTTCATATTTACCACTTTCCATTAACATTTGTGATATGTTTATGTTAAAGAGTCATTGATCATAATTGCCCTTTAATATTTATATACTAGTTTTTAGGAGCATTACTTTAGACAAACATATTTATCATATAAGTAAATAATATAATCCAGTGAGATAAACTACCCAGATTTGTCCTTCTTAAAATCTTTTGCACAGTAGCTCTCATTATGTTACTAGCCAATAAAAGTCTTTATTTGTTGCTTATTAGAACCCTCATGTACACTCAAGAGTTCAGCTATAATTTAATTTGGCTGTTCAAAGAGCCTCCCTTGTTTTGAAATATATTCTCAGTATGCTTTTACCATTTGTTATGGACCCATATTCTAACTCAATGCATAAGAACCTATATTCTAACTCAATGTGCATAAGAATATTACAGATATATCATTCTTTAAGTTTTTGCTATCGTCATAACTTTTTTCCTTTAAAAATATCCGTACATAACAACATCAGTTTTGTTCTTTTTGCTCTATTTTCTCTTTGACATTCTAGAGTATTTTTTTCTTGGTGATTTAAATTGTTTTGCTGTTATAATTTAAAATAAACTTCCTAAGGAGTACAACCTTCCCTTGAGGTATAGTGAGAAGGGCACCAAAAAATAATAGGTTCGATAATTAAGAATTCTAGTTGAGGCCATTTCACAATTGCAATCACTTGCAGTTACAAAAAGTTTGCCTGGTACTTCACAAATTGCTAGTAACTGCTGCGAAGTTTCTCAATGAGTAGAAGGTGGCTTTGAGAGTTTTGGTTGTATTTGTAACAAATTACGTTCACTAAAGACTAGAACTTGACTATAAAACTCTAATAAGATGAGTATCAGGAATTCTTCCATAAGGAAGGCAGAATGTGAAACTCCTAAATGACTCACTGTGTATGTATCTTACCAGTGGGAATAGCATCAAGCCAGCCTTCTAGATACAGTATTTAATAGTTGTCAAAATGTACAGTATTGTCTTGGAACTTATGGTTCATGAGTTCATAGTCCCTGCTTTTTTGTATTTATTACAAAGATGTAACAACCTACACAAAACATTTTTCTCTTATAATGACCTTACATTTGCCAAAGTGCCCCATGCTGAAATTCCTTTTCAGTATCTTTTTTTTTTTTAGTCCAAAGCCAGACGTATACCCAGACACAAAAGCCTCTGTGTATAGCAAGCTGTTTTAAATATTGTGACTCGACGATGTGCTGTCCTTTCTCTGCTTGAGCCAAGGATCTCTGCTCAGTGTCTGTGGATTACCAAGCTCCTTCTTTATTGTACCTCTTGTCAACTATTCCTATTCATTTAACCTTTCATTAGTGTCTGTGCAGCTTCACTGTCTGGAAAGGCAAGGAAAAACCGAAAGGCCCCACTGTCACAGTTATTAGATTTCTCGGTTACATCCCAGCAACCATAAAGAAGTAAGCGTCGAGACTATTGTCGTGCATGCTGCTGTCCTGGGGTGCAGCTCTTCTGTGCATGTCAAGGACATGTGCCACATGTTGATATGCATCCCAGGGATAAATGCACAACATGGGGGATAGGCCGACGCTGGCAGTAATGAGCTTTGTAGGAGTTATTGCAAAGACCAACAGTTTGTGAAGGAATTTTGCTTAACAGGCCAAGGAGATAGACAGAGTTGAGGGTTGCCAAGATTTGCCTGTGCGGGGCTTGTCAGTCACATTGTTTTCATCTAAACTTCATTTGAGGGGAAAATTGAATACATTTGACAGCAATGAAAAGTCTTACTTTCTTTTTTCAAATCTTTCAGAGGACAAAAGCAATATTTCTGGTACTAACATAACTTTTAGTACTGACTAAATCATATACATGAATGGATCTATTAGCAGTTTATCTTTTTCCATATCTAGAGAATAATTAAAAGATATTTCATAGATGTCATATATATGTTTTAAAATCTGTGTAAAAATAATGTAGCCTATTAATTTTCCTTTGCTTTTTTCCCCCTTTGATTTTCCTCTAGCATAGCCTGGTTCTTTAGAAATATATTTGCTTAATTGGCTAGATGCAGAGGAGAAAAAAGATGATAATGTGGTCATTTTCAAATCATAAATAAAAAATGTATTTGTAAATTTTGTATTGGAAAATATTATTTTAAAATCTTAGAGATGAAGAGAATTACCTTTTTAAGAATTCTGAAAGCACTCAAATAGAAAATGGTACATGATAATACATTTGTCCCTCTTTACCCAAAAGTTTGTCTTTTTACTTTTTTAAACTAGGAGAACCTTTTTTACTGAGGGTAAATAAAATATTTTTGTCTCCTAATTTCAACAGATTTTGTCAGTTTTCCAAACTCTTTTGGGGTTCTCCAATAACTTTTCAAATACGTTAATGACTTATTGCCAAATCCCTGTAAAGTTATTTTTAATTTTTCTTGACCTTACCTCTTTTAGGCAAGGCTTTTTAACACTTGTACTTTCTCTGTTAAGGTTTTTTTTTTTTTTTTTTTTTTTAACAGAATCTTGCTCTGTCGCCCAAACTAGAGTGCAGTGGTGTGATTTTGGGTCACTGCAACCTCCATCTCCTGGGTTCAAGAGATTCTCCTGCCTCAGCCTCCCGAGTAGCTGGGATTACAGGCGTGCGCCGCTGTGCTTGGCTAATTTTTGTATTTTTAGTAGGGACACGGTTTCACCATGTTGGCCAGGCTGGTCTCAAACTCCTGACCTCAGGTGATCCACCGGCCTCGGCCTCCCAAAGTGCTGGGATTACAGCGTGATCCCACAGTGAGCCACTGTGCCCAGCCACCTCTATTAAGCTTTTCGTGGTGTCTTGTGAAAGTATGGGCTAAGTTATCCTTGTTTTAGGGAAGAGAGATGAGCTATTTTTCATAGTCTTTCCCTCAGGTGGGATGCTAAATGCCCAGCTCTCCTATCCTAGGGCTATGCCCCAGCCTTTTGGCCAGTGGGCGGAAGTACTGTGTAGAATATATTGAGATGGGGCAGGGCGCGGTGGCTCACGCCTGTAATCCCAGCACTTTGGGAGGCTCAGGTGGGTGGATCACAAAGTCAGGAGTTCAAGACCAGCCTGACCAATATGGTGAAACCCTGTGTCTACTAAAAATACAAAAATTAGCTGGGCGTGGTGGCGGGCACCTATAATCCCAGCTACTCGGGAGGCTGAGGCAGGAGAATCACTTGAACCTGGGAGGCGGAGGTTGCAGTGAGCCAAGATCTTGCCACTGCACTCCAGCCTGAGCGACAGAGCAAGACTTTGTCTCAAAAAAAAAAAAAATCTCTCTCTATATAGATATATATAGATGAATCTGCCATGGTCATCTAAGGCTGGTGACCTTCCCACAGAAAAAGCATGAGTGTCTTAACTTTCCCTTTTGTAATAGTTCCATTTGCATTTATTATGGTTTGTGTTGGGAGTAGTAGAAGAGAAAAGAGGGACTTGTGAAGATGAAGGCCATAATTTTAACTCTTCCCCTGGCAATGAAAACCCCCAAATTAGAACAAAATAGGTTAGTGCTGTGTGGTAATTAAAGAGGAATACATGGCAGTAGCTACTCTCTGCAGGAATCCTGCACTTATTCTTTATCCAGTCAGTATCTTTACGCAGGTGACTGGCTATTTCTTGGAAGGCAGTTGTACTGTTGCCTGTTAGAGACTCAGAACAGTGCTGGGACCGGGTATCTGTAGAGGCCCTGTTCTGTTCCATCTACTTTTGATAGCCTCTGTTCTCTCATTTGTAAATCAAGTGAGTTTGGTAATTTCTAAATGCCTTTCCAAATGGTACATTTCATATTTTATATGATAACATTATAAAATCATAGCAGTTTGCTATTATTAGCTTTATTGAGATATAACTCACCCACTTAAAATGTACATAATAGCTTTATTGAGATATAACTCACCCACTTAAAATGTACATAATATTCCATTTTATGGATATACTACCTCTTACATACCCATTCAGTGAAAGCACATTTGGGTTGTTTGTACTTTTTGAGTAATGTGGCCCTGAACATTCATGTACAAGTTTTTGTGGACATAATGTTTTCATTTCTCTTGGGTATATGCTCAAGAGTAGAATTGTTGGGTAGTACGGCCTATCTACTTACAACTTTTTGAGGAACTTCCAAATTGTTTTCCAACGCAACCGCAGCATTTTACTTTCCAACCAATAGTGTATAATTCTTCCAGACTCTCTACACCCTCCTCAACACTTGTTATTTATTTTTATTTTTATTTTTGTCTTTTGAGATGGAGTCTTGCTCTGTCGCCCAGGCTGGAGTGCAGTGGCGCAATCTTGGCTCACTGCAAGCTCCACCTCCCGGGTTCACGCCATTCTCCTGCCTCAGCCTCCCGAGTAGCTGGGACTACAGGCGCCCGCCACCATGCCTGGCTAATTTTTTGTATTTTTAGTAGAGACGGCGTTTCACTGTGTTAGCCAGGATGGTCTCGATCTCCTGACCTCGTGATCCTCCCGCCTTGGCCTCCCAAAGTGTTGGGATTTCAGGCGTGAGCCACCACGCCTGGCCCTTGTTATTGTCTTTTTATTTTTACAGATCTTAGTGGGTGTGAAATACTATCTTTTTATTTGAATCATCCTAGTGACTATGAAGTGATATCTCAGTGTGGTTTTGATTTACATTTGCCTGATGGCTAGTGATGTTGAGCATCTTATGCACTTATTGGCCATTTGTATATCTTTTCTGGAAAAGAGAGACATGTCTCCATTGGCCATTTTTCAGTTGGGTTGTTTGTCTTTTTATTATGGAGTTCTAAGTGCTGTTTATATATTCTGAGTACAAGCCCTCTGCTAGGTACAAGGTTTGCAAATACTTTCTCCTATTCTGTGGTTGTCTTTATTTATTTATTTTTAAAGAGACAGGGTCTTTCTAGTTCTGTCGTGCAGGTTGGAGTGCAGTGGTGTGATTATGGCTCACTGCAGCCTTGAACTCCTGGGCTCAAGAAATCCTCCTGCTTCATCCTCCGTAGTAATTGGGACTACAGGTGCAAGCCACGATGCCTGGTTAATTTTTTAATATATATATATATATAT
>NW_026652294.1:61730407-61772102 GCF_009828535.3 Hylobates moloch
TATATATATTTTTTTTTTTTGTAGAGATAGGGTATTACCATGTTGCCCAGGCTGGTTTCAAACTCCTGGCCTCAAGAGATCCTGTTTCCTTGACCCCCCAAAAAAATTCTGGGATTACAGGTATAAACCACTGTGACCGTGCCCAGCTGTCTTTTTTTTTTTTTTTTGAGACAAGAGTCTTGCTCTGTCGCCCAGGCTGGAGTGCAGTGGCGTGATCTCAGCTCACTGCAACCTCCACCTCTTGGGTTTAAGCCATTGTCCTGCCTCAGCTTCCCCAGTAGCTGGGATTACAGGCATTTGCCACCATGCCCGGCTAATTTTTGTATTTTTAGTGGAGATGGAGTTTCTCTATGTTGGCCAGGCTGGTCTCTTTAAACTCTTGTCCTCAGGTGATCTGCCGGTCTTGGCCTCCTAAAGTGCTGGGATTACTGGCATGAGCCACCACGCCCAACCCCAGCTGTCTTTTGACTTTTTGATGGTGCCTTTTCAAGCACAGAAATTTTTGATGAAGTCTAATTTATCAATTTTTGTTGTTGTTGTTGTTTCTGTCCTTGGTATGCTATCTAAGAAACTATTGTCTAACCCAAGATCATGAAGATTTACCTCTGTGTTTTTTTTGTAA
The DNA here is from genome assembly GCF_009828535.3 of Hylobates moloch. Classification (NCBI taxonomy): domain Eukaryota; kingdom Metazoa; phylum Chordata; class Mammalia; order Primates; family Hylobatidae; genus Hylobates; species Hylobates moloch. The sequence goes on from NW_026652294.1 coordinate 61,731,030, forward strand.
GTGTCTTAGAGTTTGAGCTCCCACAGGGTGGATTCATAGATCTTTGATCCATTTGGATTAACTTCTGTAAATAGTATGAGGTAGGGGTACAACTTTATTCTTTTGAATGTGGATGTCTGTTGTTCCCAGCACTATTTGTTGAAAAGACAGTTTTTCTCCATTGAAGTGTCTGGGCACCCTTGTCAAAAATTAATTGACCATGATATATAAGGGTTTATTTCTGAAATTTCTGTTCTATTCCATTGATCTTTCTGTCTGTCCTTGTGCCAGTACCGCACTGTCTTGACTACTGTAGCTTTGTATTAAGTTTTGCAATTGAGAAGTGTGAGTCCTACAACTTTGTTCTGTTCTTCTTTTTCAAGATTATTTTAGCTCTTCTTAGTTCCTTAGAAGTTGACTTTTTGAAAAGCAATTTTGATTGTGGTAGAAAACAACATAAAATGTACCTTGTTAATCTTTTTTTTTTTTTTTGAGACGGAGTCTCGCTCTGTCATCCATGCTGGAGTGCAGTGGTGTGATCTCGGCTCACTGCAGCCTCCACCTCCCTGGTTCAAGCAGTTTCCCTGCCTGAGTCTCCCGAATAGCTGGAATTACAGGCACACGGCACCATGACTGGCTAATTTTTTTGTATTTTTAGTAGAGATGGGGTTTTACCATGTTGGCCAGACTGTTCTCCGACTCTTAATCTCAGGCAATCCGCCCGCCTTGGCCTCCCAAAGTGCTGGGATTACAGGCGTGAGCCACCGTGGCTGGCCCATGTTAACCATTTTTAAGTGTACAGTTTAGTAGTGTTTTCTGTAACTTAATGTACAGCAGATCTCTAGAACATTTTCATTTTGCAAAGCTGAAATTTTTTAACCTTTGAGTAACAACTCCCGTTTACCTTTTCCTCCCAGCCCTGGGAAACCACTATTCTAGCTTCTATTTCTAAGAGTTTGTCTACTTTAGATGCCTCATAGAAGTGGAATCATGCAGTACATATTTGTCTTTTTGTTCTGGCTTATTTCACGTAGCTAGAAACTTAATGTTCTTAAGGTTCATTTATGTTGTAGCACACAACAGAATTGTCTTCATTTTTAAGGCTGAATAATATTTCCTCATATGTATATACCACATTTTCTTTATCCATTCATCTGTAGATAGACATTTAGTTTGCTTTTCACCTCTTGGCTCTTGTGAATTATGCTGTTGTGAATATAAATAAGCAAATATCTCTAAAAGATACTGCTTTCAATCTTTGGACATATATGTAGAAGTGGGATAGCTGGGTCATACAGTAGTTCTTAATTTTTTGAGGAACCTCCGTACTGTTTTCCATAAGGGCAGCATCGTTTACATTCCTGCCAACAGTGCACAAGGGTTCCAATTTCTCCACAACCTCGTAACTTATTATTTTCTGTTTTTTTTGATGGTAACCATTCTAACAGGTGTGAGGTGATATCTCAGTGTGGTTTTGATTTGTCTTTCCTTGATTCCTGACGTTAAGCATATTTTCACGTGCTTTTTGGGCATTTGTATATGTCCTCTTTGTGGACATATCTGTTCAAGTCCTTCACCTATTTTTAAATCAGGCTTTTTTTGTTGTTGTTGAATTTTAAGAGTTGTCTATATGTTCTGGATACCCCTTATCAGAAATATGATTTACAAATATTTTCTCACATTCTATAGTTTATCTCTTCACTCTGCTGATTGTTTCCTTTGCTTTTGCAGCACAGAAGTTTCTTTTTCTTTCTTTTTTTTTTTTTTTGAGACGGAGTCTCCCTCTGTCGCCCAGGCTGGAGTGCGGTGGCGTGATCTCAGCTCACTGCAAATTCTGCCTCCTGGGTTCACGCCGTTCTCCTGCCTCAGCCTCCCGAGTAGCTGGGACTTCAGGCGCCCACCACTGCGCCCGGCTGATTTTTTTGTGTTTTTCATAGAGACTGGGTTTCACCGTGTTAGCCAAGATGGTCTTGATCTCCCGACCTCATGATCCACCCGCCTCAGCCTCCCAAAGTGCTGGGATTACAGGCGTGAGCCTCCGCGCCCGGCCAGAAGTTTCTAAGTTTGATTCAATTCCATTTGTCTATTCTTGCTTTTGTTGCCTTTAGCAGTTTACTTTTAAAGCTCGGATATGTCTGATCCTCAGAAGAGTAAAGGCTACATTAAAAAAGTACATTCTATTGTTTAGGTAAAAAAGTCTTGGTAGTACTCCAGGGGACAAGAGATATGTCATTCGGTAGCCAAAAGATGATAGCTCCTAGTTCCCTGTGAAACACCCTGGTTTTACTTTGATGTTTCTTAATTATCATTGAGTTTAAAAACATTCTAGGTGTTCCGTATGATAAGAGACACACTTCATGCCCTGGAGGGTGGAATTAAGTACCCAGAAATAATTGTTTTTGGTTTTATAAATACCTCAAAAGGAAAGGGGGAAGAAAACCATTATTGAGAAAATTTGTCTTCCTAGACATCCCGTCATGACTAGAAAAACACCAACAGAGATAAAACTAAAAATTATTGTATGATCTCCAAACCCAAAATAACTGGTCCAGTGAAGTTAAATAAATAACCATGTTCAAATCTGGCATGGCATATTTGGAAACATGAGCTTGCTTTACAGTTTACCTGGCAAATTTTGTAATTAAAATACCTCATCGTTGAATTAGAGAAACTTGAGAGCAAATGAAAGGTAACTTAATTTGGAGGCAGCTATATTGCATCATTGTTGAATGAAAAGAAATATTCGTTCCCTTACAGTTTTAATTTTCTCTTTATTCATGCTAATAAAGGCTGATATTTATTTTCATCTAAGTAATTGCTTTTCTGATATTCTGATGGACCATTCTTCACTGCATTGTCTGTTTCTGGCCTTTTGCCAGTTATTTTAGACAAAAGTTTCATTATTTAGTCAGCATCAACTATTAATTAGATACCTAACTGTTCAAATTTATACAAAGCGAGCGTGCATTTTTTCATCGTAAGTGTTTACGTACATAAAGAGTAATTATCCAATTTAAAATGGTGTGATGCATTTTAAGGATAATTTTTTTTTTTCCCTAGGGGAAACAATTCTGTGAAAATTCTGTAGAGGATTTAAAATCACTTCTTTTTTTTTTTTTTTTTTATTTGAGACAGAGTCTCACTCCATTGCCTAGGCTGGTGTGCAGTGGCACAATCTCGGCTCACTGCAACCTCTGCCTGCCGATTTCAAGTGATTCTCCTGCCTCAGCCTCCCAAGTAGCTGGGATTACAGGTGCCTGCCAACCCACCCGGCTAATTTTGTTTTGTATGTTTAGTAGAGAGGGGGTTTCACCACGTTGGACAGGCTGATCTCGAACTCCTGACCTCTGGTGATCTGCCCACCTCAGCCTCCCAAAGTGCTGCGATTACATGCGTGAGCCACTGTGCCTGGCCTGAAATCACTTCTACAAATTGTTATGGTAAAAATTTTATGTTTACCAGACATGAATTTTGGTTACATATACATTTATCCCAATTGACTCATTTTATTCATACTGAATAAAACATTAATGTTACTTTTCTATTTTTTATGACGTATTTTGACATGTGTTTAGATGTATGTTTTATATGTATGGACTGACAATCATATATGCTATTATTTGTTATCTTATGTGGTTGGAGGACATAAAGAATGTAAGTAACTGAAACAATACATTTGCTCAAAGAAAGGCCACTCGATTCTCTGCCCTGTGGTATCTAATCTCCCTGTAATACACATTTCACCATCTAGGATTAGAGAAGTTCATTCTATCAACACGAATGCTAACAGGTAGGCTTCTGGAAGTACAATGTGATAGTTCAGATCTTTCTCTGATTCAAAATGGTGATTTAAAAGAAAACATACTTGGCTGAATTGGCTTTTGATAGACTAAAACATTTATTTGCCTTAATGTGCATTAACGCTAAAGGATACTAAAAAACAGAGAAATGTTTTTTAAACCCAGAAATTCTACCAGGTCTGGAGCCATATTTTTCACCCAATAAATGTCCCTTGTAAGAAATATATTTACATGAAGGTCTGGGTGCAGTGGTGCATGCCTGTAGTCCCAACTATTTGGGAGGCTGAGGCAGGAGAATCATTTTGAGTCTAGAAGTTCAAGTCCAGCCTGGGCAAGATAGTGAGATCCTGTCTCTAAAAAAATAAGAAGAAATATTTTTACTTCAAGAATTTATATCTCTGCATTGGTCTTTGAAGCTTCGCTTTTGTCCATAAACAGCAGCCAGTCGCTGACATTACATATTTGTGTACAAAGGACAGTGATAATTACGTATGCTGGAATTAGTGTATGTGTGTGTGTGTGTGTGTGTGTGTGTGTGTGAGAGAGAGAGAGAGAGTGTGTGTGAAGAAATACGGATGAGAAACTGGTAGTTTGCTGCTTCCTTATGGGGGAGGGTAGAAGGTAGAATAGTAGAGTTGACTGGAATTTTTTTGGAGGGGAAGGGCAGGGTTTACCATTAATGTACTTTCATTTTGCAATAGATAATACTTGATACATAGTTTTTTGTGGTTTTTAACATATTTATGGATGGCATGGATGAATGTTGAGTGTCTTACTTACTGTTTTACTAGTATGACTGTCAAATTGTATTCTTGAAGTACAGATATGCTAAGGTAGTAAATCTGTTAGCAGCCAACAAGTAAATGTTTACTTACTATATATAGAATAACTTGCTGCAGATTTCCATGAACAACATTAGACAACTGTGTACTGATTTGGTAAAAATAAAAAAGATGTGGCCGGGTACGGTGGCTGAAGCCTGTAATCCCAGCACTTTGGGAGGCCGAGGCGGGAGGATCATGGGGTCAGGAGATCAAGACCATCCTGGCTAACACAGTGAAATCTCATCTCTACTTAAAAAAAAAAAAAATACAAAAAATCAGCCGGGTGTGGTGGTGGGCGCCTGTAGTCCCAGCTACTTGGGAGGCTGAGGCAGGAGAATGGCGTGAACCCGGGAGGTGGAGGTTGCAGTGAGCCGAGATTGCGCCAGTGCACTCCAGCCTGGGCAACAGAGCGAGACTCCGCCTCAAAAAACAAAAAAAGATGCTTTTAAAAATTGTTAGATTTTGATGTTCAAGCTGTACATTTGGCATAGGCATAGGACTTCTAGTTGCCTTCATTTGCCAAAGTATAACAACCTTTTTTTTATTTTAGAATACGACAATTTAACAAGCATTTGAATTTCTATGATGTATGTGATACTCTATTAGGTGCCATAGGTATTACAGATGAAGTAGAAGCTGTCGCTCTGAGAGAGAGCACAAAATTCACTGGTAAAGGGATATTCATTATCTTAAAAGAATTAACCATAGTCCATGGTCTTCCTCTGGCATATGAAGCCTTAGGAACCTAATTTTGTTAACATACCATTGAAAAAGATCACGTTTTCATGGATGCATTCAGTTTGTTCACCAGCTAAGGAATGGAGATCACACACACACACACACACACACACACACAAACACACAAGACGCACGACCATGTGAACATGTATATATCTGTATACCATATGAGGTGGAATACTCGTGTACTCATATTGAAATGATTAGTACGTCTTCTCCTTGGCAGGCAAACTTAAATGGGGAGTCAGATTATAATCCAAATGTTGTTCATCTCTTTATGGGGTTGGAATTTCAGCAGAGAATATTAAGGGTGAGATGGGGGCCTGAGGGTCTTCTTCTCCTATAGAGAAATTCTTTCCAGTGGCCTGTGTTGTTCACGGTGCACACTTTGGACTCCTTTCCTGGGCTGTGCTTGTAAAAGTATTGACGGTGTTTACCCCTCTTGCTTTTTTTCTGCTACCATTGCCCTTGTGATAGACAAATTTCTCTTTCTTTAGATATGTTAATATTCTCAAGCAGATATTAGGCAACTGTCCTGGGAGCTAGTTGTTAAGGTGAGTTTGCCTCTGTTTGGTTTTTTATGGATCTAATGCAGATGGCAGTCTCATTTCACTCATTTCAAATTTTCTTGGGGGATACCTCACACTACTACCTTACACATAACATGTTTTGTATATGGATAAGTGGAAGTGGTGGAAAAAAAAGATATATATTGTAAGAAAAAAAGACTTAGAAACTAGTTATTAAATACCTGGTAGAGAAAGTTTCTTTTGTTAAATACCTTATAGAGAAATATCTTGATCTGAGATTGACTTTATATACAGGTGGAATAAACTGCTCTAGAAATCAAGAGGGAGTATGTGTATTTAATCTCTGTATCTGTTTTCCGTGTCTCTTTTGCATCCTAAAATAAGGGTTAAGATTAGGTTTTAAAGATTCTTAATAATTCTTTGCATTATGTGATGCCCAACATCTATTTGTGGTATTATTTTATGGACCAGAAAGTTAAAGCTGTACCTTTAACTTCACATTGGTTAATTCTAGCAGCTTCCCAATTAGTGTCATTTTTTTACCTTTCGATCTTTCCTTCCTTTTAAAACACTTTAACATCAAGAATAATTTGTTATGGGAAGAGAAAGCAGAAAGGAAAGACACTGAACAAACATCCACTTGATATTAGGCAGCAGGACAGAAGTTGGTGGTCCAGGGAGCAGCCTGCCGCCCTGGTTTCCTTAGGCTCCAGTCTGACTTTTATCCTTATATCCATAAGTTCAGGCGACATGTAAGTTTCCGAGCAGTCATAGTACAAGCATGTAATGTGAGAATTTTATTACTTAAACCCGCAGAGCTTAATAAACTCCAAATTTTAATTTTTTTTTTTTTTTTTTTTTGAGACAGAGTCTCCCTCTGTTGCTCAGGCTGGAGTGCAGTGGCTCAATCTTGGCTCACTGCAACCTCCGTCTCCCAGGTTCAAGCAATTCTTTTGCCTCACCCTCCCGAGTAGCTGGGATTACAGACATGCACTACCACATCCAGCTAATTTTTGTAGTTTTAGTACAGACAGGGTTTCACCATGTTGGCCAGGCTGGTCTTGAACTCCTGACCTCAAGAGATTGACCCATCTCAGCCTCCTAAAGTGGTGGGATTACAGGCGTGAGCCACAGCGCCCATCTGCAAATTTTAAATTTGAAAATGTGTCTAAAATGAAAGTAGTGAGGGGAGGTGTTGGAGAGAATGGAGAAATTGCACAGGAATCGTAGAACATGGATTAAAATGTAATTAGAAAGTTACGTGGAAAATCAAAGGACTAGTTAAAATGAGCGTCCTTATACTTTTTTTTTTTTTTTTTTGAGACAGGGTCTTACTCCCATCACTCAGGCTGGAGTGCAATGGCATGATCATGGCTCACTGCAGCCTCGACCTCCCTGGGCTCAGGTGATCCTCCCACCTTAGCCTCCTGACTAACGGGGCCTACAGCTGCATGCCACCACGGCCAGCTAGTTTTTTGTAGAGATGGAGTTTTGACATGTTGGCCAGGCTGGTCTTGAACTCCTGACCTTAAGTGATCTGCCTGCCTGGGCCTCCCACAGTGCTGGGATTACAGGCGCGAGCCACTGTACCCTGCCCGGAATACCATTGTATCTTCTAAGTGGCCTAGTGCTTCTACACTTGCCTCTCTCCTCCCACTACTCCTAGAAGACTATCCACAGGTTGATCACTTCTTATCTCACAACCTTCCAGTGACTTCTTATTACACCTGCAGTGAAATCCCAACTCCTTACCATCACTGCAAGGGATATGTAAAGTTTGTGACCCAGCCCAACTCTGATGCGGTTTCCTGCCACTGCTCCCTCTACTCCAGCCTTGCTGATTTTCCACAGGCCATAGAACTTTGCTAAGCTGGTACCTACCTCAGCCCTTTGCGTGGAGTTTTTCTCTGCCCGTAAGGTTCTTTTTTCACACTTTTGCAGGGCTTCCTCCCTCATTTCACTAGAGTCTCCTCTGGAATGTCAGTCCTTTAAAGAGACCTTCCTGCCAACCTTCCCTGCTGTGTCCCTATCAGTGTATGTTTCTTTGGTCCCTTACCCTGATTTTTTTCTTTACAGCACTTACTACCGCTTGAAAGTGTATTTAATTTTTTTGTTTACGTGTAGTTTATCTTCCCACCACCATAAAGCCCCATAAGAACAGGGTCTTTTATCTCACTAATTCTGCATGTCCATTACCTGTAGCAACACTCAACAAATATTTATTGAATGAATGAATGGATGAATATCTCACATATGATTGTCCTTGTGAACATGAACTGATTCTTTATCAATAGTTATCAAATCTTAGTTATTATAACTATTGAGAGTTCTTTATGGCATCTGCTGCTGAACTTTTCTGAACTGCTTGTGCTTAGCTCAGTTGGAACAGTGGTTTCCAGGATAGATGTAAACACTCCGAGGGATATGCAGAAATCATCCTTTACAATGTGGGGGAAAATGTATTAGAAATTTGATTTATCTTGTTCACCTATTTTTGTGTTTTATAGTGTGCATGATATATATATAAGGGGAACATTGTGCTGTCAAAAAAACTGAGACTGGATACAGCATGATCTGGACAGGATGGTTAACTTTGTTTAAAGCAAAATGTATCTCTATAGTCAGGCTATTTTACAGATTTTGTGCTTTTGCATAATAAGGCGGTGTGACTGCTGGTGAGAGTGTAAAATCTGTTCCCACTATTCAGAAGATCATACATCTCATGTTGAGTTGGAAGTGAAATATTATATATGATATTCAGCATGAATGTGTATATCTGTATGTTTTCTTTAATATTTATCCTCTGGTGGAATTTACAAGTTTCTTCAGTTCAGAGTATTCCTGTTTTGGGGTCCTTCGTACCTGTGCTAACATATGTGTGAGAGGTATGTGAGCTCTTTCAGTGATTGAAAGAGATATTACTTGATTGGTCTGTTTTGGCGTGATCTGGGCTTTTGATTAATCTTTGAATAACTTTTTCCTTCATTTTTAATAGTTCAGGCTTGTTAATGCTGCTTAACTGGGTTCTTTGGGTTTCTATGACTTAAGTTTTTAAAAACAGTTTTATTGAGATATAATTTGCATACCATAGAATTCACTGCTATGACAAGTTTTACAGTACCATTTTATAATTATATGCGATTTTCAAGACACAGGAAAATAAAGAAATGGTATGCTTAGAATTTGGAAGAAAGTCTAGTTATGTTTTCATTTTATTTTTATTTTTTTGAGACAGGGTCTCACTCTGTCACCCAGACTGGAGTGTAGTGGCATGATCATGGCTCACTGCACCCTTGACCTCCTGGGCTCCAGCAATCCTACTGCCTCAGCCTCCTGAGTAGCTGGGACTACAGGCATGAGCCATCATGCCTGGCTAATTTTTTTTTTTTCTGTGGAGACGAGGTCTCACTATGCTGCCCAGGCTGGTCTCAAACTCCTGGGCTCAAGCAATCCTCCTGCCTTGGCCTCCCAAAGTGCTGGGATTATAGGCATGAGCCACTGCACCCAGCCACTGTACTGATTTTAAATACTTTTTAAGTGAAATGAAATTTTATAACATTTGAGGAACTTAAATATTAAAATGTTTGACAGGATTAATCGATTTGAGTGAAGCATTGAAATAATTACTATACTAATGAATACACTAAGGAAATTTGAAAACCACAGATAAGCAGTTACAGATAAGTATTATTATTTATAAAATAGTCACCCTAGAAGATGATGCAGTGATGGTGTCATAGCTTAAAATGCTTTTGGAGCTCTTCATTTTACTTGATTTCAGACAGCCTGCGTCTGGTTCTTCTAGGCGTCTTTGATGCTAGCAAATCTTCTATGACATAAGCTTTGCTTTCCTGAATCTTCAAAAGTCTTTTGGTGTTAACTTACTCGGTGGGTGTTAAAACAAGATAATTCTACTTTTGATTTTTTGATTTTTTATTTTTTAGAAGCAGAGTCTCCCTCTGTCACCCTGACTAGAGTGCAGTGATGCAATAATAACTCACTGCAGCCTTGAACTCTTGGACTCAAGCGATCCCCCTACCTCAGCTTCCTCAGGTATTGTTCAGGCTAGTCTCCAACTCCTGGACTCAAGTGACCCTTCCACCTTCACCTTCCACAGTGGTGGAATTACAGGCATGGGCCACCACCCCCAGCCTATTTTTGATTTAGAAAAAAGGCAAAACTGATTTTTCACATATAGTTTACAAGTTGGCCCTAGAAGTATTTACAGATGATGAGTTCTAGAAATACTTTGAACAATGGTAGCATTGTTGGAAGAAGTACAGTGTCTTAAGGTGACAATTTTGACATTGATTCTTTCCCCCCATTAGTTATGGAGCTTCTTTAAATCTATAAAAAGCCATTTCACTATATAAGAATTGGTATCATATTTTGTGCACTTATAGATTCATGCGTACCATACATGCATGCTTATAAATATCTTTCTACTGACCAAAGTGTGTTATTATTTTGCAGCCCTTTGTAGCCAGCTCTATGTTTTAAGTACCTGATAAATTCTACTATAGAGTGAATTTTTTCTATTCTAAGTAAAATTTTGGAGCCTGAGAAGGCTTCTAAAGGCAAAGGATTTCAAGAAAAATTTTAACTAAGATGTGAGTCTGCATGAGTGCTTCATGATACGAAATGGTTTTATGTATAGCTCTTAGGTTAGAAATTAGAGGTTGACACATAACCTACCTTGTCTGTTTTTTTAGTTGGGCAAATCTGTGTGTGTGGGGCATAAACAAATACTAGTGACATTAAAAATCAGAAAGCTAGTGAAGTACAAATTTGTGCACATAACACTATTTGTGGGACAGTCTTATTCATACTGGTCTTTGACAAAAGTCAAAGGAAAAAGTGGTTGCCAAAGAGGAATATGATTTTATTTTTTTGTACTTTAGGGTTTGTTTTTGAATTTCAGCAAGTTATGGTTTGAGGTAATACTAATCAGTTTTTTTATGTTGACTTCTTGGTTATCAATTAAGAAAAGCATTAAGGCTGGGTGCAGTGGCTCACGCCTATTGTCCCAGCACTTTGGGAGGCAGAGGTGAGTAGGTCACTTGAAGTCAGGAGTTCGAGACCAGCCTGGCCAACATGGTGAAACCCCATCTCTACTGAAAATACAAAAATTAGTCGGGCATGGTGGTGTGCGCCTGTAATCTCAGCTACTTTGGAGGCTGAAGCAGGAGAATTGCTTGAACTTGGGAGGTGGAGGTTGCAGCGAGCCGAGATTGCGCCACATACTCCAGCCTGGGTGACAGAGCGAGACTCCATCTGGAAAAAAAAAAAAAAAAATCTTCTTTTGCATGGAATCTGCAGATCTAGGAATTATTTTATTGTTAAAAATATAACCAGCAATTTTGAAAATTCAGTCTGCTTTGTGAAGTCAGACTCTAGAAAGTTTATAGATTTTTTTTGGGGGGGGATGAGAGTTCGGGAAATAAAAAGAAATGAAATAAATTTGACTCCAGGAAAGCTAATTTTACATTTGTTTCTTCATTCCTCCCTCGGGCTCTCTGAAACTCTGGAATTTTCTCATTTAAAAGAAAGCTAGAACAACCTGTGTTGGACATACAGGTTGAGCCTCTGGTATTTGAAATGCTTGGGACCAAAATTCAGATTTATTCAGATTTTGGAATATTTACATATACATAATGTAGTGTCTCAGGGATAGGACCTAAGTCTAAACATGAAATTCATTTATTTCTCTTACATGCTTTATACACACAGCCTGGAGGTAATTCTGTATATTTTTATATTTTATGCCTGAATTACAGTTTGTGTACGTGGACATCAGAAAGCAATGGTGTCAGGTGTGGAATTTTCCAGTTAGGACATGTTGGTACTCAAAAAGCGTGGGATTTTAGAGCATTTTATGATTTTTGGATTTAGGATGCTCAGCCTGTAAACTTGAGGGTCAAACTTTTCTTCTGTTAGTTGAAATCTCCTGGGTGCTTTCTTTTAACCAAATCCCAAAGTCTTTTTTATAACTAATATGCTCGATTTCCTACATTGTTTTATGAAGGTAGAGAGGGTCCTTAGCAGGCCGTGTTTTAAGGTGTAAAGTTCTGCTGGACCAAAACGTGAGGGCATAATTAACACTGTCTTCGGAGGGACTGTGCTGTCTTCATGGACCATTTGGCTCATAAGATGGGATTTGGTTCATAATTCATTGTCACGTACTGTAACTCTTGTGGGAGTATAATGTCTAGCTGTTTTGCATTGGATAGGTTCTGAATGCTTTATCTTGTTCCAGGGTAGATTATTATACTCAAGAATGCACTTAATTATGAGCTTTATGTTTCCAACACCCATTCACAATACCTCCTCTTCACTACACCTGACTTCATCGATGGAATTTCATTTGTAGATTGAGTATATGACTTGGGAGATGGAAGCTGTCAGACTTGAAGTCTGCCTCCTTTTTTCGGTGACTTCTCTTTACTTTGATATTTTGAACCTTTCTAACTTAAAATTTGTTTTTAGGTTAATTTTCTCAGTAAAAGAAATTTATATTTGATAAGATACTAAGGGAAAAGGCAGCATTTATTAATATGGGGTGTTTCCTAATTAGAATATCTTAAGAGTTTGAATTTTGTTGTGTTTTCATAAGCTACTGCATCATAGGTTTCATTTTCTTTGAACAGAGAGTTAGAAAAGGGATGCTTTGGAATATTTCTTGTTTGAATCTTTTGAGATTGAACACACAAGTTTCTTACAGGATTTCAGTTTTTTGTGTATTTATGTGATCTGTCTCTCCAGTTTCCTGAATTCATGCTTCATATGAGCTTAATCACACTTTATTTTAAATAACCAGCTGTTTACACATATACCGCACATGCTGCTCTGTAGATTCTCAGGTGTCTCTTTATGGTCTTTTCATTTTTCTGTCTTTATCAAGGAATAAATGATCCTAACTGGATCATGATTTACTTATGGATTTATTCAATAGTTTTGTGTTTTAGTTTTTAAAGCCTGCTCAATGGTTATAGTTTGGGGATATCTTGATATATCTTGGACAGGCTTTTAATTGTCAAAATTAAGTTACACTACCTTGTATATTTTAGTCTTAGAATTTAATGTTCTATTCCTGATCGAAAAACCTGTGACTAGCACTTCAAAATTTCCTAAATGTGTTTGGTCAATTGTTTTTTCTTTTTTAACCAAATGAATTTTATAAAGTCAACTTCCTTAATTTGTAATGTAGGCTCAGAGAAAGCTTCAGGGTTGTTTCTCCCTGCCGCCCCCTGCCCCCCAAGAAATCTTCAGAGAGATGTTTAAACAAATCAAAATATACTTAAAACGTAAAAAAGATAATTTGATGTGGCAAGTTTTAAATAAATAAAAAAATAAAGACACACACTCCATAACCTTTCTTTGAGTCTCGGTTTAAGTTCTCTGTCATATAGTGCCAAAAACTTTGTTTTGAGCTGCGTGTGTGTTGAAACATGTATGCCTGTCCTAGTGTCATAACTAATTATATCTCTTGTATGCTTACTTCTAGTAATTGGAAAGTAGACCTACCGCAGCATACATCTTCACATTTAGTTTTATCTTGAGGACCTGCTACAGAGATCGTTTTCTACCATGCAGCAACTTGACATTGTGAACAGATATTACTATTTTAAATATATTATCTACTTTGTGTTTACAGAAATAGTGCACTTTCAGGGAAGTTTCGGGTGTTTCCAAAGCACATCTGTCTTTACCAGAAATTATACACTAATACTGACTGCCTTTGCAGTTTTGACTGAGATATTTCATCTGTGAATTGGAAATTGATGGTCTAGTGCTGTGATAGCAAAATTTTATAGGATTTCTTTTTACTTAAAGTTTTCAAAAGATTGTGGCTTATGGAAAATCTGCTGGTGCTTTGGTCACTTACTCTTCATGGATTGGTCTAAAATAATTTGGGGCTTCTTTTGTAAAAGTGTATTGTAGAATTTTCACAAACTTAGAAATCCTGTCTTAGATATGCTTATGACTGGGGCCACAAACAGTTTCTCATATGCACCAGCTTGTATGAAAATATGTGGTCCTTGTCCATGCCTGCTGAAAGAGAAACCCTACCAGTCTTCAGTTTCTGAGCTGCAGCCTTGTCGAAATTAAAGTCTTAGGACTGGGAGCAGTTAATGCTGGTGACAGACTGTGGTATTTAGCGCTGTGCTGTGTGGTGGACTTACATGATTCTAGTCAGAACTTGGGAAAGAATATACCACAGAATTGGTGACAAATATTTTTCAAAGTAAGAAATACAATGACTTTTCTTATTAATGAGCAGACCTTTGGGCTTTGCTTAAGGAAATAGTAAAAAGATTGTACAATTCTGTTACTGATAATGGTTTAGAATTTAACACTGAAAATGCTAGATTTTCTTTCCTCTTACTAAGTTAATGTATTTGAAGCATCTTTTCTTTCTTTTTTTATAGTTAGAAATTCACCACAACTATATTTCAAACTTAGCTCTTTTTAATTTTATACTAAATTAGTTTTTTTTTCTTTTGAGACGGAGTCTCGCTTTGTCGCCCAGGCTGGAGTACAGTGGCGCGATCTCGGGTCACTGCAAGCTCCGCCTCCCGGGTTCACGCCTTTCTCCTGCGTCAGCCTCCCGACTGCAGGCGCCCGCCACCGCGGCTGGCTAATTTTTTGTATTTTTAGTAGAGACGGAGTTTCACTGTGTTAGCCACGATGGTCTCAATCTCCTGACCTCGTGATCCGCCTGTCTCGGCCTTCCAAAGTGCTGAGATTACAGGCGTGAGCCACCGCACCTGGGCCACTAAATTAGTTTTTATGAATTCTGCATTGTTTCTGTCTTATGGTAACTTAAGTATGCAGAGGCATTGAACTTGAACATTTTGTGTTCTGTAACGTGCCGTTTGGATTCTTGGTATAATTTTCCTATTTTTATTTTTGTTTTATTTTGAGACGGAGTCTCGCTCTGTTACCCAGGCTGGAGTGCAGTGGCGCGATCTCGGCTCACTGCAAGCTCCGCTTCCCAAGTTCACGCCATTCTCCTGCCTCTGCCTCCCCAGTAGCTGGGACTACAGGTGCACGCTGCTACGCCCGGCTAATTTTTTGTATTTTTAGTAGAGATGGGGTTTCACTGTGTTAGCCAGGATGGTCTCGATCTCCTGACCTTGTGATCCGCCCGCCTCGGCCTCCCAAAGTGCTGGGATTACAGGCGTGAGCCACCGCGCCTGGTCAGTTTTCCTGTTTTGAAAACCGAACTGCCGGTGGTTTCTTTCTAATGCGTATATTATGACTTGTTGCATTTGAAAAGCTCCATGGTCTAGGCCATATGACTTCTGAGGACTATAACTGTAAAAAGCTGGTGTTGAATAGTTAAAAGTTCCCTCCACTTTATAAAAATGCCCATTTCTCTTAGAGTTTTTATGGTGTCAGTCAAATTAATGCAGGTATGTTTGGTTTTAAGAATAACATAATAGAAATCCGAATTTACGCTGATAGGCCGCCTAAGAGAAAGTTATTTCAAAACATGGGGCATCCTGGCAGTGCCTGGGAAGGTTGGCCCCCAGCCTGACTGATAGGAACTTCCTACTCATCAGTTCACTGTGAAGTACTAACAGGTGGAGGGGGTTTAGGCTTGTTTGGATTCTGAACCTGGTGATGCTACTACCTACACAGATTGTTTGGAAATCTTGGGCGATGTTTTGTTTGTCACAAATGACTGAATTGGGGGGCTGCCTCCTGCTATTTAGTAGGTCAGGGACACTGCAGCATCAGGACTGCAGAATAATTTACACACAATGATGAGTTGTTCTGCCCCAAATACCAATAATACATTTCCCAGAAATGACTGGATAGTTATTGACATAAAAAAATGCAAAATGGCTGGGTGCGGTGGCTCATGCCTGTAATCCCAGCACTTTGGGAGGCCAAGGCAGGTGGATCACCTGAGGTCAGGAGTTCGAGACCAGCCTGGCCAACATGGTGAAAACCCGTCTCTACTAAAAATACAAAAATTAGCCGGGCGTGGTGGCATGTGCCTGTAGTCCCAGCTACTCGGGAGGCTGAGGCAGGAAGAATCGCTTGAACCTGGTAGGTGGAGGTTGCAGTGAGCCAAGGTCGCGCCACTGCACTCCAGCCTGGGTGACAGAGCGAGACTCCGTCTCAAAAAAAGAAAAAAGAAAAATATTCGTAAAAATACTACTCTTGCTCCCCACCCCTAGAATTAGTACCTGACCTGACATCTTTTTTTTTAAGGAATGTTTTTTTTTTTTAAGGTGTGTACTTGATTGCAGATCAACAAAAGGAACACTAAATTCTACTTCTTAACATTTTTAAGTAAACATGATTTGTAAAGGCGTATGGATATTTTATGCAGTTGGCATATTAATGGTATTTAGTCATAAGCCCCCAACTCAAACCCAGATATACCCGTTTATGCAAATGCCCATCAGATTTTGTGTCAGTGTTTGTTTGGTAAACTAGCACTTAAAATGTGTGTTGAAACTCCTGTCTGTAATTTTTTTTTGTAACGTAAAAAAAAACTTACGAGAAATTGCTAAACTCTTACAAGATTTATTATTATTTTTTTTTTGTAGAGATGGTGACTCACTATGTTGCCCAGGCTGGTCTTGAACTCCTGGCCTCGAGCGATCCTCCGGTTTCATAGGTGTGAGCAACCCTGCCTGGCCAAAAGATTTTTAAATGAACAACAACAACAAAAAACCTTAGAGTAAAAACCAGAATTTGATAAAAACAGATATTTCACATACTCATTGCATCCTCATGGCATTGTCAGTTCTGGCATTTTGACTTGGAAGAAAAATTCTAACATGAATTTCTGCTTGAATTCTAACATGAATTCTGCCTGTTTTCGAATGCTATTCAATTGGGAGTAACTGATGAAAAGCGTAGTACCTAAACCTCTTCTCCTTCCACACACATTTGTAGTCTTACATGGTAAACCTAAAGTAGCTCAGAAACATTTACTAAAACCCATTTACTTGGTAATAGATTTTTCATTTATAAAAAAGGAGCTTAAGAATATGTAGGCTGGGCGTGGTGGCTCACGCCTGTAATCCCAGTACTTCAGGAGGCCAAGGCGGGTGGATCACTTGAGGTCAGGAGTTGGAGATCAGCCTGGCCAACATGGCAAAACCCCGTCTCTACGAAAAATACAGAAATTAGCTGGGTGTGGTAGTGTGCACCTGTAATCCCAGCTAGTCTGAGGCTGAGGCAGGGGAGGCTGAGGCTTGAGCCCAGGAGGCGGAGCTTGCAGTAAGCTGGGATTTTTGCCACTGTACTCCAGCCTAGATGACAGAGCAAGACTCCGTCTCACACATAAAAAAGGAATGTGTCTTAGTGTACACTTTTCGAACGACCATAAATGACATCTCAGTACTATCCCGTACAAACAGAATTATAACCCTGCCCTTTTTGGTCTTAGAAGAAAGAGTATTGGCTTTGGAGTTGCAAAGACCTGAGTGTGAATACTGATTCTGCTACTGACTATGGTAGAATCTTGGGGCAGATTCGTCTATCTCTCTATCAGTCAATTATCTATCAAATCTATTTTTAATTATAGTAAAAAACACATAAGATTTACCCTCAACTTTTTAAAGTGTACAGTTCAGTAATGTTAAATATATTCATATTGTTGTTTCATTAAAAAACTTTTAATTTTGAAATAAGTTCAGGCCTTCACTTGAGGTTATGAGTTTGACTCTAGCCTGGCCAACATGGCGAAACCCTGTCTCTACTAAAAATACAAAAATTACTTGGGTGTGGTGGTGCACACCTGTAATCCCAGCTACTTGGAAGGCTGATGCAGGAGAATTGCTTGACCCAGGAGATGGAGATTGCAGTGAGCCGAGATTGCACTGCAGCAAGATTGCACAGAGTGAAGGAGACTCCAAAAAACAAAACAAAACAAAAATAAAATAAGTTCAGGCTTACACAAGAGTCAGAAAAAAAAATACAATGAATTCCTGTATATCCTTTAACCAGATTTCCCAAATGTTAATGTTTACCATGATTGTTCAATTTTTAAAATTGAGATAAAATTCACCATTTTCAAGTGTATAGTCACTGGTTTTTAGTATACTCACAAGGCTGTGGAAACATCAGCACTATTTAATTCTAGAACGCTTTCATCACTCCACAGAGAAACTCTATACTCTACAGTAAATCCTCCATTCCCCCTCCCCAGCCCTTAGCATCTTTTACTTTTTGACCCACTGTTTTCTATAAAATAGGTATAATCATATTTATGCTGGAGTGTTTCTGATATGACATGTGAAAATTCCTAGCATGGTATCTGTGTAATGCAAGTGCCAAACACCCATTCGTTTCTTTTTCCTATCATAGGAACAGAAAGTATCACACTTATATCTACATGAACTATTTTGGAAATTCTATGCCAGCATCTTTTCTAAGTGAATTTCTCTTACTAGTTTGGTAGATCAACAGTTTGCAAGATACTAAAAATCATAGTGGAGGTTCTTATGTTAACATAACATAAGGCAAAGCAGCTTTAAAACTCCAAAAAATGGCCAGGCGCGGCGGCTCACTCCTGTAATCCCAGCACTTTGGGAGGCCAAGGTGGGTGGATCACGAGGTCAGGAGATCGAGACCATCTTGGCTAACACGGCGAAACCCCGTCTCTACTAAAAATAAAAAAAAAATTAGCCAGGCGTGGTGGCGGGCGCCTGTAGTCCCAGCTACTCGGGAGGCTGAGGCAGGAGAATGGCGTGAACCCAGGAGGCAGAGCTTGCAGTGACCCGAGATCGCACCTTTGCACTCCAGCCTGGGCAACAGAGTAAGACTCCGTCTCAAAAAACAAACAAAACTCCAAAAAATACGTGCATTAAATAATGTCTTGCAGGCCGGGTGCGTGGCTCACGCCTGTAATCCCAGCACTTTGGGAGGCCGAGGCAGGTGGATCATCTGAAGTCAGGAGTTCGAGTCTAGCCTCACCAAAATGTTGAAACCCTGTCTCTACTAAAAATAGAAAATTAGCTGGATGTGGTAGTGCATGCCTGTAGTCCCAGCTACTTGGAAGGCTGAGGCAGGAGAATCACTTGAACTCGGGAGGTGGAGGTTGCAGTAAGCCGAGATTGTGCCATTGCACTCCACCCTGAGCAACAAGAGTGAAACTGTGTCTCAAAAAAAAAAAATTTTTTTTTTGATAATAATGTCTTGCAGACATAGGCTTGGGAAATACATCTTTTGCAATGGGCAGTCATGCATGCAGATCTTTTCTTGGTTTAATCTTTTATTTTGAAGTATTTTTTTTTTTTTACATTTTAATTCTTTAAACATTTTCAAACTTTGTATTTTTGATTTTATAAGAAGGCATGGTGAATACCACAGTGCAGTGAAACCACTCAAGGATCATAAGGGTTCCATTGTTAACTTAAATGACCCACACAGACCTTATGCCCTGGGTTTGATTAGCTTTTGATGATATGATGGTTTGATTGTGGACATACTGTTTAGCCAGGCTATCTACATTTTGAGGAATAATTAGTTACAGTTCTGATGGCCTCACAACATTTTTACAAATGTTTTCTAAATTTATAGTGTAGTGGAAGTAACATAGGCAGTGTAGGTATAGAAAGCATTGGAGTCCTGAGTTTCAATCCCAACTATGCTGTGGGAAGTTTGACAAGGGAAAGAATTTCTTTAAGCCTGGATTTCCTCATTTTTAAATATGGAGGGTAATAACTGTCATTGCTTAGGGTTGGAATGAGAATTCCATAAGACATAGTTTGGGTAAGGATCAGCACAGTGCCTGACAAACAAAAACTCATTAAAATGGTGGATGTCATTCAGATTTGCTTATGTGTTGTTTAAAGAAAGGACTCTTTTGCCCATTAATTTATGACCTTTTTATTTGCCTAGAACGTTGCCCATGAGGTCATTTCTGCCCGTGAAGTAGAGAACTACAGTGTTCAAATGTGGAATCGAGAGAACAACAAAAATACTAATTACCCTAGCTGAGAGGTTATAGTGGTGGAACTGGTGGGATTTCAGTCAAAAAAGCTGATTTTGTTAGATGCAATATTATCTACAGTTAGGCCTGTTTATTGTGGAGTGGCCAAAATATGTTATGGTATTTAAAGAGTAGTGAAGATGTTTTCCAATCTGAGTGCATGCATGTGGTAACCCTTCTCTGATGAGCAGTGGTAGGCTCATTTGACATTAGAACTGTTGAAATAAGTATGATTGAAATGTTTATTTGGTGTCAGGTTTATAAACATTGTACTTGGTTTCTGTGGCAGGTAACAAGCATAGGAATACCAATTTTACCCAGTCCCTTGACCTGGTAATTCTTTTTTGCTTTTGGTATATCTTACCATCTAAGTTCTTGAGTCTTAGTGACAAAACTGTATAGTGTTTGTCACAGATGTGCATATTTGGAAAGGCAAACAACCACTGCAGTATTTTGCCATCATGACATTAAAGGAAAAACACTTGTGATAGGGTGAATAAATACTTCTGAGCAGAAGCAAAGGTCAAGCTTTAGAGTGAACTTTTGAGTGACAGCTAATGGCTTAAGGGGGAGATGCCATCCATGTTAACTATGGGCATTCATTAACTGCGTGGATATGAAATGGCAGTAAGTTCTCTCCCCTTTTATGCCAGGGGCATTGGATTCTGTAAAATCAAAAGGAGCGTCTGTGGCTGCCAAAATGAAATGGTAAGAAGTTAAATGATCAGGACACAGAGAAATTAAGGAATAGTAAGGTTTAGTGGGTATGTGATAAACATTGCAGATAGGCTCTGTGGTATGGACCAGAAGGCACAAGATCTGGATTTTTTCTAACCCAGACTCTGTCACTGACTGCCTGTTTGATCTTTGTAACTTCTTTGGTACTTCTTTAGACCTCCTTATCTGAAGAATAGAGTAAGTTAAAGATGGAAAACAGGTTTCAACTCTTATCAATATTGATAGATTGGTAAAGGCCATTGAGAAGAGAGTCCTGCAACTGTGCCTTGGGTCATTGGAAGGAGTTCTGGGATTAGTTTAGCAGTTTCTGGTGACTGTCATGGGGTGGTGGTGGGTGTGTGCTTGCAGGCATGCATGTTTGTACGTAGGTACATGCACCGCGCTGTGTTGGTTGACTAATCATTTGTAAAAATCCTTTTCAATTCAGTCTATATACTGGAAATTACATTTTTCTTGGCTGTAAGGTTGAGAGGATCTTCTAATCAGCCTTTAATTTTTCTGACTGAAAGCCAGTGTACTTCTAGTTTTGAGAGAGAATTACGTGCTATAGAGCTGGATGCCTGATAGGCGTATAGTGATGGTGCCTAAGAAGGAATGAAGTGGTTGGTCCAAGAGCTAAAGAGTGCACAGCATGCTTTAGACTCGCATGGGGTTCTCTTCTAACCTGCAGATCTGTGTGAGTCAAACATAGTAGATCCTTTCAGATAGGTAATCATCTAATGAGCCACAGTTAATTAAATGTTTATCATTGCTTAATATTTGGTATAGGGCATTTTATTTCTCTTCTAGGATAGCTTTCAAAACTAGTAATTTGGGCAGTATTTTAGTACTACGTAGAAGGAAGACTGGTACAAAATGGGTGATGGTGTGTAACTTTTAACATATTGATACATAGCATAATATAAACAGGGCATTAAAAGATGCATAGCCCTAGCAACGAGTGCTAGTTATGATTGGTTCAGCAGTATTGAAAGCAACTAAGATTACTTTCAGATATGTATATTATATACAAACTGTTGGAGAGTTATTGCTTCACTTTTAAGGAAAAGAATCCTTAAGTTTCTAATGTCTTTTGTCTGAGAAAATTATCCAGAATTGTTAACAATTTAATCCACTATGTTGGAAACTCTGTTAGAAACTTTTATGTGTCAGCTCTTTCTGCAAGGAGGAATTATGTAAAAGCTAACTTCTGTTAGCTCACCTCTACTGACTAGTGAATTTAGTAGTTTTCTTTCATATGTGTTCCTTAAGAAACTGTATGTAGCAACCACATTTGTGGCACACATAGACCAATACAATAGCCTTTTTGTATTTCTTTTTATCTTTCTCAAGTACTATTAATGTTGTCCTTTCCATGGGTCAGGAGTCATGTTTTATTCATGTTTGAATCACCCAACCTAGCATAAGCCAGACATACAATAAGTACTCTATAAATAATGTTGAATCCATAGTTGAAATACAGTTTTACCTAAGAGCAACTGTGAGCTACCAGGTGAAGATCATGTCTACTTTGAAGTCTAAGTTGGGGAATCTGAAAACACTGGATTTACCATTCTGCAATTCATATGTGGTAGTGTGATGTGATTCTGTGGTGATCAGTTTTTACAGTGAAATCCATAGAACTAAAAAATTTGAGGTAACAACTCGCATTTTTTTTTTTTTAAGACGGAGTTTTGCTCGTTGCCCAGGCTGGAGTGCAATGGAGTGCTTGGCTCACTGCAACCTCTGCTTCCGGGGTTCAAGCGATTCTCCTGCCTCAGCCTCCCGAGTAGCTGGAATTACAGGCATGCGCCACCACGCCCAGCTAATTTTGTATTTTTTCTTTTTAGTAGAGTCGGGGATTTCTCCACGTTAGTCAAGCTGATCTCGAACTCCTGACCTCAGGTGATGCCCCCTGCCTCCGCCTCTCAAAGTGCTGGGATTACAGGCGTGAGCCACCGTGCCTGGCACAACTCACATTTCTTTGCTTTTTATTTTTTATTTTTTGAGATAGTGTCTTGCTCTGTTGCCCAGGCTGAAGGGCAGCGGCATGATTTTGGCTCACTGTAACCTCTGCCTCCCAGGTTCAAGTGATTCTCCTGCTTCAGCCTCCCAGGTAGCTGGGATTACAGGCACACACTACCATGCCCAGCTAATTTTTGTACTTTTAGTCAGATATGGGGTTTCACTATGTTGGCCAGGCTGATCTTGAACTCCTGACCTCAAGTGATCCACCCGCCTTGGCCTCCCAAAGTGCTGGGATTACAGGTGTGAGCCACCATGCCCGGCCTGCTTTGTTTTTCCTGTAAAAGTCTATCTAGAATTAAACTGCCAGTATGTATCTGTACATGAAAAAAAATTCCAAAGAAACATTTTTGGTTAAAAATATGTGGTAGGTTGAAACTTGTGTACAGTATAAATATCGCATTATGTATGCCTTATTTAAGTAGACCTAAATACCTGGTAGTCTGAGCCATCAGACTTGCATAGCTCCAAAGGGCAGTGGTGATCTTGTTAGGGTTTGGCATCTGAGTGATCTGGTTGCCTTTTCCTTTTGGCGTTTTTATACCAGGTATCATATAATACAGAAAGCAGAGCAAAAGTGAAAGAGTAGAAACCCTGAGTTTGTTTTTTTTTTAGACAGAGTTTCGCTCTTGTTGCCCAAGCTGGAGTGCAGTGGTACGATCTCGGCTCACTGCAACCTCCACCTCCTGGAAACCCTGAGCTTTTTAAATGTTGAGGCAGAGTTGATGGTAATAGAAAAGCAGTAGCTTAGGAGCCCTAAGACCAGGCTAATTTGATAGCTCTGAAGTTAGGGCTCCTCATCTTTGAAATGGTTCAAGAATACCTGTCTTGTATACCTTCAGAGGATCACAGTGTGATAACATGTTTGAAAGTACTTTAGATAATTCTGAGGTTTTATTTATCTCATTCTACAAATATCATTTGAGAACCTCCTCTTCACCAGGCGTTGACTTCGAGGCTGGAGATGGAAGAACTTGGCAGTCTACCAAGGACTTTACAGTCTGGTAGAATTATGGTTTTCTTTCTTTTTCTTTTCGAGATGGAGTCTCGCACTGTCGCCCAGGCTGGAGTGCAGTGGCGCGATCTCAGCTCTCTGCAACCTCTGCCTGCCAGGGTCAAGCGATTCTCCTGCCTCAGCCCCCTGAGAGTAGCTGGGATTACAGGCGCCTGCCACCACGCTTGGCTAATTTTTGTATTTTTAGTAGAGACAGGGTTTCACCATGTTGGCCAGGCTGGTCTCCAATGCCTGACCTCCTGATCCACCTGCTTTGGCCTCCCAAAGTGCTGGGATTACAGGCGTGAGCCACCAAGCCTGGCCAGAATTATGGTTTTCTAAGATTATGTTTCATAGTGTTTCAGGTTTATATTACTGAGATCTTTGTTGTGGGTCCATTTTTTGGGTTCAAAAACATGAAAAGATACCAGCATTTTGAAAGTGTTTTGTTACTTCTCTATGCTTATAAAAATTTGACTCTTAGAACTTACCTATGTAGTCCCCCACCTGAGATACTAGGACAGTGGGGAGAGAATTTATGATGTGGTAAATTTTTTTTTTTGGCAGAGCCAAAATATTGTAACATATGTTGAACCAGGTGTGTAAGTTGAATACCTTTTAGACATGTAGACACTGTTAATGTAAGTGGCCTGCTATCACTCAATGCTGTGGACAGCCCAAGGGCCTTTTCTGAATCTTTTATAAGCAGGAAGTTTAATTTGCATATATATTTTTCTTTCTTTTTTGTTTTTTTGAGGTTGATTCTTCTACCAAAAACTGAAAAAAAATGTATTATTAGATCATTTTTACTTTATGGGATTTGTTAGTCCCAGTCCTTATAGCAATTTCACTTTAAAATTCATGATTAGCGGAGTGTTCTCTTTTCATTTCTGATGACTTTCTGTGGTGAGGAGGGTTCACTTAGAACCTGGGACAAATGAGGGTTGATTGAGTAGGATCAAACTTAATAAGAATTAAGGAGACATTAAATATATTCTTGAGCTGATTTTCTAGGATTCTTTTTTTTTTTTTCCTGAAAGGAAGAGCTGGGCCAAAGTTTTAAAAATCAAGGCTGGGCCAAAGTTTTAAAAATCAAGACAAACTAGAGGTTTCTTCACATTCATGGCCATATTATTGTTTGGGAGTCTATTTAATTTTCATATACCCCTTTATGTTTCTAAGAATATGTTTCTGATGGTCTACTTTATATATGCATTCATTTGACTCCATCTATAGTAATAATTGATTATACCTTAAAAAAAGACCTCTGATTCTTCATTTAAATCAGAACAAATTGTTTTTGAAAGCAGCGCCATGAGAATTACCTTGAATGACCATAGACTTGGCCCACAAAGGAAAGGAAATTATGAAGAGGAGGAAGCCATGCCGTTGGTCCTCCCAAATCCTAATCTGGGAACCATTAGCAGGACCGTCTTGCTGTGAGGCACATTCATAGCGTGAGAGGCAATTTCTAAAACTGCTAAAATCAATCCCTGTAGGCCTTTAGAGATTAAACTCACTACCTTGTGTTGTAACCAGATGAAAATAATTATGTACTGCAGCCTGCTGAGTGGGGTGAAATAGATTTCCAGTGCCAGGATTCTTAACTAGGTGGGATGGGTGCTGTGTTTTACTGAAGACTCCCTGCAGTTGAAAGATTTATCCTATTAGAGCAAGTCTCAAACTGGTAAGTCTGGGAAAAAACAATTCAACTTTAGACACCAATTGCTCTAAAACCTCTTTAACCTAAATCTGTTTTTCTTGGCAAGAGAGTTAAACCTCATATTTAAAATAGGATACCAGAACTGTGCCTTGCACACACTAGTTTTCTGCTAGATAGATATTAAGTACACAATTTTTTTTTTTTCCTGAAATGGGAGTCTTGCTCTGTTGCCCAGGCTGGAGTGCAGTGGTGCTATCTCTGCTCACTGCAACCTCTGCCTCCCAGGTTCAAGTGATTCTCCTTGCTTAGTCTCCCAAGCAGCTGGGACTACAGGCATGTGCCACCATGCCCGGCTAATTTTTTTGTATTTTTAGTAGGGACAGGGTTTCACCACATTGGTCAGGCTGGCCTCGAACTCCTGACCTCAAATGATCTGCCTGCCTCGGCCTCCCAAAGTGCTGGGATTACAGGCATGAGCCACCATGCCTGGCCAAGTACACAGTTTTTATAACCACAAATGCAGTGACAAATGCAGTGAGGTTTCCTTCTCTATCAAATAAGGATAATAATAATGGTACCTAACTCATGGGGTTGTGGTGGTGAGAATTAGATGAGTTTACTACATGTAAAATGATTATAAACATACTTAACAAAGAAAAATCAACGCTATTGATTGAAAATCAATCAGTTGTTAAAGTATTAAACTATTTTGACATGCAGAAAAGACGAATAATGTTTGCTATTATATGAAGTTGCTGTTGTTAACATCTCATCCGTATGAATTGTCTCTCTATTTGTGTGGAAGGACAGTTTTGATATTTGCACAACACTCTGTAACTCAGTTCTTCTTTTGAACAATTTGGGATACTAGAGGAATGAGACCACTATAAGTGAATGAAACTCGCTGACTAGACTTTTCTTAAGTACCCACGGATATCCATGACCGACTGGATCCCAGTGAACACTGAATTCTATGAAAGAATAGTAACTAATCATACACAGGGGAGACTGCTGAAGATGTATTACCCTTTGTAGAATTATTAACATCTCACTTAAAAAAAAAAGCAAAACTAATATGCGGAGATGGGGGAATCTTTTCATACTGCACCATCTCTTAATCCATTTATTTAAAAACTCTTTGTTGAGTGCTTACTATATATAGGACAGACATTATACTAGACTCTGGGGATTCAGTGATAGAGAAAAAAGACTGAAAATAACTTACTGTGTGGAGTTCACAAATGGGTGAGTAGACCAGTATTATTAGATAATAAGGCAAAAATGTAAAATGCTAACTGTGGAAGGCAAACATTGGCTTCAAGATGCATGTCTCCTGAGTTCTCTAGGGAAGTTGCATTGTTTTCTTCTTTCTACAGAAGAGTGGGCATAGAGAAGGTAGTGGATTTAACTACGGTCAGGCAGCTGGTAATAGCAAGGTCTGACTTACAGTCTGACTCTAAGCCTGGTGCATTTTTTGCTTTTCTGCAACTGTCACTCATTGCTACCAACACAGGGAAAGGAGGAGTGTTAAGTGGCTACAGTTTTCAAAAGTATTGATCTGTTTTTGGAGTGTTTGAAATAAATGAACATTGACCCCAACAAGTGGATTTGGGGTTTGCTTCCAAAAATCTGTAACATTGAATTTTTTTATTAGTATAGTTAAGAGTAGAAATTAAATACTACAAATATCAGAATTTTTTGCCTTAAGGGATTTTTTTTTAACTGGCTAGTGATGGCCAAAGTTTTTTTGAGCTTTGAGACCATTCTTCATTTTCCAGATAGAATATTACTCGGAATCCAAAAATACAAAGCAGTGACCACCAGCTGGAGTTTGTGGGGTCATAGAAGATTTCTCTGAAGGGTTGTTTGAGCTGAGATGGGAAGGATGCAGAGAAATTAACTAGGTTATCTGAGGGCAAGGTAGAGGGTACTGAGTATTGCAAAAGGACTGAAGGTCTGAGATTAGAGAGAGCTTGCTTGGGACATTGGAGGTGTGGACAAGCCATTGTAATTGGTTCCGAGAGAACGTAGTAGAGTAAGGCTCGTGAGCTGGTATCAGACTATGGAGGGAAGGAAGGGGCTAGGAGGCCACGTTAAGGACCAGAGTTACTATTCTAAATGAAATGAGGAGGTTTTAAGCAGGGTTTGAGTTCACATGATTTTCTTTTTCTCTTCTTTTTTTTTTTTTGAGACGGAGTCTCGCTCTGTCGCCCAGGCTGGAGTGCAGTGGCGCAATCTCGGCTCACTGCAAGCTCCGCCTCCCGGGTTCACGCCATTCTCCTGCCTCAGCCTCCTGAGTAGCTGGGACTACAGGCGCCCGCCACCACGCCCGGCTATTTTTTTTGTATTTTTAGTAGAGACGGGCTTTCACCATGTTACCCAGGATGGTCTGTATCTCCTGACCTCGTGATCCGCCCGCCTCTGCCCCCCAAAGTGCTGGGATTACAGGCGTGAGCCACCAGGCCCGGCATGAGTTCACATGATTTTCTTGAAGGGCTTGCTTAGCCACCCGTCATTCCCTTTGGAGTGGTCTTCCTTTTGGAGTCAGGGACACCATTTGTCTTAAGTGCAGTAGTAATAATTCCTTATGGCAAGTGGCCAAATAACCAGCAATTCCCAGCATGTGAGGCCCCCATAATGGGCTTGCAAGGACAATAACACTTGAAAAACATCAGAGAGAAAAAAAAATTGCTCTTTGCCCTTAGTGAACTAAGAATAAAGGAACCATAAAGGAATATAGTCAACCATTACTGCTCTGAGGCTAATGACCTCGAAGCTCTTGGCTTCCAAGCTAGTTTTTTTCTCTTCCTTCTTGGCATTTCATTGCTTGAGAGCAACTGTTCCAGGAAATGGAAAAAGAATGGAGTTCAGACTCAAAGTGGGTCTTTACTTTTTGATGATCCTTGTAAAATGCTTATAGGGACAGAAGGTTGAAATTGTCAAGAAGAGTGTTTTTGGATTTGTTTGTTAATCTTGGTCCTCTTTGAAGGCAGAGTGCTTCTAAGAGAAGATCTTATTCATCATCTGATGAATAGGTCAGTTGTCACTTAGGAGGAGGGAGTGAAATTGGTGGTGGCAGGAGAAGGGTGGATTTGTAGGAAGCGTATCACCTTCCTGAGGGTTTCGTTCTAATTCTTCTCCAGATACAAATAAACACGACATTGGGTGAATTGATTTACTTCTGGACTGATTCCTGGACTGTAATAAGAAGGAACTTGGGCAGGGCGGGGTGGCTCACACCTGTAATCCCAGCACTTTGGGAGGTCGAGGCAGGTGGATCACCAGGTCAAGAGATTGAGACCATCCTGGCCAACATGGTGAAACCTCGTCTCTATTAAAAATACAAAAATTAGCTGGGTATGGTGGTGCGTGCCTGTAGTCCCAGTTACTTGGCAGGCTGAGGCAGGAGAATCGCTTGAACCCAGTGGGTGGGGGTTGCGGTAAGCCGAGATCGTGCCACTGTGCTTCAGCCTGGTGCCAGAGCGAGACTCCGTCTCAAAAAAAAAAAAGAAAGGAATTTGGATTCAGGAACTTTTCTCAGGTTTTGTTCAGCTCTTAGCACTTTGTTCTCCTTCTACCTCTAAATGCTATATGGAAAGCATGTATTTTGGGAATTAACGTGCTGTACGTTTCGTCTTGAGGATTTCACAGACCCTCGAGAGAATATTCTGTGTTTATTATAGAACTTGGGTTAGGATTCATTGATTTACTTGTTTTACAGTCAGGACACGAGTGGGGTCGAGGTCTTCAGAAATTAATGTCATCTATTGCCTACACTGATGACGTTATAGTAAGCAGATCAAGTCTTGTAGCTATGTTCTTGAAAGGAACTCTTCTGGGCCTCTAAAACTGGGCAAAACATATTGTGTTCTCTGTGTTATGTTTCACAGATTGCCTGGTTTTCCCTGGAATTCTGTGTTTCTTCATGGCTTCTTTTCCCTTGATAACATGACACATGACTGATGGCCTCAAAGAACCTTCTAGATTTTCTCTTCTACTGGTATTTAACTACATGTAATAGTTTCATATTTTTCCTTCGAAGACTACCTTGTAGTTTTAGTAAGGGCTCATGAATGAAACCTACTAAATGGACAGTTGAAATATCCTACATCCAGGAAGCTGCATTGCAGTATTTTACTCATAGCCAGCTGGAATTCTAATAGATTGGTTTGCTGATTGTCCTATTAGTTTTTGTTTTGTTTTGCTTGAGGATTCAACTTTTCTGGCTTTCTGTAACTTAATAGTTATGGCTGGTCTGTAAAGCTGTAGATAAGGTCAAAAAATTGTGGGTAAACTCTCCAAAGTTTCCTAGATCTTGCTTGGTAAGAGTGCAAATCTAATAGCCTATGCATGTTATAACCATTGCCATTCTTTGCTCAGTGGAGTAAAACAAAAAAGCATTAGGGAGAGTCTCTATGGAGCTTGATGCAACTGGTGTGACATTGTCTAAGAAAAATTGGTGGTTTGAGGAACCATAACCCAGGAGCACTTGATTGAGTTTTTAAAACACACAGTAGATTAAGGACAGAAGTGTGTTGAGTTCAACCACCAAATCTGTTCATATGGGTATCTTATAACTCTTGGAACTTGAATACTTCCTATGCTGACTCCAGGTTTAATTTCATTCTAATCTCGTGATGCTGTTAATAACCAACATTGCACCACCCCCTAAAAGCCCAAAAAACAAACAAGAAAACCTCTCACTGAAAAACCATTATTTTGAATTTGACATGACAGTCAACGCATTATTTGCCATTTTTCTCATAAAAGTTAACTGCAAGTAGTTCTGTTTAAGAAATTTAAAATACGTAAATGGCACACAAATGAATACAGATATATTCCAGTTCTTTGAATATACGTGAACTGTTTGCTTATTGGTTGAATGCCAAGATCAAGGTGAATGAAAATGGTCATCGAAGCTCATCCATCTTTTAGACATTTGGCACTTCATTGTGCAAATGTGCACATTGATAATTTTGGCTTAAATGTTTGGCATTTTATTTGGAAATCTGTTAGCCCCTTTGAAGTCTTTTAATTTGGGAGTGGGGGTAGATTAGACTGGAATAATAATAAAGTAGGCTCTGCAAATAATTGCAAATACACAGATTATTTCTTTTTTGTAGGTTGCCAACAGATTTTATAAGTTGGACCTTGACATTGATTATTTTAGGTTGTCTAACTTGTCAAGAAGTACAGTTTCTGTTACAAGGAAATAATGACGTTTTTGTTGAGAGGATGAAACATTTTCCACAACCATGAATCTGTTACTGGCTTCATTCAGCCAGCTGCCAGTGGAATCCAATTTCTAGAAGGCAGAAGCAGTGCCATTCACCCTTGCTGTTCTTTCATTCCTCAAATTTTAAGTCTTTCAGCCTCCAAGAATCCTTAGGGTCTTCCTCTGCCAGGTTAAGTGTGTGAATTACAGAGTAAAGAGTAAGTTGAAGATTTGTTCCATTTCCTGCTCTCAAATAATAATTTTTCATGTTTTTCTTTTTTCTTTTTCCCTTTGGTGATCTACTTTCAGAATCTGAGTCACTTAATGAGTTTTATCAAAGGAGGAAAATGTACTTAGATACTTAGAAATGGAAACAAGATTTGTAAGTTGGCAGTCACCTTGAATGAAAATACAGTTGGCCTTCTGTATCCACGGGTTCTGCACCCGCAGATTCAACCAACCGTGGATCAGAAATAATGCGAAAAATATCCAGAAAATGTTACATTGTTGCTGATGTTTAAGTATAGAATATTTTCTTGTCATTACTGCCTACACAGTATAGTATGTCAAGTATTTACATAGCATTTACATTGTATTAGTAATCTAGGGATGATTTCAAGTATAAGAGGATATGTGTAGGTTATATGCAAATGCTACACCAATTTTTAAGGGATTTGAGCGTTCGAAGATTTTGGTATCCTCAGAGGGACCTGGAACCAATCCATCCCACCCTGATACTGAGGGACAGCTGTACTAGGTGAATACTGCCTTGCCTTAGCCAAGGTGATAACTGTGTATGTTATAGAGACAATTGCCCTCTAATGCAGTTTTGTTTTTTGTTTATGTCATGTTGGAAAACCGTTAGATATTTTATTGAAATATAATTGTGGAGTTTTTGAAAGAAAATATGGAATATGTTGTTTCAAAAGCTTTTCACATAGATTCTAAGTTTCTTGACAAACCTTCTAGGCTTTTCACAGATATAAGCATTTATAGCAGAAATGTAGTGAATATTTTTATACATAGTCTCTAAAACTTAAGTAAGTCCCATTCTACAAATGATTGGAGTAGAGATAGGCATTAAAATGTGGTGGATTCATGCACAAGTAGGTGGTTTGTGTCCTATAGTGTGAATATAGTGTTTCCTATTTTCTTTAGGGGGGCATTTTTGTTCCCCTGGGGAAATAAACTTCCCATTTATTTTTCTTAAGTATTTTTAAGCTTGGTTACTTATTTTTTTAAGTAATCCCCGCCACTGTTTATATGTAGAACCCAAGTAGCATTTGTAGTTGAATTTTGTACATTAAAAATACTTTGATCAGCAAATATTTAACAAGTGCCTACTGTGCGTTAAGATGTTTGTAGAATTGCTGTTTTGTTTGTGAATGTCAGCACTGGGCATAGATCTAAATCCTCTTCTTTGCAAACACCCCTGAGAATAGGAACTAAGGTGAGAATGTGTTTTGGCGTATATTGTGTTTTCTAGTCATTTCTATGTATTTTATTAGAAAAATATTTTTTAAAAAATATTTTGGGTTAGGGAACCAACCCACTTGTCCAACTTGTGAAAGTCTGCGGAACAACACCACCATCAAAAAAGACAACATATGCGGATCAGGAATGTAATCACCCAGTCACCTAATAAAAAGAGTGCTTGAGTATGCATATGGAACAAAAAAGCAAAAGCATTCATTTGGTAAAGGGTGAGTAGGGGCCAGGAGACAGCCCTCCCCTGAAGATAGAATGCTTTAAAAACATGTTGCCATTAATATTTAAGACAGAAAGCGTTTTGAGCCCGCTTCTCTCTTCTACCCTTCCTCAGCATTCATGTTGTAGTTTGCTCCCAAATGCTCACAAGTCCGTGCCAGACGGAAATTCGCAGAGGCCACTGCAGTCCCGCAGAGGCCACTCAGGGGAGGGACGCGGGCGGAACAGTCGCGCTCAGTCCTCCCAGGCCGCCCCAGGCCCCAGGTCCTGTGTTGCCTCGTGCCGGCTCCTGGCTCGCCTCCCTTCTGCTCTGCCCAGCCCACCCCGCCGCCCCCCTGCTCACACATGCGGCCCCTCCCCCGCGCCCCAGCCTCTGGAGTCGCTTCGAGGCCATCTAGTCATACGCTGTCCATCAGATGTGTTTACTTTTTTCCTGACAGCCGACACATCTGGAGCACATATTCAGGTTATTCCAGTGCCACTAGACACATTCCACAAGATCATTTCAGCGGTTGTTATGGCGA
The DNA here is from genome assembly GCF_009828535.3 of Hylobates moloch. Lineage (NCBI taxonomy): Eukaryota > Metazoa > Chordata > Mammalia > Primates > Hylobatidae > Hylobates > Hylobates moloch. Next base: position 61,763,706 of record NW_026652294.1, read on the forward strand.
TCTTCCTCCCTCCAGTGATTTTCAAGTTGCATGACAGAAATAGCTGGAGCTAACCAGGGGGACAAAAGTCAACGGGATCAGGAAGGGCTTCTTTCACAGAATGAACTAATTAGTGACCCTGCTTTCTTCACAGGGCAATGAGCATATGGTTTAATAAAGTGAGTCTGTGACACTTTTTTTTTCTCTGTAGGCAAAGCTGTCACTGGCTGAAAACTTTCCTGTTTTTACTGGTGGGACCGTAGTCTGCTGTCTTTCAACAGAGTTTACTTCACAAGTAGAAAATGTTTGCTCCTGAGAGTTAAGCTTCAGAACGTATTCTTGGCTTCATACTACCTAACTATAGCAGGTCCTGTAACTTAAAGAGACAGTATTAATTTTATATTCATTTCATGGGAAGGGTTTATGCTTACTCAAGACTAAGCATTTTCAGTTAGGGTTTTGTAAAGTATTATGAATTGATACCTGGAAGTTCAGGTAAATATAATTTGTTGTTTGCTGTGGTTTTTCTATAAAGTATAATCAGTATTTCTCACTGGATTAGTTACGAATTTATTTGAACCCGTGATTTTTTTTTTGGGGCACAGTTATAGAATATTTTGGTATTAAAAGATTTGATTAAACTACTCAATTTTTATCACATTTTAGGTGGCATGCAGATGTCTGGTTATGTCTGGCAATTTTTTTCCTGAGGTACTTTCTACATTTTGTGTAGGATTTTGGATGACTTTATAGTGTGAACATATCATTGCAGACATGGAAATTTAGACCTGAGATCATTTAGTGTTAGTAATAGAAATACTGCTTGCAGTTTATAATAGATATATAAGGCAATTCTATAAAGCAGTGCCATCTTTGATCACTTTATAAAGAATACAAACATGCCTCAATAAGTGTTTTTTGGATGAATGGACATATCATATGGATTCAAACTAAATACATGTTGCTATTAATCATGAGTCTGAGATTTATAAATTATAGGGGCCCATTTTCTTTTTTGTTTTTGTATTCCTGTACTCTAATTCAGTCTTGAAAAATGTAGCCAGCTATACATATTTCACACTTCTTCCCATATGTACCAGGATACTCTTTTACACACGTGTGCGCATAGAATCTCTTAATCTCCTTTTCTTGTTCCTTCACTACTACTCACAAATTCCACTCCTTTGCACACACCCCATTTTTAGGTTGAGACCCAGTGCACTTAAGTCACCATGAACAACAGAGTTTATAATTTTCCTTTTTGATCGAATTACTCATGAGTTGACTAAGTTCTCCGGATTCTGGGAATATGACAATGAGTGACAAGTAGGAGAATCAGAGCTGGACTCACCCAAGCAATTGTCTTAATCTTTCTCCATCAGTACAATACCTCTTTCCTCCACTCTCGGTCAAATTCCTGTTCAGTGGGTCCCACTGAGGCTGGTCGCGGCTGCTCTGGAGTACCTGCTCTTAGGAAGACTAGAAGAACACTGAAAGGTCACATAATTACATGTGAATTTAATTCACAGAGACCTGCTCGTCACTTTTCCTTGTGTTTCTCCTAGTTACACATTATTAACTGTGGTGCCTTGTAGGGCTTCAATTACTTGGGCAAATATGTATCGTGCAGAGACTGAGCACAAGTTAGAATGCTGAGAGTGGTTATAAAATTATGTTTTCCTCTCCAGATGTAACTTTACAGTAATTAAACCTAATGCAATGTAAGCATTATAGTCCTTGTTGTGGTAGCTATCTCCAAGTCTAATTGGTAACATCGCTTAAATCATAGCACTTATTGCCGGTTATCTGGGAACTGGAATAAACCAAAAAAGTTACATACATTAACCTTTGGTTTTTCTGCATCAGGTGAAGTGGATAGCTTGTCCCTTTATCAAAATCTGTCATCTGTATTATATAGAATTTTGATAGCATTTAGAAAATTTTTTTCTTATTTAGATAGCTCTGTGTATCCATCCATCCATCCATCCATCCATCCATCCATCCATCCATCCATCATTTCATCGGTCTTTAGGCTATTTTCCATAGTTTGTTGCCCTGGATTTGGAGACTTGATCCAGCATAGAGCTATTGTCCGCTTGGGTTATTGGGGTTTCCCTTTCTAAGAAGATGATCAAAATCCAAGGTGAAAACATGCTTGCCCTCCATAAAGGCCTACTTGTTTACTATATTTCAGTCATTTTTCTGCCAAAAGTAAAAAGTAAAAGAGTCCAAAAGATAGAAAAGAATCTCAAGTTTAAAATTTTCTTTTGCATTTATTATACCCAAGAATATGGTAAGCAGCTTAATTTAATCAAGCAGCAAGAGTGCCAGACAGTTTTCCTGCATGTGATAGCTAAATAAATAGTGGACCTCCGTATGGCAGTGATAATCGCAACTTAGATGGTTTTCTCAGTTGTGAAATGTTTGTGTTAAGGATGACTTTTTTGTTGTTTTTGTTACAGTCTGACAGCTGAAGATGCTTTTAAAACCTTCCAGTCACTTAGAGCAGAGCTATATGGCACAGCCTTGGTGGTTCTAAAAGGCAGGTCCTATCCATCACAGAAACAGCAAGTCTCTGGGTTATGGGGGAAGATTGAGGAGTGAAGTAAGGAGAAAGGGGGGCTGCTGTGTCCAGTTTACATTTGTCACCAGTGACTAGCTTTTAAAAAATGTATTAGCTGTGCATGGTGGTAAGTAAGATCCAGCTGCAGGGGATTATGGCTTTGAGTGGGTCGGGGAGCTTGGAATGCATTCAGTTCCATCAGGGGATTTGTGTCCCTCGTCATCAGCCTTAACATTGCTAACACAGTAAAGATTAGGAACAGACCAGTGTCACCTGCCCTGAACTTTGAAAAACCCTGGAACCATTAAACAAAGGGGGGTGCTAGTTTAGAAAGTGTCCCTTCTCTCTGTCCAAAGTGTTTGTCAGATGACACATGCAAAAAAAAAAAAAAAAAAAAAAAAAGGAATACAATTATGCTCAGGTGAAAGGCTGTCTGTGGTTGAATTATTTTCACAATTTACTGAACATGTCACAATCATAATTTCTAATGAAAAACACCTTCCACAAATAACTTTCAGTTAATGAACATTTTTGTGAGGTGATTTCCAAATCAAAATGAAGAGTCAGTGGTTAGGAGGGAATGTTTCTGAGCTGTAGTCTCACTCCATAGGAGAAAAAGATTTTGCTTGGTTTGGGTGACCCTCCCCTCCTCCTCCTCCCCAGGAAGAAAGTTAAGAGAACACCACAAAGGTTTACTTTTTTCAGGGATTTTGAAATTCAGCATACATGCCAGCAAGCAGTTTAGAGGCAGGAAGTCTTTTCTAGTAGTGCAGTCATGAACTGGTAAACTAGAAGCATCTGTAAAAATTTAGAGGGAATATCAGCTTTCTCAAAGCTCCAGCCCAAGTGTAATGAGGTGCAAATGATAGCACTGCATAACCCTTCCCCACCCCAATTGTGGAATGAGATATTGAGACAAAAATAAAGAGGAGAATAGGGATTTCAGAACTCTACTGTACTGAAATATGTTTTGTTTTTCAGATGAAATGGCTTTTGGGTGACTAAGGATAGCCCCGACTTTGATGGTTGATGAGTAGCAAATAAATGATTTTCAGCTCAGCATCTCTAGGTACCGTCTTTGAAAAGTGGTTGCTTTTGGGGTGTGAATGCATAAATGACATACCTCCTCATTCGGCTGAGTAAATTAACGAGAATTTTTAGTATAAAGTAAACTTCCACTGATTTGTGTCTTTGGCAGGCACCTCTCTCTTTACAGAAAGAAAAAAAAAAGAGGGGTAAGAAAAAAGATGTGATTTGTTTGAAGGAACACATCTGGGGTGTGATCTGCTATATCTTAACACCAGATGGCAGGTTTAGGCTGACAACTAAACCCAGTTTAGCCTGGTCAAACCGTATCTTCGTATGTCCTTTTCCCCCTCCCCTCCCAAACAATCTATGCACAGGAAGTAGAACAATTATTTGCACTCCAGGCTAACAGTCCTCTTGTATCTGTGGCTTTGGGTTCTCTTTCACTGTGCCTCTGCTGTTTATAGACAAGTTTGGCTTCCCTTGGCAACCCCTGAAACAGGTTCCCTCTTTGGCTCATACTTTTTTTCAGAGGTATGTTATGTTTTGTCGAGGCAGAGGTGTGGTGCCTTTAGGTGGCTGGTGCTTGTCATGACAGGCATGGCATTAGCTGGGCCGAGCAGTGACTAGAAGTGACAGCATTGGTTCGAGGTGCCTGGGGGCCTCTCAGTCATCACTCCTGCTGGAGCACTGAGAATATGAAAGCACCTCAGAGCACCACTGCTTATCAAGGAGATAACAGTTTGGGAGAACAGGGCCAGGAAGTGACTGAGGACAGGCAAGTGCCTTCCCCTCCGTTTATTTTCTTGTAGTAGATTTTACTTGAAAGACTGTCATATATGTGGCCTTTAGAAAGAAGGAATACAAACAAGCTTTGTCGAGGGCCACAAAAGAAGGGACCTTTGAACTTCCAGAAGTTTCAAGTCTTTTAATTTCTGCCATTAGACTTACAGTTTCTTTGTGTGTTGTATTATAAAATGACCAAACATTAAAAAAAAAAAAACAAAAAAAACCCCTTCAACACTTCAGGGAAAAGAGTCAATAAATAGTATATTATCCTCCTCACTGTCATTAGACACATTACCTCCTTAGTGATAATGGTAGCAGTCACAGCCTATTTTTATTACTGATTCTCAAAGGACCATGTCAGAAGTTTCTTATCACCCCTAACCATTGGGTTCCTTTGTAGATTTTCCAGGAATTAGTTTTAGATTCTCACTACTGATTAATGGACATATGTGTAATCTATGCAAAGAGCTACAAAATGCATTCATTAATCCATTCTACAAACTAAGATTAATTATAATTGTCTGTAGGCATCTTATAAGGTCACAATTCTAATATAATTTGATAGGAGCTGTTAGGGATTTGAATGAAATTTCAAAATCACCTCCACAGAGAAGGAAAAAGACCTTTAGAGAAAGTCAGTGAACGTTTTTATTGGGCAGAGCTTGAAGTTACTTCCTGAGATTTCTCTTCTTTCATAGTTCTGCTTTCTGGGTAGTCAAAGATCACCTGTTTAAAAAGAAATAATTCCTGGATACCAAATGTTACTATAGTTATCAACATCAAGGCAATCAAAATTTTTCTGAGTAGATTTTAAATTGTTTTTGTTAAGTTACACAGTTCAGTTGTAATTCTTTTTTTTTTTTTTTGAAACAGGATCTCACTGTGTCGCCCAGGCTAGAGTGCAGTGGTGTGATCTCAGCTCACTGCAGCCTCTGCCTTCTGGACTCAAGCGATCCTCCTATCTCAGCCTCCCAGGTAGCTGGGAATACGGGCACATGCCACCACACCTGGCTAATTTCTTAATGTTTTTTTTTTTTTTTCTGTAGAGACAGGATCTCACTATGTTACTCAGGCTGGTCTTGAACTCCTGAGCTCAAATGATCCTCCCACCTTGGCCTGCCAAAGTGCATGAACCACTGTGGTTGGCCTGGCAGGTGTAATTCTTACATGTCACTATAGAAGTATTTTATATATAATGTTTGACCTATAAACTTTTCTACTTGCTATTTTAGAAAAAGAATTTGTTGGTTAGAAAATCACTGAAGAGAGTTTAATAAGAGTACTGTTTGTTTTTTAATAAACTGTTTACTGTGGTTCTTGTAAATAACACAAAACAAAGCAACTTAGTTAATTCTATTCAGGAAACTTAGCTCAATTTCCTAGTATGAAGAAGACTGATTTGATACCTTGGAGTAGTAGAGGCCTAATATGGTTTCAATCATTGTGTGGAGGAGGACATTACATTGATGAGACAAAATCACTTTCTAGGTTCTTGAAACTACTTGACCAATTACAGTAATTTGAAGGGGGCACTTCCTAAATAATATTAAGTTCAATTCATAGTATGAACTTTTGAGTTCAAGGCTTCTGTAATTTTTCTTGGCTTAAAAAAATATTCAAATTTACAGAATAGTAATGATGTTGGAATGTTTGATTAGATTTTAGTGTTCCACATAGTTGACTATAATAATTTCTGAACTACAATAGTCAGTTTCAGTTAGAATATTTCCGTTTATTCAACACCACATTAATCTTTACTTACTTGTCACACAGCTTTTAAAAAAATCTGATGTGAATTTGCTTTATTGCATTTGACACGTCTGGGCAAATGACAACAACTTTGGTGTTTTTAAAATGTTCCAATTCTAGAAATCAGCCTTCAAATAAGCTTCAGGCAGTTTCCCAGTAAGTTGTTAATGGATTGCCATCTTTCTGCCTCTCTTTTAAATTTTTTCCTTAAAGGCCATACTGGGGGAAACTAACTAGTTCGCTCTAGATGGCTGTACTAACCCTACTTTAAATACCACTGAGTTTAAAAGGCTGTGTTTTTGCATCTAGACTCACTTGGATTTGAATAACTGATCTCTGACCGTGGGCAAGTCTCTTAACTTCTGTGTCTTGGTTTCTTCTATTTAAAAAGAAAGATAGGCCTATTTTAGGTATGTATTAGGGTAATAGGAGATAACGTTAGAATACAGAGTCTAGTATAAAGCCTAATATATAGTAGAGGAGGGTACAATACTTGATAATTACTGTTGTTATAACCTCCTCCTCCCTGCAACCTGCACCTCCCAGGCTCAAGCAATTCTCCTGCCTCAGCTTCCTGAGTAGCTGGGATTACGGGGCATGCCACTACCACCCTAGCTCTTTTTTTTTTTTTGAGATGGAGTCTCGCTCTGTTGCCCAGGGTGGAGTGTGCAGTGGCGCGATCTTGGCTCACTGCAAGCTCCGCCTTCCGGGTTCACGCCATTCTCCTGCCTCAGCCTCCTGAGTAGCTGGGACTCCAGGCACCCGCCACCGCACCTGGCTAATTTTTTGCATTTTTAGTAGAGACAGGGTTTCACCATGTTAGCCAGGATGGTCTCGATCTCCTGACCTCGTGATCCACCGCCTTGGCCTCCCAGAGTGCTGGGATTACAGGCATTAGCCACCGTGCCTGGCCCCACCTGGCTAATTTTTGTATTTTTAGTAGAGATGGGGTTTCACCATGTTGGCCAAGCTGGTCTTGAACTCCTGACCTCAAATGATCCACCCGCCTCAGCCTCCCCAAAGTGCTGGGATTACAGGCATGAGCCACCACGCCCTGCTGGGTTCTTCTTAATCATAATACTGTTTTCCAAGCTCCTTGCAACTTCTGCAGTTTAGCCTGATATGTTATAACCTCTTGCTGTTTACACTGTCCACTCTTGTGGAGGTAGCTAAGACACTGACTGCCAGGGCATGTTTTATAGTCATACAAAATCTGTACAAAAGAAAGTTAATTTTCATTCAAGAAGCCAATAGCTTCTGGATCATTGCCTTGCATTGGAAATAATTTTTTTTTCTCCGCAGGTAAGCATTATTAAGTTAATGAGGCAAACAAATAACTGTAGTCATCCTGCCACTCCAGGAACAACTGGATCTAGAGTATAAAAGTAATATCGAAATTTCAGAGGCCTACAGACCCTGTTGCTGTTTATCACTTTATCATATCATTCTATTTCCTCCTTGAATCCTTTTTTTTTTTTCGAGACGGAATTTTGTTCTTGTTGTCCAGGCTGGATTGCAATGGTGTGACCTTGGCTCACTGCAACCTCTGCCTCCTGGGTTGAAGCGATTCTCCTGCCTCAGCTTCCCGAGTAGCTGGGATTACAGTTGCGCGCCAGCACACCTGGCTAATTTTTGTATTTTTAGTAGAGATGGGGTTTCACCACGTTGGCCAGGCTGGTCTCGAATTCCTGGCCTCAAGCGATCCACCCGCCTCGGCCTCCCAAAGTTCTGGGATTACACTGCGCCTGGCCTACTTGAATCCTTTTAAGCCATCATTGCCCTAGTTAGGGGTTTTCCCATTGCTGTTTGATTTTCGGATTCATTAATTGAATACTAATCCACTGTAAACTTTTACTGTTTTTTTTTTTCCCTTTATACACTTGGCCTGTTTCATTTTAATGTTGAACAGTTGTTTGTCAACTTCAAAAAAGACCACTTGTGTATATAACATGATCTGTATTTGTGAGAAATATTTTTCCTCTAGGACCGTAGTAACTTTACTGAGTCTTAATGTGCAGATAACATCAGTATGGAATAAAATATGACATGCTCTGAGAGTAACAAGCTTCTCACTTGGGAAGTACCTTTTCCTGGTGGCTTTTAATGAGAGGAAAGGCATAGTTATTGAAGCCTGGTTGTGGAGCTGAATAAACCTATCATTTGAATCTTGGTTCTTCTGCGTCCTAGCAATATAACCTTGGGCAAAACCTTTTACTTCTCTGGGCCTTATTATTGCCTTTTTTTTTTTTTTTGGAACGAAATTTTGCTCTTGTTGCCTAGGCTGGAGCGCA
>NW_026652294.1:61777102-62207447 GCF_009828535.3 Hylobates moloch
AATTTTTGTATTTTTAGTAGAGATGGGGTTTCACCATGTTGGCCAAGCTGGTCTTGAACTCCTGACCTCAAATGATCCACCCGCCTCAGCCTCCCCAAAGTGCTGGGATTACAGGCATGAGCCACCACGCCCTGCTGGGTTCTTCTTAATCATAATACTGTTTTCCAAGCTCCTTGCAACTTCTGCAGTTTAGCCTGATATGTTATAACCTCTTGCTGTTTACACTGTCCACTCTTGTGGAGGTAGCTAAGACACTGACTGCCAGGGCATGTTTTATAGTCATACAAAATCTGTACAAAAGAAAGTTAATTTTCATTCAAGAAGCCAATAGCTTCTGGATCATTGCCTTGCATTGGAAATAATTTTTTTTTCTCCGCAGGTAAGCATTATTAAGTTAATGAGGCAAACAAATAACTGTAGTCATCCTGCCACTCCAGGAACAACTGGATCTAGAGTATAAAAGTAATATCGAAATTTCAGAGGCCTACAGACCCTGTTGCTGTTTATCACTTTATCATATCATTCTATTTCCTCCTTGAATCCTTTTTTTTTTTTTCGAGACGGAATTTTGTTCTTGTTGTCCAGGCTGGATTGCAATGGTGTGACCTTGGCTCACTGCAACCTCTGCCTCCTGGGTTGAAGCGATTCTCCTGCCTCAGCTTCCCGAGTAGCTGGGATTACAGTTGCGCGCCAGCACACCTGGCTAATTTTTGTATTTTTAGTAGAGATGGGGTTTCACCACGTTGGCCAGGCTGGTCTCGAATTCCTGGCCTCAAGTGATCCACCCGCCTCGGCCTCCCAAAGTTCTGGGATTACACTGCGCCTGGCCTACTTGAATCCTTTTAAGCCATCATTGCCCTAGTTAGGGGTTTTCCCATTGCTGTTTGATTTTCGGATTCATTAATTGAATACTAATCCACTGTAAACTTTTACTGTTTTTTTTTTTTTCCCTTTATACACTTGGCCTGTTTCATTTTAATGTTGAACAGTTGTTTGTCAACTTCAAAAAAGACCACTTGTGTATATAACATGATCTGTATTTGTGAGAAATATTTTTCCTCTAGGACCGTAGTAACTTTACTGAGTCTTAATGTGCAGATAACATCAGTATGGAATAAAATATGACATGCTCTGAGAGTAACAAGCTTCTCACTTGGGAAGTACCTTTTCCTGGTGGCTTTTAATGAGAGGAAAGGCATAGTTATTGAAGCCTGGTTGTGGAGCTGAATAAACCTATCATTTGAATCTTGGTTCTTCTGCGTCCTAGCAATATAACCTTGGGCAAAACCTTTTACTTCTCTGGGCCTTATTATTGCCTTTTTTTTTTTTTTGGAACGAAATTTTGCTCTTGTTGCCTAGGCTGGAGCGCAATGGCGTGATCTCGGCTCACTGCAACCTCTGCCTCCTGGGTTCAAGAGATTCTCCTGCCTCAGCCTCCTGAGTATCTGGGATTACAGGCACCCGCCATCATGCCCAGCTAATTTTTGTATATTTGGTAGAGACGGGGTTTCACCATGTTGACCAGGCTGGTCTTGAACTTCTGACCTTAGGTGATCCACCTGCCTCGGCCTCCCAAAGTGCTGGGATTACAGGCGTGAGCGACCACGCCCAGCCTTTTTTTTTTTTTTTTTTTTTTTGAGACAGTCTTACTCTGTTGCACAGGCTGGAGTGCAGTGGCATGATCTCGGCTCACTGCAGCCTCTGCCTCCTGGGCACAAGCGATTCTCCTGCCTCAGCCTCCTGAGTAGCTGGGATTACAGGCGCCCACCATCACTCCCGGCTAATTTTTGCATTTTTAGTAGAGCTGGGGTTTCACCATGTTGGCCAGGCTGGACTTGAGCTCCTGACCTGAAGTGATCCTCCTGCCTTGCCCTCCCAAAGTACTGGAATTGTAGGCATGAGCCACTGCACCTGGCCTATTGCCATTTTTAGAGATTAAAAAAAAAATTCATATCTCACAGAGTTGTGGAAATTAAACGAGATGATATTTTCAGAGTGCCTGGTATGGATACCTACTGGCATGAAACATAAAGGTAGTCTTAATAGTATATGATCTTTGAGTTCCTGTGGATATTTGTTTGGACTGCGTATTTCTTTTTTTTGAGAAGGAATCTCACTCTGTCACCCAGTCAGGAGTGCAGTGGTGTGATCTCAGCTCACTGCAACCTCCGCCTCCCGGGTTGAAGCAATTCTCCTGCCTCCTGAGTAGCTGGGATTACAGGCACACACCACCACACCTGGCTAATTTTTGCATTTTTAGTAGAGAAGTGGTTTCACCATGTTGGCCAGGCTGGTCATGAACTCCTGACCTAAGGTGATCCACCCACCTTGGCCTCCCAATGTGCTGGGATTACAGGCGTAAGCCATTGTGCCCATCATGGACTGCATATTTCTTATTAATGATTCCTTTTATACTTATTGACATTAGGGCATCATTTCTGCTGCTATGGTAGACTTTATTAAAAACTATGACACATTTCCAACTAGTATTTTTTAAATAGAAATGGATATACCATAATCTTATACTTGAATTAATGAAATCTATCAAATAGCATCTCTACTATTATTTGCTCTTTTTCTTTGACCGTTTGTTGTACAGATAGCTTATAGGTTTTTTGTTTGTTTCAATACAGACGCAGAGGGTTGACTTCACCTCGCTTCTTAATTCATGACTCACTTTTGTCATTGGTTCATGCAATGTCCCTCTTTTGTTCACTTATTTTTGTTAGATTACTTGTTTGATTTTCTGATGGGGATAAGAGATGAAGGGACTTTTTTTATTGCCAAGGTTCTGAGGTCCAGTGAAGCCAGAGTATATTGTTAGGATAGGATATAAGAAATGGAAGAGATCTGCAGTATTCTCTAGCTAAGTACTTCTTAACTGCTTTAAAAAATGCCTCACCCCTTTAAATGAATTTTTAAAAAAATTCATTCCAGGCACTGTGGCATGTGCCTGTAATCCCAGCTACTTGGGTGGCTGAGGTGGGAGGCTCACTTGATTCCAGGAGTTTGAGACCAGCGTGGGCAACTTAGTGAGACCTCATCTCAAAACAACAACAGTAAAAACTAGTTCAGACTCTTCTCCATTAAAATTCATAGATCGAGTCTGAACATTTTTGATGCTTGAGAAAAGTGAGACTCAGGTAAAAGACACAGTAATAATCACCATAATAATGGCCATGACTTTTTGACTATTTATTATGAATCATGAGCTCCTTGCCTGTGATAGAAATGTCATCTCTAGAGACATCTAAGCTCATGCAGCTCATTGTGGACTTCCATTTTGGTATTCTCTTTAAACTTCCAAACCGGTTCTCTCCCTTTCCTTCCTTTTTGGGTTTAAATTTTTTTTTTTTTTTTTTTTTGAGACGGAGTCTCGCTTTGTCGCCCAGGCTGGAGTGCAGTGTCGCAGTCTCATCTCACTGCAAGCTCTGCCTCCCAGATTCACGCCATTCTCCTGCCTCAGCCTCCCGAGTAGCTGGGACTACAGGCGCCCGCCACCACGCCCGGCTAATGTTTTGTATTTTTAGTAGAGACGGGGTTTCACCGTGTTACCCAGGATGGTTTCGATCTCCTGACCTCGTGATCCGCCCGCCTCGGCCTCCCAGAGTGCTGGGATTACAGGCGTGAGCCACCGTGCCCGGCCTAAATTTTTTTTAATTTTTATTTTATAGTTGCAGTTGCAGGCTTATCATTTTTGCTTGCAATTTCACGTTGTATTAATTTTGGTCCCTCTCCAGCCTCCTCCCCAGTCCTGCCTTTTCTATGACATTTTAGCTTGGCATTAGACTAACAACACAAACAATGCTTATGAACCATGCTTGTATCAAATGAATGAGATGAGTACATTGTCATCATGATCCTAAAAATGGGTATTATTCAGTACTGCTTCCTTTTTTGAGAAAATTTGCTTTCAATACCTGACCCTAAAACATAAAAGTAAATCAAATTTCAAGATGGCAGACCTTAAAGAAAATATATGCCAAGTGCCCCAAGCAATGCCTGGCACACACTGAAAACTCAATAAATGCTTACTGAGTGACTAAAAGTCTCCAGTATGAGCAAAAGCTGTAAATCCTGGATCTACTTCTTTTGCTGGCCTAGTTCTTTCTGATTTGTTTAAGGCACGTTAAACCATACTCTGGCAAGGGGGAGGAATGAAGGAGCGTTTGAGAAACACCTTCAGTGTGCCAGATGCTTTCATCAACACTGCTCAGTTTATCTCCACATCAGCCATGTGGGTTTATGCCTCTTCACCCTTTTTATTTTTATTTATTTATTTTTTATTTATTTATTTATTTTTTGAGACGGAGTCTCGCTCTGTCGCCCAGGCTGGAGTGCAGTGGCGCAATCTGGGCTCACTGCAAGCTCCGCCTCCCGGGTTCACGCCATTCTCCTGCCTCAGCCTCTCCGAGTAGCTGGGACTACAGGCGCCCGCCACCACGCCCGGCTAATTTTTTGTATTTTTTTTAGTAGAGACGGGGTTTCACCGTGGTCTCGATCTCCTGACCTCGTGATCCGCCCGCCTCGGCCTCCCAAAGTGCTGGGATTACAAGCGTGAGCCACCGCGCTCGGCCCACCCTTTTTATTTTTTGAATGAAGAAATGGGAACTCAGTTTAAACAGATTGTCCAAGATGTTTGAATTTGAATTGGGGTCTTTCTGACTCTAGACCCTTATATTTTCCAGACATCCATAGCAGTGTAAGAAATGATTAATTGCTGTTACTATTTTTAATTGCCATCATGATCATCATCATTATCACCTTTAGATTTTACAAAGTTGTCCTCAAATGGCAGCCAGTTGCCTCTAAAAAGGGTGTGGGACATGACTATGCGAGGAGAGAACATTAATGGTTCAGGCAGCAATGTTTCTAGATCCTCTTATTCTTTACAGCACAAATCTACACCAGTCTCTTTTGTGTGTATGCAAATGGCTACCTGAGTAAGGGTGTTTATTACCTGAGATCCCTTCCAGCTACTCAAGTCAAAGAGATTTTTAAGTTGGAATCAGAGTGTTCTGCCTATGTGATTTTGATATTTTAGATGGAAAAGTGAGCTGGAATGCAGGAAGGTTTTCCTAAATGGAAAGGCGGCTGCCTCTTCACGCTCTCCACTTTCCTTTTCTTTGTCAGTTGCTGGAGAGAGATGGCCAATGACACAAAAGTCCTTCTAAACTTTGGGGAGTCCTAGATGGCTGTCAGATGAGTTCACTTGATTCCAGTGAAACCTACCAGCTGCCTTAAATTCACTCTTCCAGAGCACCGTACTTTTTATTACTAGATTGCATTATAGGATAAGAAAAGTGCTTTGAGCATCTTTAGACCACACATGTAAGACTACATACTTGGGCCTGAGCCTCCCTATTTGGAGTAGGGCCTCTTAAGGAAAAAAGAAAAAGCAGACGTTATCCGTGTTTGTGTGTGTGTGTGTATTGTGTCCTGTTTGCCCTTGAGATTAATTTTTTTAATAAGTGTGTGATTTCCCAGTTTTTCTTAGATTATATTTCTAAGATTATATTTCTAATTGCTTTAATACTTAGATTTGCCATTTATTTCACCTATCCTTGTTTTCCCTTGACTTTTTAAAATCTGCTGTCATTGTTATACTTTGTATATCTTTTTTATGGAAGGCAGCAGAAAAATTTGGAGGTTTGTCTAGAACAAACTCAGTTCAATCAAGGGAAGGCTGCCCAGCTTGGTATTTAACAGCGCAGAACTGGCATGTGTTTGCATTCTCTGCTGAAGAGAGCGTGCACACCTACATGCCCATGCACTGAGCTTCGTTTCCTTCATCTTCAAGTGGTGGTATGAAGAACACTCAGATTTCCCACATAAATCAGGAAAGAGGGTTCATCAGAATCAACACTGGTTAAAAAGAGGTCTTAATGGAAGTGCCTAAGTATTGTCCAAACACGGGGGATAAATGTGTTCTGCTTTACTTGGCCAGAACAATGTCTCAAGCTAGTGATTAGGCTTTACTCCAGCTTTAACCTCAGGCAAAATTTATGCAGCTCTGCTACCGTTTGTCAGGTAATTAAAGGGAAAAAAGGGAAATATTTGCTTAAAGTAGAAGTGTTTTTTAATTAAACATGAAAAATAATAAATAAAGGCAAGAGGCAAATAGGCAGTCGGGAAATTGTTTTTAACTTTCCAGTTAAAACATGAAGAACTTCAAGCAAAAGGCCAATATTTTAGGCATGGCTGGTAGTTTATTCCTTACAGAGCATTATTCAGCTGTGCTAGAAATCCAAATTTGAGATTGTTCCATCTTTGTGTCGAAGAATGTAAGGCATAGTTATTCTGTCTTACTTGAAAGATAATGCCCTTTACCAGTTTTTGCTAACCACTAGCTATTTACTTGGTAGGAGAGGAGTTCTTCAAAGTCCGAACCTGATAGAAAGCTGATAAATAGTAGTACAAATCTTGATGTGGGAAGCACAGATACAGCAGGAAGTTTAGGCTAAAAAGAAAGGGGGAAATAACCTCCTCCCTATTATGGTTAACCAGAGTATTAGTTGGATTGTGTTATGTCCAAAATTTCTGTTAATGGATCCGCCACTGATCACCAAAGGCTGAACTCTATCATTATTGACTTATCTTTAGATCCTAGATCTTAGGGATTCTGCATCCATATACCCTCATTCTTACCTCCTTTATTAAAGTTGACTGTGACCATTGCAGTTGCCTGCCTCAACTCTTTGAGTAGTAGTATCCTTACAAACATTACATATCTAATCTCTCCTACTGCTGTCCATCCTTCCTATTTGCTGCCAGAGAGATTTTTACCTAAAGCTCAGTTTTGATCATGCTACTAATCTTTTCAGACTTTTCACAGCGTTTGAGTTTTCCATGCCATGGTTCTTGGACAGCTTACCATATCTGATCTATGTTTACCGTACACTCCAGCTGTACTTAATCTAGTTTAGCTATTCTTTCAACACAATGCAGGGCTCTTTTCCTCTATCTCCTTGACTTTGCTTTTGGAGTGCTTTATCCTACACTTCTTAATTAAGTCCTTTAATTTGGGCATCTGCTTTTCAAAGGCTGGTCAAACAAGAGTGTAAGTCTTGCTGATTATATATCATTATTATATAATTTCCTAGGGTCTTCCTTATAATTTCTTTTCATGGTAGCTTATTCCTTACGCTGAATATTTATACTTTGAGGGTTTGGGGGTGGCAAGTTAGAGATAATCATCTGAAGTGTTTGTTTCCTTGGAGATCATAAGGTAAAGTGAATAGCATTCTCTCTCTGAGTGTCTTAGAACTAATAGGGAACAAGAAAGCGCTTGTCAATCCCAATGGACAGATGTGATTTATCTTGGTATGTCTTTGAGAGGTAGAATCACCATAATGTATAGGAGCCCCCCTAGATATTTGATGGCTGTGGCAGTTGGCACATTATGTTGAATTTCCCTGCTTCTCTTCCAAACTAATCCTTGAGCCATTTTTTGTTGTTTGGACAGTATTTAGCTGATAATCTGTTATCTCAAACATTGCCATTTAGTGGTGGTCATCTGTTTACCTGTAAGGTGAAATGTTACTGAGGACACTTCCAAAGGTAGTTTAACTGTGATCTCTTTGTTTGGGTTTGCATGCTGTTTCTGAATATATAAATACAAACTTGGATAATTTAGGGGTAATTACTTATATCAGCAAATAGTGATTTATGAAAGGAGTAAAATTTCTTTTAAATAGTAAGGCTTGTCTAGGTCCTTTGAATATTTGAGTTGCAAAATACTGATCACAACCTGAAGGAAAATGTCTGTTGTGTAAAGCTGAACATATCTATATATCTATGCCAATAAAGACATATTGAGTTCCTAGATATATGAAAGAGAGAGTGTGTGTCCTTGTGTGCACTCATGTGCTGGCCCACCAACTACATAAATATGTACCCTCCTGTATTCTTTACCTTATAGACAAGGCAAAAACATTTATCGTTGCTCTTTCCTGGAGTTATGTCTACCTTCACCTTACTGCAAGTGTCAGAGCAACATACAAAATAGTAAATGAGGAGATGAAACAAGTAGGGCCAGAAAACATTGTCCACAGCCCAGTGGTCCGTGTCACCATTCTTCTGCTTCTAGCATATATTGCATAATCAGGAGAGACGAGACAAGCCAAATCCTTTTAGTACACCGTGTCTGGGGAGGTTATGGAGTCCCAGAGGTTTGTTGTCATTTTAACAATCTGGATTGTGACAAGATCTTGGAAGTCACCTGAGAATGTCATGAAAACCATATTCCCATTACTTTTATTTCTGCCAGACACTTACTGGGTAGGGAACATGTTTGATATATATATAAAACAAAAACAAAAAACCAACCAAGTGAAAATACCTGTGTTCTTTGCATTGAGGTTACATTAAGAATACCTCCTCTTATACAGTTCAACCAAAGCTCTTGCAAGAAAATGAGTTTGCTTTATTTGTATTTATAATGAATCATTGTAATTGCAACTAGAAGCTTTGTAGTTATGATTATTCATCCCCTCTTTCCATTCTCACAGAAATGTCAGGTTCAGGATAGATTTTTAAGACTCTAAAAATAATGGTTTTTTGGCCGGGCGCGGTGGCTCACGCCTGTAATCCTGGCACTTTGGGAGGCCGAGGTGGGCGGATCATGAGGTCAGGCGATCGAGTCCATCCTGGCTAACACGGTGAAACCCCGTCTCTACTAAAAATACAAAAAATTAGCCGGGCTTGGTGGTGGGCGCCTGTAGTCCTGGCTACTCAGGAGGCTGAGGCAGGAGAATGGTGTGAACCCAGAAGGCGGGGCTTACAGTGAGCCAAGATGGCGCTACTGCACTCCAGCCTGGGCAACAGAGCGAGACTCTGTCTCAAAAAAAAAAAAAAAAAAAAAAGTTTTTCCTGCTTGCTTCCATTATGGTAATTTTGTGGGCATATAGACCTTTAGGAATTTTTCTTCTTTTTGAGACGGAGTCTCGCTCTGTCCGAGGCTGGAGTGCAGTGGCGCCATCTCAGCTCACTGCAACCTCGGCCTACGGGGTTCAAGTGATTCTCCTGCCTCAGCCTTCCAAGTAGCTGGGGCGCCACCACGCCCGGCTAATTTTTGTATTTTTAGTAGAGACAGGGTTTCACCATGTTGGCCAGGCTGGTCTCCAACTCTTGACCTCAGGTGATCCGCCCACCTCGGCCTCCCAAAGTGCTGAGATTACAGACGTGAGCTACCGTGCCTGGCCAAGCTTTAGGAATTTTTCTTTTTTTCTTCTTTTTTTTGAGACGGAGTCTCGCTCTGTCGCCCAGGCTGGAGTGCAGTGGCGCCGTCTCCCCTCACTGCAAGCTCCACCTCCCGTGTTCACGCCATTCTCCTGCCTCAGCCTCCCGAGTAGCTGGGACTACAGGCGCCGACAGACACCACGCCCGGCTAATTTTTTGTATTTTTAGTAGGGACAGGGTCTCACCGTGTTAGCCAGGATGGTCTCGATCTCCTGATCTCGTGATCTGCCCGCCTTGGCCTCCCAAAGTGCCGGGATTACAGGCGTGAGCCACCGCGCCCGGCCAGGAATTTTTCTATTTTGAAAATTTATATTGTTTTTCTTGAGATAACCAGAGACACTAAAATATACTAGTAAGTGTGTGTTTTGTTAGTGTTGTTTTTGTCCTGTTAATTAGCAGTTTTATTTTTATTTTAATTTTAGTTTTATTTTTGTTGCTTCTTAACATTTTTCAGAAATTATAGCTAAACGTATTTTGAATGAATCCAACTGGAGTGTTAGTTTTTAAAAATAAATTTTGTTTCAACCTGTGCAGCTGTAGTTTACTTTCCAGGCATAAGAAATATCTATTTTATTAAGTTCTATGAGGAATATGTGTCACATACATTTAAGAAAAAACTATTTAAGATGAAAAATTCCAAAAATGACTTTCCCCTGGTGTGAAGTAAAACAAAAGCCTCAACTGCATCTCTGCCTGTGGTAATGACACGAGGTGACAAACTGCAGGCAGGTGAGGTTCGTGGGGATGATCTCACACCTGCACCTCGAGCTTGGGGAACAGATGGGTTTGGAGCTGGTGTCTGGCCTTGCTTTCTTTTTGATGCAAGACCAGCTCTCAGGCTGGGGGCCCCCGCATTTGCACGGAAGACTCCCAAGTGTTTTAACATAGGCAGATGGGACTGCTGGTGGATAATATTCCCTGGTTTTGTGAATCTTTTCCCTGGGATGGAGAGGTGAAGAAACCCCAGCGCAAGCACCACCAACCTCCAAGCCCAGGGCCCTTACATCAAGCCAGAGCTTTGCCTGCCAGGCAGGTTTCACTTCAGAAACCCAGAGACTGAGGATCTGTGCCCTCTTCTGTCTTAGTTCTGTAGCCAGGCAAGTAGGAAAAGGTGAACCCAGTTGAAGGGTTCCTTCCCTGCCAGTCCCTGCTTCATTCCCCTGCAGCTGATCTGGAAGCAGTTAAGGCTGGAAAACCTTGTGGACAGGCAGAGCCCTTTCTGCAGTAGCACTCAAAGATGACTTCTGATTAATTCTTTTTCACACCTCCCTAAAGAAATCAGGTATGTATACCTCTGAAGGGAAGGTCAAGGTAGATTTCTGTTTGAGACCTCCGCTGCATCATCTAACCCAACTTAAGATAGCTTTGCAGAAACCATCAGGCCTGCCAGTGTTTTACTGCTTTGCCCCCTTCACTAAGGCCATTCACTAGGGGCTCTTCCTTTCAACACTAGTGTTGTCTTGCCAAATGCCTTTTTGGAGTGCCTCCACATGCATAGCTTCCCGGGGACATTTTGCAGAAAGGTTTGCACTCCTTTCTTAAGAGCAGTTCTGCTGCCTCATTTCTGTTTACATATGTACTGAATAGTCAGTCCATGTCTAGCTTTCACATGGGTTTGATTTTCCCTGTACACTGTTTTTTTTTTGAGATGGAGTTTCGCTCTTGTTTCCCAGGCTGCAGTGCAATGGCTCGATCTCGGCTCACCGCAACCTCCGTCTCCTGGGTTCAAGCAATTCTCCTGCCTCAGCCTCCTGAGTAGCTGGCATTACAGGCGCCTGCCACTATGCCTGGCTAATTTTTGATATTTTTAGTAGAGATGGGGTTTCACCATGTTGTCCAGGCTTGTCTTGAACTCCTGACCTCACATGATCCACCCGCCTTGGCCTCCCAAAGTTCTGGGATTACAGGCGTGAGCCACCGTGCCTGGCCCCCTATACACTTTTTTTTTTTTTTTTTTTTGCCTTTTGAGATGAAGTCTCGCTCTGTTGCCAAGGCTGGAGTGCAGTGGTGCGGTCTCAGCTCACTGCAACCTCTGCTTCCAGGGTTCAAGCAGTCCTGCTGCCTCAGCCTCCCGAGTAGCTGGGACTACAGGCACGTGCCACCACACCCAGCTAATACTCAATACATTACAATACATTCAGTCTTGGTTCAGGAGACTACTGAACCACTGCATGCTCCGCCTCCCGGGTTCATGCCATTCTCCTGCCTCAGCCTTAGTCCCAGAGTAGCTGGGACTACAGGCGCCCGCCACCACGCCTGGCTAATTTTTTGTATTTTTAGTAGAGACGGGGTTTCACTGTGTTAGCCAGGATGGTCTTGATTTCCTGACCTTGAGATCTGCCCGCCTCGGCCTCCCGAAGTACTGGGATTACAGGCGTGAGCCACTGCGCCGGCCCCTGTACACTGTTTTAAAAGAATTTGAGCCTCTTTTAAAAAAAACTTGGGGAGATTTCATATGACAGTTCAGAGTTCTGGTTTCTCTTGAAAAAGAGAAGGATGATCTAGCAACTGGAGGGTCTAGCAACACTGTCTACATTCCCATGGAACTCTGAGGTAGAGTAGCTGGCTAGCGGCTTTTCTCTTTGGATTGGCTTTAAGCATTTTTGGCATACACATGTGCATGAACTTATCCTTACTATGTGTGATGCATTTTGTTCAGTTTCATTTAAGCACAAATGGTTAAGAGCCACTAAAATGATTTTCACCATCCACCAATGCCTGTGACCTGCAGTTTGAGAAGCAGTGCTTGGGATTTGGCTGCAGGCTCTCCTTGCCAGGGCCTTCCCCATGAATGTGCATCACTGCTTAACTCCTGGCCTGCAGCAGCAGCATCTGGTTTCACAGACTCATTGTCATTGTCATTCACATGAGGGAAACAAACAGCCCTGTGGGACGCCTAGTCTGTAGCCCCTGTTTAGGCTGTGGGTATCCAGGTGAGGACTGGTCTTTTCACGACTCCTTGGTTTTGCAAGGCTGAAAACAAAGGCAGAGTGAATGCCGCTCTTGTGTCTCACCACAGCTTCTAGCCCCACCCCTGCCAAGGTAAATGAACAGGGAGAAAATATGCTGTCTTGTGGAAGACTACACCAAGCCTGTCCTATGGATTGCATAACAGTGGGCCCTAGTAGACAGGTCAGGGACAATTCATATTACAATGTATTCTTTTTATAAAGCAAAGCAAGTTTTTAACCATAAGTTAACTTAGTGGCTTTACATTTGCATTACAGATTTTTAAGTACTGTCATTAGTTGAGATGGGTCAGTAGGCAGGGGCGGGGCAGAAAAAGACTAAAGAGCTTCTTTAATCATCTTTACCTTTGCATTTTATCATCCTAGAGGGGAGGCAGAGAAGCCTCTTACTCATCAGGACCATCAACGGACCATGGCCATCAAAGCATTGATTAGGAAAGATGAAGCATCTTTTTATACAATTTAAATAATACATTCTCATTCAGCCATTCAAATTTTATTCCTTTATCATGTAGAAAGAACTCAGAATTTTGAGTCAGAAGATGTGGCTTCTTGTTCTGGGCACACTGTTTTCTTTTTTTGTTTTTTTGAGACAGAGTCTTGCACTGTCGCCAGGCTGGAGTGCAGTGGTGCGGTCTCAGCTCACTGCAACCTCTGCTTCCAGGGTTCAAGCAGTCCTGCTGCCTCAGCCTCCCGAGTAGCTGGGACTACAGGCACGTGCCACCACACCCAGCTAATACTCAGTACGTTACAATGCATTCAGTCTTGGTTCAGGAGACTACTGAATTGCTGTGCATTGAGTTTTTAGGAAGGGAATTCAGCAGGTACACCCTGGTTTGACCTATTGAAAGCTGGTGTGGAAATAAAAGTATCACATTATTTATTTGCATAAGTCTATGACAGAAGCAAAAACTGGACCGAGAGAGTTCTTGCTCCTCATCCCAGCGCTGTTATCCTAACACTGAAGTTATTGGATTTCTGCAATCGAAGGCATTTTTTTCATAAAAAAAAAAATTGAACGTTCTGATGTTTTCATATCTCTCCTAGCCCTAATGTGTTGAGTGATAACACACTGGAGACCACTCAAAAGGTCATCAGAGAGTGATCCAGCAGGGGGCTTGTTTTTGGCTCTTATCATTGTCAACAATCCTTCCTCTAGCGGCAGCTCCCATCACATGCAGCACTGAGACAAGGCCCTTGTTCTGACAAAGAGCACTTAGACTCAGGCCATTTAAGCCTCGCTGAAACAACTGATCTACTTTAGAATTTGATACGAAACAATTCTGGTATCTAAGAAGTTCCCTGGGAACCAGTGTTGTGCGTGATTGCAAGTCTGTGAATGGGCTGTTGTCAGATGGCAGAGTTGAGCCTCTCTTCCCAGTATGGCTGGTGGAAGAGGAGGTGGAGCTGTCTTCCTTAGGGGACAGTCAAGTACATTAGTACCTCTGTTTTTGGTCTAGGAAGTAGGAGGTTTATGTTCTTTTCCTGTTCCAGTCACCAGCTTGCTTGCCTTGGGCTAGTTGCTTTCAAAGTCCCTGGGCCTCATAGCAATTCTCAGACCTTACAGTGTTTATTTTGCTACCCAGGTTTTAGATCTTTATTGTAGCTACTCTTATTTTTTTCTATTTCATAAATAGGAAAATTGAAGTTGAAATAAAAAAAAGCTTGGGCAACATAGCAAAAGCCCATCTCTACAAAAAACAAACAAAAAAACATTGGTCAGTTGTGGTCACATAACGCCTGTAATCCCGATTACTCAGGAGGCCGAGGTCGGAAGATCACTTGAGCCTGGGAAGTTGAGGCTCCAGTGAGCCTTGGTCGCACCACTGCAGTACAGCCTTGGTGACAGAATGAGACTCTGTCTCAAAAAAAAAAAAAAAAGAAAAAAAGTTGCCCAAGATCACACAATTAGGATATTGATAGATTCAGGCCTGGGGCTCAGGTTGGTGTGATTCTAGGCCCTGACAGCTGTTAGCCTCTAACTTTTAATTTGAGGGATCCTTCTAATGGGGATAGCACAGGATTCTAGGCTCTGCTGTTTGTCAAATAAAATTTTAATGAAATAAACCGAGAGAATAATAATGAAAATGTTGGGTAATTAGCCTAACAAAAGATAATTTGCTGTCAGTATTCTATTAGTGTGTATTTCTTTTTGTTCATTTATTCTTCCTGTGTTTAAAAAATTTTAAGGTTGAATATTGAAATACGTCTAACCCTTGTAGCTATCAGAAACATACTCTGAAATTTTGTTATTCTTTAAATAGGTGAGTTACACATTTTTAATACTCATATAATGAACATATATGGCCCACCTCCTTTTTGCCAGGTTCTGCGCCATGTATTATTATTCTTATTTTACAGACAAGGAAACTGAAGCTCAGAAAGTTAATTATGTTGTCTGACTGCCACATAGGTAGCCATGCTAGGATTTGCCTATGTTCTTTTATTCTACAAGGTACATTTATAAAATTCTATTGTTGGATACTATGAGTTTATCTGTTAGGAAATTTTTAAGTTCATTTCTCACTCCAGAGTGAGAAAAAAGGCATTCTAGACAGAAAGATAATTTTCAGGTGTCAGAAATCACTTTCTAACTGGAATTTTTTATATTTTAGATAACAATAGCTTTATGTTAATCAATGAATTAGTTACGGGTCTGTATTCTCAATGGGTTCAATTAAATAATTTAGTAATGTAAGCAGGAATTAAGTGTCTTCTGTCACTCCTTTACTTCCTTCCCACAGATAGTGTTTAGAACCTTTTAGGTCCCTTTCTTCAAGGAGCGTTTCCCTGTTGACCTCCCCTCCCTCCGCCTCCTTCTCATTTTCTTTCTTCATTTTGCTGTATCCTTCTCCCCAATAAAACTTCCATCTTTTTTAATTGCATGAAGAGACAATTGGTGCATATTGCAAAACAGGATATATTTTGTAGACTGATGTAATAATATGGTATCTTATTTCTTTTCGTGATCATGGGAAGATTTAGAAGAAGATTTGGGTTAATAAAATGATACTTTCTGTCCTATAAACCCTGTTTTCATGGAAATTGATACTATGTTGTGTTCTGATACTTAAAAATAACTTTCTGTAGATAATATTTAATGCTTTTGCCATTATTCTTCTCATTCGTTCTAGTCATAAAGAGATCTGTGGTGTTGACACTGACTTTTTATTGTCCCAGAATGGTAATTTGTCAGGTGGTTTGAAACAAGAAGGATACTAAAACTTAAAGACACTTGCATAGGAAGGAGAAATATAACTTTGCCAAGTGGAAATTGTTAGTCATAGATAATAATCATGGTACTAGTCAAGAAAGTATAATCTGCTTAACATTACATTGGGTCTAACCTGAAAAAAAGAGAAGTAGACTATTTCTTATCAAAGTTAAATTTATAGCACACTTCTACTATAAAGCCTGGTGAGTGCTGGGCTGACAAAGACAGATTCTGGAAGGTCTCTTTCTGGTCAGCATGCAGAGCTGGCAATCTGGGGAGAGAGTTTCTATTCTCAGTTTAATTCAAGGATAGTTTCTGACACCTGTTAACTTCCTCCACCTATGCCAAACCAGGTTCTCAGTCTGATTAGGGGATAATTTAGAACCTTAAAACATGTTTTGAACCCATAGGGAGACTGTAGTGTCTTGTTGAGAACTGTAAGATAGAAGAACTAATATGAAGAAGTTACATTAAGGCTATTACTTAAGCAGAGATGTTATAAACTATCGTTATTTTTCTGGGTCTTTCTCTGATTTCTCCAACACCCCTTCAGACAAATGTATACAACTTTGCCTGGGTAATTAGAAAATAAAAAGCAACACTTATGGCGTAATTTCCCAGGATTATTGGGTATTGACAAGAAGTTTTAATCAAGCTAAACTTTGCTTAAATTCCTTCTTATCATTTTGTTGCAAGTGCACCTTTAAAATAGCACTCTGTTCCTCTGCATTATTTCCTTCCTTCTTTCTTTTCTTTTCTTTTTTCTTTTTAAAAGAAACTAAGCCTCACTCTGTCACCCAGGCAGGGGTGCAGTGGCACTATCACTACTCACTGCAGTGATCCCACTATGTTGCCCAGGCTGGTCTTGAACCCTTGGGCTCAAGTGATCCTCCTGCTTTTGCCTCGCAGAACGCTGGGATTATAGGCATGAGCCACTGTGCCTGGACTGTTTTCTTTAAATATTTGAGTATTTTTATATCACCCCCTGTTAAAGCTTTAGCCAAGGTAATTTACAAAAAAACTGATTTAATATCTGTTTAATCATCAGTATTCCCCCCTTTTAAATCATTTTGGGACTGGTTTGAGACTTTCCCTCAGTTTGGTCACACCTTTCCTTCAGTTTGGTCACACCTTTCCTTCTTTAAGCGTATTGCTTCTCTCTGCTTCATTGGGGAAGCAAATCATTTGTACTGTTTGCTTCACAAACTATTTCACATTAGAATCAAAATATACTGTTACACTAAAATTTTGTAATCAGTTATCAATATAGGTAAAATATATCTTAATGTATCAGTATTTAATGCCTGAGCATCAAACTTTTCACATTCCCATCTGTGTTTTACATTTAAGTGAATTTTATTTTTAAGCCATTAGGTTTTTTGCCCTTCCCTACTAAAGCAGAATTCAGAAGGGACACTGTGTTTGCGCGTGTGTGTGTGTGTGTGTGTGTGTGTGTGTGTGTGTGTGTGCATGTATGCAAATTATACATGTAGGTACTTTAATTTGTCCATTGCAGTTTCCATGTAGTTTAGAATGAATTTCCTGCCGGGCGCCGTGGCTCACGCCTGTAATCCCAGCACTGTGGGAGGCTGAGGCGGGCGGATCACCTGAGGTCAGGAGTTCGAGACCAGCCTGACCAATATGATGAAACCCCGTCTGAACTAAAAATACAAAAATTAGCCAGGCTATGGTGGCACGTGCCTGTAATCCCAGCTACTTGGGAGGCTAAGACAGGAGAATCGCTTGAACCCAGGAGGCGGAGGTTGCAGTGAGCCGAGATCGTGCCACTGCACTGCAGCCTGGGGAACAAGAGCTAAACACTAGTCTCAGAAAAAAAAAAAAAAAAAAAAAAAAGAATGAATTTCCTTTGAATGAAACAATAGCCAGGGAATTCATGTGTTTGGCTGTATTCACATAGAAATTTGACTGTGCTTATATAGCCTTGCAGACCTTTGCATAAAGTCTTCCAGATTCTAAAGATAGCATATGTTCTCTGACAAACCCTACTGTGTCCATGGATTATTTAGTAATGTGCGTTTGAAGATTTGAGATAGTTTATATTGATCCAGTGGTGTTACCTACCAAACAGATCCCCACACCACCTTTTTTTCTTTTGAGACGGAGTCTCACTGTCACCCAGGCTGGAGTGCAATGGCGTGGTCTCAGCTCACTGCAACCTCTACCTCCCGGGTTCAAGGATTCTCCCACCTCAGCCTCCCGAGTAGCTGGGACTACACACACGTGCCACCACACCCGGCTAATTTTTGTATTTTTAGTAGAGACGGGGTTTCACTGTATTGGCCAGGCTGGTCTCGAACTCCTGACCCTGTGATCCACCCGCCTCGGCCTCCCAAAGTGCTGGGATTACAGGTGTGAGCCACTGCACCCGGCCTCCCCACATCACTTTTAAACCACACCAGGATATCCCCCAAGTAGTGAAAATACGTTTTCTGACATGTGAAATAAATTCACCATTTGCTTGCAAATACTAATATTTGAGTGGCTATTCATTCTGTGCGTATCATACTCCACTTCATGTTCCAGTTGGTTTTTAAGGAATTGGAGAGATCCTCTATAAACAACCTATCTCCGGGACATGCAGTTTAATTTTGAAAAATTGAAAGGGAAATAGCCTCTGTTTTCGTGAGTGGTCATGTGCTCCGGCATATATCTCATGTCCAGCGTATGTGCTTGTGAGCATCTGCATGTATATGCATGCATAGAGTATAGCAGACTAAGACAGTGGAGTCTAGATTTGGGCTTGATACTGCAGCTTTCTAGCTGTGACCACGAGGAAGTCAGTTAACTTCCATGTGTTTCAATGCCCTCATCTGTAATTAGGGGACAATGATAGCACTTACATAAAAATGTTCTGGGGATTGTGTCTTTACATGTGAAGTATTTAGAACAGTTAGCCGATAATGAGTGTTTAATCATTGTGCATTACTTTTACAATAACATCATTTTATCATGCTTTATTGACAAGAATAATTCATATGCAAATCTTTCCTCAAAGAGTTAAATTTTATAGCTAGCAGCAAACTACTGTGACATTTCATTTTGTAAGTATAGTTCTGTATATCATTTTCTTTAGCGTGGAGCAGGCAGAAGCCTGAAGGAGTTAAAAGTATTTCCTTGTTTTTCAGGCTTTAATTTAGGCTCATTGTTATACAAAAACTGTTAGCCTGGGTAAAGCTGCACCTTGAGCACTGATGTAAACTGAGTTTTTCAAAGTACATTAAAATTTGCCATAGTCTTCCCTTGACGATTGAGAGATTTGCATCTGGTAGCGATTCACTCAGCCGAATGCAAGATCGCACTCCTTAGAGTGCTGATAAGCGGACACATGACATTTGCAAAGAGCAGTTTGCCCACTCGAGTGCCAGGGCAAACTGGAGAAAATTCTGTGCTTCCAATTTCATCAGAAACGTAGGGAATATTGCAAATGACACCACCAAATCAACTGTAAATAGATGATAATTTGATTGACATCTGGAAAGCTGTCACCGGCTGAGCAGCCCATAGCAGGAACATTTACTGAGTGCAAAGGCAGCTTTCAAGTAAATCACTTTTTGTCCAGTGGGGCCCAGCCAGATTATAATTGCATGTCCTTCCCTTCATTGCAAATTCCCCATTACCGTTACCAGCAGTGTCTCATTTAAAGGAAGGTTGTCTTCCAAATATTCACAATGTCTCATGTTAACTCGTCACCTCCCTCCTTGAAAGCTTGCTATGTGCTGGATAATCCAGCCCTTGCCTTCCTTCATTGTAATAAAACTCATTAACTTTGCTCTTTTTGGGGCAGAGGTACGTGTTATAAATTAGCTGTTAGGTGAAATATAGTATGACTAAAGTTGAGGGCTAAAACATTTCCAGCAGGATTTCAGCACTGTCCTCAGAATTGTCTCCACTGTCGATTTTGAATAAATGTTTTGGCACTGATGATTTTTGAAATGGCAGCATTTCACAATTGAGCCAAGGAGTGGTGCCTTCCTGCTTTGTTGGAAACACACAGGATACATCTAGAACTGGTGTTCATTCTGGGTCCTTCTGCAAGTCCAAATGTTTAGGAATATAGGAAAACTACAGTCACTAAAATGGATGGCCATTTAGAGGTTCACTTGTAGATAGATTATGAAGTGAGAGACACTTGGGGAGAGTATTAAGTCAATGTTTGTGTGATGGTCTACTCTATTTTACCAACCAAGTATTTGCTACCTGGTTTTAAAAATGCAATAGCTTATGAGTAAGTTTGCCAAGTAGTACAAAGTTGCGTGTCTTTATTCCCCAAAGTTAGTGACCCTCCATTTGGTCAAGAAAATGAAGGGAAAACATCATACTTGCTTTGCCTATTTCCAAATCCAGAGAACATTCTCTGGTCCCAGCAGAATCTCTAGGTCTGAAGATGCTTCACGTGTGGAGCACATAGAACCCAGCATCATCTCAGTCTTGGAATTTCAAATAGTGTTTTCTTACAAAAACCCTTCGATCCTTGTCTGTGGGCTTGAAAAATGTCTTTCTAGAGATGGACAAAGAATGGAAGAGATGAGTAATGTGAAGCAAGTTGTCTCTACTCTAGGAGTTGTCTCTCGTATAAACATAAGACCTGAAGCTTCTGTTGCTGAAGCAAGACCAGTGCACATTTGCGTTGCAGGAAGGGCTTTAGATCTCTGTGTCACAAACAATCAAGAAATCATTTCTTGCTGTACAAATGTAGCAGCTTATTGTAGCACCAGTGAAAGGGCATGGGAGTGAAGGATATTGCTAATTGTACTGAGCCTGCCTGCATTGCAAGTGTCAGATGATTTGATAGGACTGACATGCAGCTAAATGGAATAGGAAAAGACACTGCAGTGGACTGTTGGTCCATTAGTTTGCTCGGGCATCTTGTTTTACTAAGGAGCCCTCTAATGGTTTCTCGGCAATAATTACTATCTCTCTTCTTCATGTTGTTCAACATGACAGGCACTTGCTGAAGTCGCAGCTAATATATTTGCACTCTTAAGTGGCCCCAATGCTGCGTATCTTTGAGGATGTTTGGCTAAGAAATGAATGATAGCTATGTTTTTTCTTTGAGAAAATTTTTCTCATGTAGAAGACAGTAGTTTTATTTTGGATACTATGCAGGCGTGTGGCGTAACATGAGTGCTTGTGAAAAAAATTGATGCATTAGCTGTGGACTGCTCCATTGCATGTCTCCTGTATACTAGTTGATGATACTGAAACAGGAAAAACTTTTGTGGGCTGTTTTACTTATATAATGATAACTTCAGACTTGAGCCAGAACCACAGAGAAGA
Organism: Hylobates moloch; assembly: GCF_009828535.3. Taxonomy (NCBI): domain Eukaryota; kingdom Metazoa; phylum Chordata; class Mammalia; order Primates; family Hylobatidae; genus Hylobates; species Hylobates moloch. The sequence continues at coordinate 61,797,824 of NW_026652294.1, forward strand.
AGTATACACAGAAATGAACCTTATACAGAAGGGTTATCCTTTCAATTAATTAATTACATTGAAGGCATTTTTTTTTCTGTTTTTTTTTTTTTTTAATGGGGTTTTTAGAATAACACTCCTTTGTAAAGCATGGTCAGTTTTGCTTATAGCTGTATTGCTTTTTAAAAGTCACTTGAAACTTCTAGGTTAAGTATTTGAGGTTTAATTGAGTGAGCTTGTTTGCTAAAGTACAGCATTTGAAGGTGACAAATGAGGCTGGCCACGGTGGCTCATGCCTGTAATCCCAGCACTTTGGGAGGCCGAGGTGGGTAGATCACGAGGTCACGAGTTCAAGACCAGCCTGGCAAAGTTGGTGAAACCCCATCTCTACTAAAAAAAAAATAAAAAAATTAACCGGGCGCGTCCCAGCTACTCGGGAGGCTGAAACAGGAGAATCACTTGAACCCAGGGGGCGGAGGTTGCAGTGAGCAAGATCACGCCACTGTACTCCAGCCTGGGCGACAGAGTGAGACTCTGTCTCTAAATAAATAAAGGTGACGAATGTATTGATTATCAATAGTACTATCATTATTATTTTTGCTAAAGTCTTTGGGAGATTTGAAGGTCACAAAAAGACTTACATGTGAAAAAGGAGGAAGGAATCAGAAATATGGAGAATTGTGTAAGGGATATACTTTGGATTTTGAAGTCTTGTTTAGAAGTGTATATACTTGTGGGGCAATAATTACAATCATTTTGGGTTCTTTTTTCATCTAGTCAGGTTGAAGATGTCTGTTTTGTGTAATCTTTCTTTTGGGAGGAATGAAAAAACATTAGCAACAACTTAGTTTTTGGTTATTATTTTTCCCTTTTGCTTCTAAAACATGTAGTTGCCTGATAGAATAGCTTCCCTTCTTTTTCTACATCAGAAAGGAAAGACAACTATCTTAGAAACATATTTAAAGCACATGATGAAAAAGAAGAGGTTTTTAAAAACTGTTGAAAATACATTTTCTTTGTGCCAGGTACCAGATGTTGATGTTGGCAGTGCCTAAGAAGGTCACAGGGCATTTAAAATTACTAGGCTGTAAGGAGTAAAATTCCAGGTCTCTTGCACTGAAAATTATTTAAAAATTGTGTTTACTTAGCGATAAGTAGTACAAGAGTACTTTTTCTATGAATTCCTGTTAAATAGGTACCTTAGAAATACATGATCAATGAAATTGCCAGAAAAAAAAAGTTCCAGTGCCTCTTAGCATTATAAAAGTAGTGCTTTTACTGGTTAAGTAACTGGTTGCATTTAATTCTCTATTTTTTTTGATATGAAAAGAATATCCCCTCAACTTTGTTAGACAGGATTTGCCTTACTTTTGAGCTATCCATTTCAAATTAGAGAGGACAGACGCTGTGCTCCTTGGTTATATACTATGCAAAAAGACATGTATGTGGTACTTAGATAATATTTCGTTTCTTCTAGAAGTGTAATTTTGAGAAGGAAATAAGACCTTTTTTGCATCCACCTCCCACCCCATGCCACCCTTTTCTACATAGTTTCTTTTTCTTTTTTTTTGAGATGGAGTCTTGCTCTGTCACCCAGTCTGGCGTGCAGTGGCACAATCTCGGCTCACTGCAATGTCTGCCTCCCGAGCTCAAGTGATTCTCCTGCCTCAGCCTCCCGAGTAGCTGGGACTGCAGGCGCCTGCTACCATGCCCGGCTAATTTTTGTATTTTTAGTAGAGATGGGGTTTCCCCATGTTGGCCAGGCTGGTCTCGAACTCCTGATCTCAGGTGATCTGCCCACCTGTGCCTGTCAAAGTACTGGGATTATAGGCATGAGCCACCGCGCCTGGCCTCTACATAGTTTCTTTTCTGTGTGAGCCAAAGTTCCTTTTCTCACTGATAATTAGGGTAAATAGTTTCAGTGCAAAAATAGGATTTTGGAAGGTAAAAACGTTCTGAAAAAACAGATTCTGACAAGATTACCGCTTATATTCATTATAGATTATTGTTTCTTCTGGTTTCGTGGGTATTGCAGTAGAAGGACTTGGGTGATTACCTTATTGGGCTTTTCCAAAAGATTTTCATACATTTTTGATGTAGTTAGCATCAAGATTTTACTGGGGAAATTTGAGTTAGTTCTGTAAATACAATGGGATTAATTTTTTTCTGGGCTATTTTGCCCTTCTTGTTATTGCCTGAAGAAAGTAAATGCTTTCTGATGCCAAGGTGGGCAGATCACTTGAGGTCAGGAGTTTGAGACCAGCCTGGCCAACATCGCGAAACGCTGTCTCTACTAAAAATACAAAAATTAGCCAGGTGTTGTGGCAGGTGCCTGTAATCCCAGCTACTTGGGAGGCTGAGGCAGGAGAATGGCTTGAATCTGGGAGGTGGAGGTTGCAGTGAGCTGAGATCGTGCCACTGCACTCCAGTTTGGGTGACAGAGTGAGGCTCCATATCAAAAACAAATAAATAAATAAATAAAATAGAAAGTAAATACTTTCTGCAGAAAAGGAAACAATGTTTTTCAGGAAAAAAAATGACTGGAAGGAAATAGGTCAATATTATCAGTTGTTGCCTCTGGAGTTATGACTAATTTCTGCTTCTTTGTACTTTGTTACATTTTTTATATTTTCTACAGCTAGAGTGTATTACTTGTAGAATCGGAAAAAAAAAGAAAAATAATATGCATTATAACTGATTTTGACATGCCTAAGGAGACAAGCACTGGCCATTCAAATTGCAGATCCCAGAACCTTGGTTCTGAGCTATAAAAACTACAGGCGTGTTGATGTTTGTATGACTCTCAGAGCCCCCTGACATTTGGATAGATAGGAAGTGGTGTATTTAGCTGTGGGCCACCTTCCCATGGGGTTTGCTGGTGACCAAAGTCAGCAATTGTGTTTATAGCTTAAGTAGCAGAAAGGGCTCACTATTGTTGCCATTACTTGTGCGTGATTGTTTACTTTCTACTCTCTGTGGGCATATGTTTATTATATTTATATTGCCCATTCAGTGTAGTTGTGCAATGAAAATGGACTTACAGTGTGGTGGGGAGCATAGGGGAATAATTTCAGAATTTCCTCTATAATTTCTACATAGTTTAGTGGAGAATGAAAAATTTACCTTCCTCCTGTCTGAATGGCACTTGGTGAAGTCCTTAATGTAGTTTTGAATGTTAATTCTGGTTGGAGGAATTCCTTTAAATTATAAGATACTACCATACTTGGAAAAATTACTTAGAAGTCTAGTGTTTGGAGTCAAGAGAACAAATTCACACATAACAATATTAACTTTAAATGTAAATGGGCTAAATGCTCCAATTAAAAGACACAGACTGGCAAGTTGGATAAAGAGTCAAGACCCATCAGTGTGCTGTATTCAGGAAACCCATCTCACATGCAGAGACACACATAGGCTCAAAATAAAGGGATGGAGGAAGATCTACCAAGCAAATGGAAAGCAAAAAAAGGCAGGGGTTGCAATCCTAGTCTCTGATAAAACAGACTTTAAACCAACAAAGATCAAAAGAGACAAAGAAGGCCATTATATAATGGTAAAGGGATCAATTCAACAAGAAGAGCTAACTATCCTAAATATATATGCACCCAATACAGGAGCACCCAGATTCATAAAGCAAGTCCTGAGTGACCTACAAAGAGACTTAGACTCCCACACAATAATAATGGGAGACTTTCACACCCCACTGTCAACATTAGACAGATCAACGAGACAGAAAGTTAACAAGGATCCCCAGGAATTGAACTCAGCTCTGCACCAAGCAGACCTAATAGACATCTACAGAACTCTCCACCACAAATCAACAGAATATACATTTTTTTTAGCACCACACCACACCTATTCCAGAATTGACCACGTAGTTGGAAGTAAAGTTCTCTTCAGCAAATGTAAAAGAACAGAAATTATAACAAACTGTCTCTCAGACCACAGTAAAATCAAACTACAACTCAGGATTAAGAAACTCACTCAAAACCGCTCAACTACATGGAAACTGAAGAACCTGCTCCTGAATGACTACTGGGTACATAACAAAATGAAGGCAGAAATAAAGATGTTCTTTGAAACCAACAAGAACAAAGACACAACATGCCAGAATCTCTGGGACACATTCAAAGCAGTGTGTAGAGGGAAATTTATAGCACTAAATGCCCACAAGAGAAAGCAGGAAAGATCCAAAATTGACACCCTAACATCACAATTAAAAGAACTAGAAAAGCAAGAGCAAACACATTCAAAAGTTAGCAGAAGGCAAGAAATAACTAAGATCAGAGCAGAACTGAAGGAAATAGAGACATAAAAAACCCTTCAAAAAATTAATGAATCCAGGAGCTGGTTTTTTGAAAGGATCAACAAAATTGATAGACTGGTAGCAAGACTAATAAAGAAGAAAAGAGAGAAGAATCAAATAGACACAATAAAAAATGATAAAGGGGATATCACTACCGATCCCACAGAAATACAAACTACCATCAGAGAATACCACAAACATCTCTATGCAAATAAACTAGAAAATCTAGAAGAAATGGATAAATTCCTCGACACATACACCCTCCCAAGACTAAACCAGGAAGAAGTTGAATCTCTGAATAGACCAATAAATGACAGGCTCTGAAATTGTGGCAATAATCAATAGCTTACCAACCAAAAAGAGTCCAGGACCAGATGGATTCACAGCCGAATTCTACCAGAGGTACAAGGAGGAAGTGGTACCATTCCTTCTGAAACTATTCCAATCAATAGAAAAAGAGGGAATCCTCCCTAACTCATTTTATGAGGCCAGCATCATCCCGATACCAAAGCCTGTCAGGGACACAACCAAAAAAGAGAATTTTAGACCAATATCCTTAATGAACATCGATGCAAAAATCCTCGATAAAATACTGGCAAACCGAATCCAGCAGCACATCAAAAAGCTTATCCACCAAGATCAAGTGGGCTTCATCCCTGGGATGCAAGGCTGGTTCAACATATGCAAATCAGTAAATGTAATCCAGCATATAAACAAAAGACAAAAACTACACGATTATCTCAATAGATGCAGAAAAGGCCTTTGACAAAATTCAACCCTTCATGCTGAAAACTCTCAATAAATTAGGTATTGATGGGACATATCTCAAAATAATAAGAGCTATCTATGACAAACCCACAGCCAATATCATACTGAATGGGCAAAAACTGGAAGCATTCCCTTTGAAAACTGGCACAAGACAGGGATGCCCTCTCTCACCACTCCTATTCAACATAGTCTTGGAAGTTCTGGGCAGGGCAATTAGGCAGGAGAAGGAAATAAATGGTATTCAATTAGGAAAAGAGGAAGTCAAATTGTCCCTGTTTGTAGATGACATGATTGTATATTTAGAAAACCCCATTGTCTCAGCCCCAAATCTCCTTAAGCTGATAAGCAACTTCAACAAAGTCTCAGGATACAAAATCAATGTGCAAAAATCACAAGCATTCTTATACACCAATCACAGACAAACAGAGAGCCAAATCATGAGTGAACTCCCATTCACAATTGCTTCAAATAGAATAAAATACCTAGGAATCCAACTTACAAGGGATGTGAAGGACCTCTTCAAGGAGAACTACAAACCACTGCTCAATGAAATAAAAGAGGATACAAACAAATGGAAGAACATTCCATGCTCATGGGTAGGAAGAATCAATATCCTGAAAATGGCCATACTGCCCAAAGTAATTTATAGATTCAATGCCATCCCCATCAAGTTACCAATGACTGTCTTCACAGAATTGGAAAAAACTACTTTAAAGTTCATATGGAACCAAAAAAGAGCCCGCATCACCAAGTCAATCCTAAACCAAAAGAACAAAGCCGGAGGCATCACGCTACCTGACTTCAAACTATACTACAAGGCTACAGTAACCAAAACAGCATGGTACTGGTACCAAAACAGAGATATAGACCAATGGAACAGAACAGAGCCCTGAGAAATAATGCCGCATATCTACAACCATCTGATCTTTGACAAACTTGACAAAAACAAGCAATGGGGAAAGGATTCCCTATTTAATAAATGGTGCTGGGAAAACTGGCTAGTCATATGTAGAAAGCTGAAACTGGATCCCTTCCTTACACCTTATACAAAAATTAATTCAAGATGGATTAAAGACTTACATGTTAGACCTAAAACCATAAAAACCCTAGAAGAAAACCTAGGCATTACCATTCAGGACATAGGCATGGGCAAGAACTTCATGTCTAAAACACCAAAAGCAATGGCAACAAAAGCCAAAATTGACAAGTGGGATCTAATTAAACTAAAGAGCTTCTGCACAGCAAAAGAAACTACCATCAGAGTGAACAGGCAACCTACAAAATGGGAGAAAACTTTCGCAACCTACTCATCTGACAAAGGGCTAATATCCAGAATCTACAATGAACTCAAACAAATTTACAAGAAAAAAACAACCCCATCAAAATTAGGCAAAGGATATGAGCAGACACTTCTCAAAAGAAGACATTTATGTAGCCAAAAAACACATGAAAAAATGCTCATCATGACTGGCCATCAGAGAAATGCAAATCAAAACCACAATGAGATATCATCTCACACCAGTTAGAATAGCCATCATTAAAAAGTCAGGAAACAACAGGTGCTGGAGAGGATGTGGAGAAATAGGAACACCTTTACACTGTTGGTGGGAGTGTAAACTAGTTCAACCATTGTGGAAGTCAGTGTGGCGATTCCTCAGGGATCTAGAACTAGAAATACCATTTGACCCAGCCATCCCATTACTGGGTATATACCCAAAGGACTATAAATCATGCTGCTATAAAGACACATGTGCACGTATGTTTATTGCGGCACTATTCACAATAGCAAAGACTTGGAACCAACCCAAAAATCCAACAATGATAGACTGGATTAAGAAAATGTGGCACATATACACCATGGAATACTATGCAGCCATGAAAAATGATGAGTTCATGTCCTTTGTAGGGACATGGATGAAACTGGAAATCATCATTCTCAGTAAACCGTAGCAAGGACGAAAAACCAAACACCGCATGTTTTCACTCATAGGTGGGAATTGAACAATGGGGGAACATCACACTCCGGGGACTGTTTTGGGGTGGGGGGTGGGGGGGGCGGGGACAGCATTAGGAGATATACCTAATGCTAAATGACGAGTTAATGTGTATTTTCCTTTAGGGTGGTTGTGGGGATATGTGAAAATCTTTTGTAAATCCATATATATTTAATTTATTGACTAAGCTAATCTTGCCAAATTACCTAAATTAGAATGGAGGTGATTTGGCTAAAATCCCTGAGTTCACAGCCTAGAGCCAAATTGCATTTGTCCATTCTACTTGGAAGGGGGGACATCAAAGATATATGGTTTTAATCTTATTTTTGTGAGAGGCTGTGCCTACTCGAATCCCCATAGCTTCCATTAAAAAACTTGAAAATAGTTCATTTTCTCTTTCTAATTACTTGGCAGAAATTTAGAATAGAAAGAGAGAAACTAGTAACAACCAACTTTTCCTTCACACTTCCAGATCAACAAAAGGGATTCTTGGGTCCTAGAGACCAAAGAAAGAATCAGCAGGAATGCCCAGGGTGAATTGATGGATTGCAGAGCCTAGCTGGTAATTACTTTCACTGAGCTAAAACATTAATTTAATATATGGGATCACAGCCAGATGAAAATCAGAATTTGGATCTCTTCCTTTCCTGTCGACATCCCATACTTTCCTTCTGAAGGCAGTCTTCTCTTGGTGGGATAGGGCTGCTTTGTTTCCTGCGACATGGCATGGATTTTCGTGCCCCACACTGGTAGACTGGAGTTGTGTCATTGATTGCCCTGGGCAACTTTTGGTGGGGATAGGTGACTGCTTAGGTCAGCTGGCTTTCTAGGGTGGCAAGAAACCCCAGTTTCTTTTAAGACTTTTCAGCTGGATACCAGATATTGACAGACTCAATCTCATCTTGGTGTTGTAATTTTAAGTTGCCAAACTTTAGCTTTTGGACTTGTGTGACACTTACTAGAGGCATACCTAGCCTCCAGCTAGGTGATATTGTGTCATCCTTAAGAGGCCAACGAGGTTTCATTTTAAAAGCTATCTCATGTTGATTGTTAATCACTTCCTAGTGTGTTGTGCTGTGAAAGATGGTGAAGTCATAATGAGATTCACTGGCATGATTCTTTAGTGATGTGTGTTTGCCATGGATTGGGAGGGGCATATATGTATTTTCAGAGGGATGTCAAATCTATAGTACGGGGGAGCTCATTTAATCTACAGTGCCCCCAACCTCAACCTTTCTATTGTATAGTGGAGAAGTTGGATATCTAGAAAGATGAAGCTATTTCCAGCTTGTTAGAGCCAAGTGTGGACTTGAACTCAAGTTTTCTGAGTTCAACTTGCTTGTTACTTTTTGGGGATAATAGTAGTAGCTACCTTATGGGATTTAGAGAAGGTTAAGTAAAAAAAATCTGTATTAAGCATTAGGAATAATGACAGACACTGAGAAAGATGTAGTAAATGAAAGCTGCCGTTATTGTCATCATCATCATTTTTACTTTTGTCATTCCTGTTACACTTTATTACTTCCAACACCATATTTTGTAAGGTAGTCAGGTAGCTACCTTAACAAAAACTACCTTTTGTTTTGTGCCATATTGTAGAAGCCCCACTTTTGCTAACAAACGGAAGCAATTATTCAACTTGCAACGATTTAAGGAAAATTTGACAGTGTTTGACACTTGTATAGAGACCCACAAAAGGCATTAGTTGAAGATAATGAAATGGTAGTTAGCAATCCTAATTTTGAATTTTTGTACATTTGTGTGTGTGTTTATAGATTATGTTTCCCATTTATAAAGATTTGTCAAATATGATTCTACTCAAGTACATTCTCTTGAAACAGCAGGAATTCTATGGAATCATGATTTCTTTCTTTCTTTCTTTTTTTTTTTTTTTTTTTTGAGACGGAGTCTCACTCTGTCGACCAGCCTAGAGTGCAGTGACGTGATCTCGGCTCACTGCAAGCTCCGCCTCCTGGGTTCACGCCATTCTTCTGCCTCTCATGATTTCTTATTAAGCAGTCTCCTATACTTCCTTGCTTCCTGAGACTTCTTCATTAAATGTGTACTATTTCAACTATTTCAAATGTTTTAAATTTCCTAGTCCTGTCAGCACAGGGCTTTAAGTTGGAAGACATCGGTTGTGAAATCTATCAGGGTGTAGTTATTTAAAGGACCAGACTTTTGTGAAATTTTTAATTATATGGATTTTACTTATGCTATATTAATTGAAAAGAAATGGATGTAAAACTATATAAAGTACTTAAGAAAGAAGCCAAGTTAATTGTGCCTTGGTTAGATAGTGAATGGTTAATGCCATTTTGTGTCATACTGGCTCTGTCTCTGTTTTATGTACCTGCTGTCTCACCAACAGTGTTGCTTAGTAGAAAGAGTGTTGGCTTTGAAGTGAGATGGGTTTGGGGCTTCTCTCCATTGTGTTCATTTAAGAGCTTTGAGACTGCGTAAATTGTCTCTCTGAGCCTTAGTTCTCATTAGACTTGGATGTTCTCTCCTTTGCAACGTTTCTTTATCCTGAAAGTGGTTTGCTCTTGGAGGTGCTTAGTAAATGTTAGCTCTTTTTCTCTTCCTAACCATGACCTTTACCTCCCATCCTCTTTCCCTGGCATTCTGCAAGGATTAGTTCAGGGATTAAAGCAACTTGGAAACGTTTTAGTTTCATACTATCATTTTTAGTGGTTTGCCTTTTAAATCATCTCTTTACTGTAAAAGTCTTGGTTCCGATAAATCTCACACCCTTGGGAACCAAACTCATGACAATCATGAAGTGTCTTACTTCAAAGGATAAGAAAACCAAGCAAACCAAAATCATGATATCCTCTCTGGAGCAGTGTGTGTGAGCCTGGGATCAGCCTGGGAATGTTGGTTAATGGTGTCACCATCCTCCTCTCACTGGCAGTGATGTGGAGGGTGTGGAGAGGACATGGGCTGAGCTAGGGTTTATAATTGCATGGCCGTCTGGCCTTCCTTGAGCATTCTTTCCCTTCCAGGATTCCTGTAATTGTCATCAGATGGCTCAGTCTCCCAAATGTTTCCGGTATTGCAATGACTTCTGGAGTGTGTTTAAAAAAAAAAAAAAAAAAAAAAAAAAAGCCAGAATTAGCAGTTAGCAGTCATTTGTTTGTGTCAGTTCTGTTGTGTGTAGAGGCATGCAGATTGGGCATCTCTGGACTATAGAAAGACCAGTCAGATGTGGAGTTCTCCTTACTGTCTTGTGTTGAACCTTCCTACTTCCTTTGCTTATTCTTTTCCACCTACACTGCTTTAAAGGACTCCCTGAAAAAAAAGTGAGAAAAGATGCAGGCAGTGTTCCTATTTTCAACTCTAGTCAGCCTTCTTTTTAGTCTCATTATTCTGGAAACTTTAGAGGATTGCATCTTTCTTGGATCTGCTAAAGGCCTAGGGAGGTTGAGAGTTGGACTGGATAGTGAGTGAACCCTGCGAAGAATGATTCGAAGTCTTGGGCTGTTCGTGGGCATGGAGGAGGAGAGAGTATTTGTATTTTCCTTTATCATAAGCTTATTACTGAAGGCCCAAATATAGGAATATATTTTGCATGGGTTTTTTTTCCCCCCATCAGATAAGGTGTTGTAATTTGAGCCTGACACTTCTTTTTGAGGAAGAGGAAAATTGTCTAAATGAAAAAGGACAGCTAATTTTTTGAAAAACAGATCTGGAGTGATTGAGAGGTCTAAACCCCCGAAAGTGTAAAATTGAAGAGAACTAATACGGTTTATTTTGCTTCATGGTGTTAGCTGAGGAACTGTGTTTTTTAAAAGCCCCTTTTATTTACTGGCTCTTACTCACCTAACGAGTAAAGTATTATAGTTCATTGCATTCTGGTGCTTTTGTTTGTCAAATGGTGGAGTGTTTTTCTTAAGCTACAGGGACCCAGGCCTAGATGGTGATAATGACTATAGTGCATCTTTACAAAAAACAGCCCTTTTACAGTTGTCATATGGATCTTTTAGAATAATTGAGGTAAATTTTAATACCAACCCTGTTAATAATGATGTCTATCCCACCTCTCTCTTCCCAGGTGGCTGGGGGTGGGGGTTGGAAACAGGAGAGCCTTGGTCTTAATGAACAGACAGGAGATATCTCAAGATTAATGTGAAAAAAGCTCAGTCATGATAATTGCATTCCCCTCGGCAGTAATTGGTTTATGAGCAGTCATGTGATTAAGTTCTGACCAATACTTTGTAAGAGGAAGTCTGCTGGGGGACGGTAGTGAGAGTTTCCCATCTGGAATTTAAAACACATCACTGCTTGAAATGTGGCTGAGATGCTTACAGAGGCGATGGACCTTCTTGGTCAGCCTGAGGACAATACCTTGCAGTGAGAAAGGCAGAGCCATGTCACTGATACCCAGCACTGGGTGCTACCTCTCACTTCTTGTTTTATAACCTATAACTAAGTCACACAATCCACTGTATATCATTTAAATAATTTTCCGTTTCAAGATGTGAAAGGCAAGGCCCTGTGCGGTGGCTCAGGCCTGTAATCCCAGCACTTTGGGAGGCCAAGATGGGAGGATCACGAGGTCAGGAGATCGAGACCATCCTGGCTAACAGGGTGAAACCCCGTCTCTACTAAAAAAAACAAAAAACAAAAACAAAAAACTAGCTGGGCGTGGTGGCGGGCGCCTGCAGTCCCAGCTACTTGGGAGGCTGAGGCAGGAGAATGGCGTGAACCCGGCAGGCGGAGCTTGCAATGAGCCCAGATCATGCCACTGCACTCCAGCCTGGGGGACAGAGTGAGACTCCGTCTCAAAAAAAAAAAAAAAGATGTGAAAGGCAAGTACCCCTTTTGGTGGGATCAAAATCTAGAATTGGCCAGGCATAGTGGCACCCACCTGTAATCCCAGCCACTTGGGATGCTGCAGCAGGAGAATCCCTTGAGCCCAGGAGTTTGAGGCCAGCCTGGGTAATGATGTAGTGAGACCCTGTCAAAAAAAAAAAAAAAAGGACAAAAGAAAACTAGAATTGATCCTTCCCAAAGAAAATGTTCATTGGCTTGTAAAGTCATATCCTAACCATGTCATTCTCACCACTGGCAGAACCTTGATGAAAGGCGTGATGGGGTAAATACATTCGTGTTTGGTTTGTATGGTTTGTGTTAATTTAATTTGTTTCTGCTGTTTATAGTTGGATTTTCTTTGCTTAGGTAACTTATTTCGGCTTTGGATTGTTATGATTGATAATAAGAGAAAAAAGAGTGTAAAGTGTTGAGAAATAGTCTAAAGAAACGTTGTATTGTTGGAGCAGTTACTCAGTTTTCACAGTATTCCTTTGGGCAATTGGGTTTGTTTTGGTGTCTGACTTTGTTGACAATCCTGTTGTTATATTAAAGCTGTTTCTTGCAGTATATTTTCCCTTTTAGTTAAGAAAACTCACTTTATTTCCTAAGATGAATTATAATTAGGACTACTTGGTATTGAGAATCTTTTCTCACTTAATACCCCTAATGAGATACAAATGTTCTAAATGTATCCTTATGAGTAGATTATATTTAGAGAGGAATCCACTTATTTTAGTTAACTAATCCCTTTGCTTTTGTATCATACATCCTTATTAGGCTCTCACGTTCCTATTCCATATGGAATTCCTTGTGAAATCAGACTTCAGCAAACAATGTTATTAACTTTCAGGGTCAGTGTTCCCGAAAATGTCAATGAAGTTTGTTGGTTTTACATACCTTGTTTTTATAGCACTCCAGCTTTTTTATACACTTATGATAAATACGAATTCTTTTCCTCTTCTTGCAAAGTAAACTTTATTTCTTAGTTGGTTCCCCCCTGGTATTTATGCTTCTACTCACTAGAATTAAAGGAATTGAATGTGTTTGAACTATTCTTTTGGCCCCTTCTGCAGACTGGGAATGGTCTTTCTAGCTTCCCAGATCTCTGCATATTGTGCATCCTTGTTCTTTTGCCGGAAATCTGAAAATGTCCCAGCAGAACTAACTGGCAATGATCTTTGAATTATAGTGAATCAGATTTGCCTGCCTTCTAGGAGTCAATATTATACCCTTCTCAATGACTGTATCCTTCTTTCTGAGGAAAGCAGACAAGTTAGTGATGAAGTTTTGAAGAACTTCACTTACGGAGTTACACTTTCTGAGTTCAAATCCTGACTTCACTGCTTACGGGTTGCATGCTCTTGGACAAGTTATTTGACTTCTTTATGCTTTGGTATTCTGCAAAACGGGGATTATACTGCAACTGATCATGTAGGTTGTCATGAGGATTGTAAGTGAAAATTTGTAAAATGTTCTTAAAATAGTTCCTGGTGCATACTGAGTGTATAGTTGGTATGATGGTATCTGGTTGAATTGTTTTTGGAGGGTCAAGGTCTTGTTCTATCACCCAGCCTGGAGTACAGTGGCATGATCGTGGCTCCTTGCAACTTCCGTCTCTTGGGCTAAAGGGATCCCTCCACCTTTGCCTCCCAAGTAGTTGGGACTACAGGCACGAGCAACCACACCTAGCTAATTTTTGTATTTTGATAGAGATGGAGTTTTGCCATGCTGCCCAGGCTGGTCTCTAACTTCTGGGCTTAAGTGATCCACCTGCCTCGGCCTCCCAAAGTGCTGGGGTTACAGGTGTGAGCTGCCGTGCCCGGCCTCTAGTTGAATTTTTAAAAGTACTTTTTAATCTATTTTCTCTTTTGGTCCTCACACTCCCTGTGAAGAGGTAGTAGTATTACTTATTTTATAGGGCAAGTCATAGAAACACAGCGTCAGTATGTGACTTTGTTACTAGTAACAGTGTTCGAATTATAATCTAGATTTCTCCTCTCATCTGTTATAGTTGACTGTGAATTGGGTCTTTAGGAAGTTGCTGTGATTCTGTCATGTTATCAGTCAGAAGGTGTAATGGGAAGGGCATCAATCTCTGTTTCTTAAATTTGGCCCAGTGGTGAGCCAGTTCATTCTAAAATTATTTGTATAAGGTGTAAGGAAGGGATCCAGTTTCAGCTTTCTACATATGGCTAGCCAGTTTTCCCAGCACCATTTATTAAATAGGGAATCCTTTCCCCATTTCTTGTTTTTGTCAGGTTTGTCAAAGATCAAATAGTTGTAGATATGCGGCATCATTTCTGAGGGCTCTGTTCTGTTCCATTGATCTATATCTCTGTTGTGGTACCAGTACCATGCTGTTTTGGTTACTGTAGCCTTGTAGTATAGTTTGAAGTCAGGTAGCGTGATGCCTCCGGCTTTGTTTGTTTGGTTTAGGATTGACTTGGCGATGCAGGCTCTTTTTTGGTTCCATATGAACTTTAAGGTAGTTTTTTCCAATTCTGTGAAGAAAGTCATTGGTAGCTTGATGGGGATGGCATTGAATCTATAAATTACTTTGGGCAGTATGGCCATTTTCATGATATTGATTCTTCCAACCCATGAGCATAGAATGTTCTTCCATTTGTTTGTATCCTCTTTTATTTCATTGAGCAGTGGTTTGTAGTTCTCCTTGAAGAGGTCCTTCACATCCCTTGTAAGTTGGATTCCTAGGTATTTTATTCTCTTTGAAGCAATTGTGAATGGGAGTTCACTCATGATTTGGCTCTCTGTTTGTCTGTGATTGGTGTACAAGAATGCTTGTGATTTTTGTACATTGATTTTGTATCCTGAGACTTTGCTGAAGTTGCTAATCAGCTTAAGGAGATTTTGGGCTGAGACAATGGGATTTTCTAGATATACAATCATGTCATCTGCAAACAGGGACAGTTTGACTTCCTCTTTTCCTAATTGAATACCCTTTATTTCCTTCTCCTGCCTGATTGCTCTGGCCAGAACTTCCAGCACTATGTTGAATAGGAGCGGTGAGAGAGGGCATCCCTGTCTTGTGCCAGTTTTCAGAGGGAATGCTTCCAGTTTTTGCCCATTCAGTATGATATTGGCTGTGGGTTTGTCGTATATAGCTCTTATTATTTTGAGATACGTCCCATCAATACCTAATTTATTGAGAGTTTTTAGCATGAAGGGTTGTTGAATTTTGTCAAAAGCCTTTTCTGCATCTATTGAGATAATCATGTGGTTTTTGTCTTTGGTTCTGTTTATATGCTGGATTACATTTATTGATTTGCGTATGTTGAACCAGCCTTGCATCCCAGGGATGAAGCCCACTTGATCATGGTGTATAAGCTTTTTGATGTGCTGCTGGATTCGGTTTGCCAGTATTTTATTGAGGATTTTTGCATCATGCTGCTATAAAGACACATGCACACGTATGTTTATTGCGGCACTATTCACAATAGCAAAGACTTGGAACCAACCCAAATGTCCAACAACAATAGACTGGATTAAGAAAATGTGGCACATATACACCATGGAGTACTATGCAGCCATAAAAAATGATGAGTTCGTGTCCTTTGTAGGGACATGGATGAAACTGGAAAACATCATTCTCAGTAAACTATCGCAAGGACAAAAAACCAAACACCGCATGTTCTCACTCATAGGTGGGAATTGAACAATGAGAACTCATGGACACAGGAAGGGGAACATCACATCCGGGTACTGTTGTGGGGTGGGGGGTGGGGGGGGCGGGGACAGCATTAGGAGATATACCTAATGCTAAATGACGAGCTAATGGGTGCAGGAAATCAACATGGCACATGGATACATATGTAACAAACCTGCACATTGTGCACATGTACCCTAAAACCTAAAGTATAAAAAAAAAAAAATTATTTGTATTTGCTAAATGCAGATATTTTTCACTTTGCATGATTTTAATATACACAATTTTCAGTTGCCATGGTTAACTAAATAATACTAGTCCCTCAACACAGTCCAAGTTTCAGGTATCATGTTATATTAACTATAATTGTGGCTGGGCGCAGTGGCTCACGCCTGTAATCCTAGCACTTTGGGAGGCCGAGGCAGGCTGATCACGAGGTCAGGAGATCGAGACCATCCTGGCTAACACAGTGAAACCGCGTCTCTACTAAAAATACAAAAAATTAGCCAGGCATGGTGGCAGGCGCCTGTAGTCCCAGCTACTCGGGAGGCTGAGGCAGGAGAATGTTGTGAACCCGGGAGGCGGAGCTTACAGTGAGCCGAGATCACGCCACTGCACTCCAGCCTGAGCGACAGTGCGAGACTCTGTCTCAAAAAAAAAAAAAAAAACTATAAGTGTATAAAATCCCATACACTAGCACTTCCTGTTATTTTGTTCATCATTAGACAGCAAAGCATGTAGTCGTGTTGCCTCCTTGTGTCCCAGTGATAGACCCATGTAGCATTTCATAAAAATGGATAATTAAAGGGGGGAATTGTCAAACAAAAATCAAAGTGCATCAAATAAATGAAGTGTTAAAATTGGAGTAAAATTTTCGCTAATTGTAAACAGGATTCTAAAAAAAAAAAAAAAAAAAAAGCTGACCAAGGGAATGTCAACTCAGCCAGTGTTCTAGAGGCTCCATATATGCAGCTAGGAACACTTAATGAAGGATAACTAACTTATCAAAGTCAGTTATGAAGTGGTTGTGATGAAAAGGTTGAAGATGTAACAGAGGAAAGATGCTGGCAAAAAAAAGCATATGAAAGGAACTCTCACAGAGACTGTATAACTGTGAAAACACAAAGGATAAAATGTTGGAAGCAAGTCTGAACTTAGAAAGTATACCTGTCTACCAAGGCATGGAAAGATGCTTGTTTAGAATTGTAAATTAGCAATGAGAATAAGGCATTCCCGTTGAAACTACTATTGACACAGTTTTTTATAAATAAATAAAACAATTCTCAGAGTTTCTGATGTTTTAGAGTACTAAATAAATATACTTTTCATTTTCCTACACATTTATAGCTGATAGTAAGACAGTTTTGACAAAAAAATTAAAGGTCTTAGAACAATAATAATATTTCTGTTGATTATTAAAATCATTTCATGGCCAGGTATGGTGGCTCATGCCTGTAATCCCAGCACTTTGGGAGGCCAAGGCGGGCAGATCACGAGGTCAGGAGATCGAGACCATCCTGGCTAACATGGTGAAACCCCGTCTCTACTAAAAATACAAAAAAATTAGCCGGGCGTGGTGGCGGGCACCTATGGTCCCAGCTACTTGTGAGGCTGAGGCAGGAGAATTGCATGAACCTGGGAGGCGGAGCTTGCAGTGAGCCGAGATCACCCCACTGCACTCCAGCCTGGGTGACAGAGCGAGACTCTGTCTCAAAAAAAAAAAAAAAAAAAAAAAAAAATCATTTCACATGATTTCAGTGTGCATGATGACTTTTGTGGTATTGCATTATCATGTAAAGTGAGGGCTACCTGTATTTATCGAGCCAAGTAGGCACTCTTGTAAGTGATGAGGATATACCAACAAAGTAGACAGGCCAAACCTGCCTTTAAGAAACATTTATTCCAATAAAGCCTTATTGAGTGTCTGCAGTGTGCCACGCAGCATATACACATGTGAATGAATAGTAGTTCGTTTCTCAGAGAATTTGGATCTTAGTTGACTGGTGAGAGACAAGACCATTATACTATAACGTATGCCTATAACATGTATAATACATTTCTGTGAATGAAATAATAATGAAACACCAGGCATTATAAGAGCCAGGAGGACACCTATCAAACACATAGCCTGAGTGTATGAGAGGTGGGAGAGGCAGGGAGACATGCCTGGAGGACTTAGGAATTAATCTGGAAAAGCTGCGTTGAAGAAGGGTACGGTGATGAGATGCTTCTGCATGGAAAGCACAGGACATTTTAAAAAGTTGAGTGTTGTTGAAGTGTGTAGGGTAAGATATGGGCCAGATCAGGAATGCCATGGAACTTGTAGGCAATGGGGAGGGTCTGTAGGGTTTTCCCCTAGTTTCTTTTAAATTAAGGTATAATTTATACACAGTAAAATGGGCCCATTTTATTATATTGTTTGGTGTGCTTGATATAAGTGCCATGGCCACCATGACAATCAAGACAAAGAACATTTATATTACTCCCTAAAATCCCTCAGTGCTCTTGAGTGACTAACTCCTCCCACCCCCAGTCCCTAGCAACCACTGATGTTTTCTGCTCCTATAGTTTTGTCTTTCCCAAAATGTCATATAAATGGACTCATGCAGTATGTAGTCCTTTAATTCTGTCTCTTTCCTTTAGCATAATACTTCTGAGATTGATCCATGTTGTTGCATGTAAGAACCTTTGGGTTTTAAGCAGAATTATCTGTGAGATTTGTTTGGAGGATGGATTTGAGAGGAGCAAGACTAGAGACTTTAATTGTATTACAATTTAACCAGGTGCTAATAGAGTAGAGGGAATAGAGATGTCAAGGAGGAGCTTGGTTTGAGGTAGGAGGTGGAATTCGTTTCAACTAAGGTGGGGAATCTAGAAGGAAAGACAGGTGGGAAAGAGGAGGCCCTGCATATTGGACATGTTGAGGCTGAGGAGTGTGGTATTGTCCTACAAGTCAACCTTGGCAGGGTGTGAGGCATATGAAGGAGTTGCTTTCTCTTCTTCCTTATCCTCTGAGCTTTGCCAGGATCAAATTTGCTAGGCACTGATCTTGTTAATTAAAGGGCTCCCTTTTCTCTATCCTACCACATCACCACCAAGAATTTGCTCCCAAGGCCTTCCTTTGGATTGTGGACTGTCATTGAATCAACTTGTCATGTTTAAAAGGAATGACTTCTTTTTTTTTTTTTTTTTGAGAAGGAGTGTTCCTCTGTCGCCCAGGCTGGAGTGCAGCGGTGTCATCTCGGCTCACTGCAAGCTCCGCCTCCTGGGTTCATGCCATTCTCTTGCCTCAGCCTCCCGAGTAGCTGGGATTACAGGCGCCTACCACCACGCCCAGCTAATTTTTTGTATTTTTAGTAGAGACAGGGTTTCACCATGTTAGCCAGGATGGTCTTGATCTCCCGACCTCGTGATTCGCCCACCTTGGCCTCCCAAAGTGCTGGGATTACAGGCGTGAGTCACCGCGCCCATGCCCAGGAATGACCTCTTTATGGAGTATCATCAGCCAAGTCAGTTCGTCTGCGGTTACCCATTGTTTTTCATTGGTAACGTAAAAATATCTGCAGAGATAGCTATTATTTGCTTGGTCCATGGAACTGGAAGTCAGAGAGTTCAGTTGTCACAAATCCAGGCTGGGGATTCTCTTCTGTAAAGATCCTGGACATCCTTTCCACCAGAAGGAGTTTTCTGGAACTGTATGTTTGAGGGTACTACATTTGAACCAGTTTGAACCAAATGTGATGGAATTAGTGATGAAGGGACACAATATTACCCATATTTAGGATGTGGCTGACTCATCTTTTGTGCTATGATTCAGTGATTCTAATTCAATAAGGGTTCTGAAGCTGCATCCTGGCTAAGGAAATAATTCTGTGCTTGATTAATATTGTCTAAGGGCAGGGCGCATTAGCTCATGCCTCTAATCCTAGCACTTTGGGATGCTGAACCAGGAGGATCACCTGAAGCAAGAAGTTTGAGACCAGCCCGGGCAACAAAGTGAGACCCTCGTCTCTACAAAGAAGAAAGAAAATATTGTCTACCTCTTGCCTAGGAGGGGAAGCACTGTAGGAAGCAGTGGCCAGAGTAGTTACCCTCTTTAGGTGATTCACCACAAAAATATACTCAAAAGGTACCAGATATAGAATAAGCCCACTACCATAACTTTAGCTAACAGATCATTTCATCATCAGGATAGCTCCATGATGTAAAGCATGTTATTCTTGTTTCTTACAAGTGAGGAAATTGAGGCACAAAGAGGTCAAGTAACTTGCCCAATGACAGACAGCTAATTCTGGCAGAGCTGGGATTTAAACTCAGGCAGTGTGGCTCCAGAGTCCATACTCTTTCATGCACATCATGTTGTTTTCATAATTCTAGAATGCTAGCACCAGGCTGACTTAGGAAAATTATTTTGTTTCCCCATTCTTCATTTTACAGCTAATAGGAGTAAGGTCTAGAGAGGGCTCTGAGATGACTCACTCAAGATCACAGGTGATGGTGGAGGGAGAACTAGTTTCCCCCTGCCCAGGGCTTATGTCACTCTTGGAAGTTTTGTACCTTTGTCTTGGTTGCTTGTCAGTTTCACGTCAGTGAAGAGAGATGTTGCTGGAGTAGGCAGACTGGAAAAATTGGTGTTTAATTCCATTCTGTACTTTGGCCTCAGCTCTCTCTTGCCTGGGAATGTACTAATTGGCTCTCTTCTTGTCCCCTCTGCCATTTATTATTTTCAAGGGAGCCTGGAATCACTGTTACTCGTCTCTAGCCTGCCCTGTTTAATCACTGATTGTCAGATCTTTTGCTCTTTCCAGTCCCTTCCCACTAACAAGTAGGAGAGGGGAGAATCTGCCCAACCACGTGGGTTTGGGCACGTGTTCACATTGCCATTTGTTTTTGTCAAGTTTTTGTGTATTCTTATTTTTGCATACTTTTTTTTTTTTAGACAGCATCTGGCTCTGTTGCCCAGGCTGGAGTGCACTGGCGCGATCTCGGCTCACTGCAAGCTCCACCTCCCGGGTTCACGCCATTCTCCTGCCTCAGCCTCCTGAGTAGCTGGGATTACAGGCGCCCACCACCATGCCCAGCTAATTTTTTGTATTTTTAGTAGAGACGGGGTTTCACCATGTTAGCCAGGATGGTCTCGATCTCCTGACCTCGTGATCCGCCCGCCTCGGCCTCCCAAAGTGCTGGGATTACAGGCTTGAGCCACCGCGCCTGGCCTTCACTTATATTTTCATTGGTAATTTTAACTGTTTGGGTGCTGTCCAGGAAAGTTTACTGCTGCTTCTCACAAGGGAAGGTGTCTGTGGTTCCCGAGACTACTCTCTTCCTACCTTCCTTTCAGCTTCCTCAGAGGACCAGCGAGCTCCAGTTCTTCTAAATAGGTGCAGAGGCCCAGAGGTGGATTTTCCTTCAAGGCCCTGGGAAAAGGCCCCCGCAATGTGTTCACATTGCCATTTGTTTTTGTCGAGTTTTTGTGTATTCTTATTTTTGCATACTTTTTTTTTTTTTAGACAGCATCTGGCTCTGTTGCCCAGGCTGGAGTGCAGTGGTACAAGCTTGGTTCACTGATTTACTCAAGAATGGCTGTGCCCAGCCTGCATCCATTCTTTTGTAAATAAATACATAGGCTGGGCATGGTGGCTCATCCCAGCACTTTGGGAGGTCGAGGTGGGCGGATCACCTGAGGTCAGGAGTTTGAGACCAGCTTGGCCAACATGGTAAAACCTCGTCTCTAGTAAAAAAAAAAAAAAAAAAAAAAAAGGCCGGGTGTAGTGGTACAGGACTGTAGTCCCAGCAAGTCAGGAGGCTGAGGCAGGAGAAGTGCTTGAACCTGGGAGGTGGCGGTTGCAGTTAGGCAATAACGAGCCACTGTGCTCCAACCTGGGTGGCAGAGCAAAACTCAGTCTCAACTAAAAAAAAAAAAGAAATACATAGCAAGAATTTCCATCACCTTAAGTAGTCACCTGATCCCCTTACTTTCCCCGTGGCCTCAGTTTTTGCAGTGGTGATATCTGTGAAATGGAGAACAACTGTTCATCCACACTATTAAACAGGAGGTGAAGGCCCTCGCATAAACCTGCCCAGTGGGATACTTTAAGGCTTGGGCAGTCTTGTCTTGCACTGCAATGACAGCATAAATGTGGACCCATATTAACCTTGCCTGGTGGGTAGTTGGGTTCAGCACAGGTGGGTTTAAAGTTCCCGTTCTTCTCTACAAAGTGCAAACACATTCTCTTTCCAGAAGGTACACTGGAAGCTGTCTTTATAAAATGCTTTGTAGCATAAGCACATACAGAGAATACTGTATTAATACTGTATTAATCAGCCTCTATAAGTGTCCATTCTCTGGGTCTCATAGGCTGAAAAACTTGAATGATCGTCATCTTATTTATTCTTCCACTCTTGTCATTTACCAAGTCCTGGAAGTAGATTGTTTTAGTTTGCATTGCCTTCTGGAACAGTCCCCTCCTTAAAAGAAAAAGTCTCATTATTTTTGCTCCACAGTTGGAGGGCAGGGAAGTGGTTTATACTGTGAGTTCACATCACTCTTTTACTCCTTTTCATTCCCACTGACCTACTATAGGCTTGTTGTAGTACCTGCCCACTTCACCTTTAGACTTTCTCTGGGATACTCTAGTCATTGAGATTAGAGGCTTTTAAAAACACCTCTGACTTTGTCAGTGCTGAGCCCCAAAACTTCATTTATTGCAGACTCTCTGTATTCGGAAGTAAGCCCTTACCTGTGTGCTCAGTATCCGTCCTTGAGTGTAGGCTTGCTTACCTTTCTCCCTCCATCTCTTTCCGACACTCTTTTGATATTGTGTCCTATCCATATTGTTTCCCAGGAATACCTCTTATTTTGCAGTCTTTTTCTTAAGGCACTTATTACTTTGTCCCTTGTGGGACAATTATTTGTACATTTGTATAGTGCTCCAAACTAGATTTAGAAATTCTTGAAAATACTTTATTTACTTTTAGTAGTGGTAGTATAGTAGTAGTAGTGGTAAGTAGTTAAAAAGTAGCACCAGTCTACTGCAAAGACCTTAGGGCAGCATCCCCTGAATACTCTGAACCCTAATTATCTGTTTGCACAGCTGTCTTCCCTGCCACATTGTGAGCAACTCCGGGACTGGGACTGTGCTCCCAGAATCTCCAGTGCTACAGCAGTGGGGTAGGAAAGTCTCTTTGACTAAAAAGATAGTCACGTTTGTTTCTTATTCATGTAATGCTTTCCTCCATTCCTTGAATAGGAATTTTTTTTCTTGTTTTAACCAGAAATTTAGCCTTTTTCCCAAATTCACTGGAAAAATCAGATGCTATTCCACTGTTAATTGAGGTGTCACTAATTACTTTGCTTGAAATTTTGATTATTCTAAAATCTTCCAACATTTTAATATATGTATCAAAATATTTTAAAAATATAAAAGAATTTTAAAACTTATATATGGAAAATTTACCAATAACACTTTTGGCTAATTGGGTTGTCAGTTAGCCAAAGGTTAGGGATGATTGATCTAGTTTAAATACAGCTTTGAGATTTCATTGGAATTACTTAAAAAAAAAACAAAAAACATTTCTAGACAGCATGGAAGAAAGGTGAATATAATAGTGGTTTAAATGAAGTAGAGGTTTAATTTGTGAATTAATTTTTGAGACTGTTATAGAGATACTGTGATCAAGTGCTAAGTCAATAATGTAAAGCAGTGCATATCATTTGAAGCTTTTATCAGCTGTTCCCAAATATATCTTAAAGCTAAATCAATATTAAAACTGTCCTAAATAGTAAAATTGTTTAATCATTAGACAACCTGAGCTTTATGTAAATTTGTAGACTCTTGAAACTTGTCGTATGCAGAAGAGTAAGCGTAGCTATAACATAAGCATAAACCATTATGATTTGCATAATTTATCTCTTCAGCATAAATATTGTACTTGTAGAGTAACAATTTTGTCCTGGAAATCAGATTTTGGTTGTCTGAGTATTTGTGGGACTGGAGGAGGTTTTAGGTTTATGTTTGTGTTTAGATTAAATTTGAATGGTAAGTTAAGATTTATGGTGAGCAGTGTGCAGAATGTTTTATTTACTTTTTCAAAGCTTATGAATAAAAGCAACATCTGAATCTGATCTTTGGGAACCAAGTTCAGGAAATGTGGTATAATCTATTTTAATTGTCTCCCTTAATTTCAACTTACTTCTGTTTGTTTGCAAATTGTGTATTTAAGACATTAACATATTTAATACCCTGTTATTGGATATATTTAACTTTCTACTAGCTTCATGCTTTCAGAGTTTTGAACTCTGAAAACACAAGCAGCATTAAGACCTGTCTTTTGCTTAAAGTACTGAGTGATTACACTCCAATGTTTTCATTATATGAAACACCCTTGCTTTACTTAAGAGTTAAGTGCTTCTAAGGATTAGGCATGCTTAGCTTCTAAGGTAGACTATTCACTTACTCACTCATTCATTAATACATTCACTTTTTCCAAAAATGAATATTCCATGTTCATACTATGTGCTAGGAATAATAGTGGATATAGTAGTGAACAAAAGGGAGACATTTCTGGCCTTCAGAGTATCTTAGAGTCTGATAGGGGAGGAGAATATGAACCCAGGCAACCACAGTACCATGTACTATGATAAATGGTGTGGAACCCTTAAGCCCAGAGTTCCATCGGCACATATGTGAGTGGTGCCCAAAGACTTCCTGGAGGAAGTGACACCTCTGCCTCTTTATTCTTCAGAGTCAGCCAGAGGAAGGGGTCTAGGAAGGGTTGCTACAAATGCTCCTGGCACAAAGAACAACATTGGTAAAAGTCCAGAGAAAATAGAGAAGTCAGCACATTAGACTAGGCAACTAGAACTCAAATAAGTAGAACTCTCATTTTGGCTCAGAAAAATTTTCCTCTGCATTTTACTTGATGAGGAGATGAAAAATGATACAAACTTACTGATTTCTTACCCCGACAGAAATACTCATTTATTCTAAAAAAATTTAATTATATAAAATTATTATTATTATTATCATTATTATTATTTTTTCGAGACCGAGTCTCGCTCCGTCGCCAGGCTTGGAGTGCAGTGGCACAGTCTCGGCTGACTGAAACCTCTGCCTCCCGGGTTCAAGCGATTCTCCTGCCTCAGCCTCCTGAGTAGCTGGGACTACAGGTGCACGCCACCAGGCCCAGATAATTTTTGTATTTTTAGTAGAGATGGGGTTTCCCCATGTTTGCCAGGCTGGTCTCGATATCCTGACCTCATGTTTCGCCCCCCTCGGCCTCCCCAAGTGTTGAGATTACAGGCGTGAGCCACCACGCCCGGCCTATACAAAATTATTAAAAGTTGAAAGTCATAATAATATTATATAGATAATTTTACTTGTCATTTTGTAACTATCCTTACCAGTTTTCTCCTTTCCATCTTTGGTTTTATAAAATTGAGATGATATCAAATATGCTATTTTGTAACTGATATTTTACAGTTAACATAAAAAGCACATTACTTGTGTTCATATCATTGGAAATATTTGTAAAATATCAATTTTAATGGCTGTATAGTATTCTATCATCAACTATTATTCATTTATACATCATTTATTATATATTTTCCAATATACTTATATTGGAAAAGTAGATTGTTTCTAACTTCTTGCAGTTTTAAATATGGCTGCCACGAATGTGTGTGTATTGAAACATTTAATTAAATCTTTCATATTTCCTTTCAACACTTTGGGAGGCCAGGGCGGGCGGATTGCCTGAGCTCAGGAGTTCGGGACCAGCATGGGCAACACGGCAAAACTCTGTCTCTACTAAAATACAAAAAACTAGCTGTGCCTGGTGGCTTGTGCCTGTAGTCCCAGCTGCTCCGGTGGATGAGGCAGGAGAATTGTTTGAATCTGGTAGGTGGAGGTTGCAGTGAGCCACGATCGCGCCACTGCACTCCAGCCTGGGCAACAGAGCAAGACTCCGTCT
Organism: Hylobates moloch; assembly: GCF_009828535.3. NCBI lineage: Eukaryota > Metazoa > Chordata > Mammalia > Primates > Hylobatidae > Hylobates > Hylobates moloch. The sequence goes on from NW_026652294.1 coordinate 61,823,322, forward strand.
CAAAAAAAAAAAAAAAACAAAAAACAAACAAACAAAAAAACTATATATATATATATAAAGATACAGCCTTTCTTCTATGCCCCTGCTTTTTTTTGTAGATATGCATTGTCTGCCACCTGCTTCCAATATCAGTCCAGCCCTGATAACATGAGGTCTTGAATCCAGATCTTCAGACCTTCGGCACATATTTGAAAATGAATCTTTATTGTATCTGTTCAAGTAAAAGCATATCAGTAAACAAAGTGTTATGTGGCTGGACACAAAACTGAAGGGTAATGTTGTTTTGCATTAATAAAAACATGAAACAATTAGATCCCATTTTTTTAGAGTGCCCACTCTAAAAAAAAGAAGTCCCTGGTTAAAGCATTTTATCTGGAGATGGCTTCTCTCTCTCTTTTTTTTTTTTTTTTAAACAAAGGAATTATATCTTATAGAGAATGTTCTTTAAGTGCATGATTAAGTACTCTTTTTGGTTAGTGAATTGGAATAGATCTATTATTAAATAAATACCTCTGTAGAGTTAAGAATCACAAGAAAACTGGAATTGTTTCTTAGGTGAACATTTTTTTTCTTAAAGATGTCAAGGATGTTTCCCACATAACAAGGTATTCTGTCTTAATACTAGAAGCCACTTGGTTTACAGGGGTTTTATTTTTTGCAGATGTTTTGCTTTTCTGGGGCTGAAGTCCTGTTGTTTTCATCTGTTTATCCTGTGTTTCCCTTACTGTCTAGTACATCATAGATAATCAATAAGTATAAAAAAACCCTAATACTTTTTAAAAAGCTTTATTGAAATGTAATTCACATAATATACATTTCACCTACTTAAGATTTTTTTTTTTTTTAAGGCGGAGTCTTGCCCTGTCGCCAGGCTGGAGTGTAGTGGTGTGATCTTGGCTCACTGCAACCTCCACCTCCTGGGTTCAGGCGATTCCCTTGCCTCAGCCTCCTGAGTAGCTGGGACTACTGGCGCCTGCCACCACACCTGGTTAGTTTTTTGTATTTTTAGTGGAGACGGGGTTTCACTGTGTAAGCCAGGATGGTCTTGATCTCCTGACCTCGTGATCCGCCCGCCTCGGCCTCCCAAAGGGGTGGGATTACAGGCGTGAGCCACCGTGTCCGGCCCCTAACAGTTCTTATGAAATAATTTCCCTGAGGTTTGATGATAGATTCAATTCAAATTTGCTCCTCATATTTTTCACAGGTCTTTTGAATATTACAACTCATGTGGCAGAATGTCCCTGTTTCTCTCCTTTTTGCTCTTCATCTGGTACTAGTTTTCTAATCTGTTCATACCCCGACATCCATTTACCTTGGCTAAGACTCTTCTTGCCTTTGTCTGCCCCAAACCACTGTCCTATCGTTTATTTATTTATTTACTTTTATTTTTTAATTAATTATTATTTTTTTTGAGACAGGAGTCTCACTCTGTCATCCAGGCTGGAGTGTAGTGGCGCCATCTCGGCTCACTGCAACCTCTGCCTCCTAGGTTCAAGTGATTCTCTTGCCTCAACCTCCTGAGTAGCTGGGATTATAGGCGTGTGCCACCATGCCCAGCTAATTTTTGTTTTTTTAGTAGAGATGGGATTTCGCCATGTTGACCAGGCTAGTCTCGAACTCCTGACCTCAGGTGATCCACCCACTTTGGCCTCCCAAAGTGCTGGAATTACAGGTGTGAGCCACCATGCCTGGCTGCCAGTGTCCTATCTTTTAAATAATGATTCCTTCATATTAGTTTCTTTCAATTGACCCTTATTATTAACTTCATTAATTTGTTTCCTTTATGTTGCCCATCACATCACCTCAAATTTGGAATTACTTAAGGGTTTAATTTTATTAATTATTCTGAAAGAGAGTGCTTGCTTTCTTCCAAATAACAGAATTAGTGGAGTGGTTTATACTGTGCATTATAATTAAAATTACGTCTTTACAATTAATTGGCTGTTGCTCTAAATTGGGATATTTCTGAAGTTATTTTAAATCCAGGACTGTTTTTCTTTCCTTTGTGTCTATTTCTTGCCTACAGCTAGTTGATTATATCCTTAAGGAGTACTAGCCATTTTAAATAATTTTAATATAAATTTAAATAAATCACAGTGGCTGGGTACGGTGGGTCACACCCGTAATCCTAGCACTTTGGAGGCCGAGGTGGGCAGATTGCCTGAGCTCAGAAGTTCGAGACCATCCTGGGCAACATGGTGAAACCCCGCCTCTACTAAGAATACAAAAATAGCAGGGCATGATGGTGGGCTTCTGTAATCCCAGCTACTTGGGAGGCTGAGAGAGGAGAATCGCTTGAACCCAGGAGGCGAAGGTTGCAGTGAGCCGAGATGGTTCCATTGCACTCCAGCCTGGGCGACAAGAGCGAAACTCCTTCTTAAAAAAATATAAGTAAGTAAATCATGGTGTATATTCTAAAGCCATAGTTATAAACTTGAGGGGTAGGTAATATGGAGGAGTTTCCAGCAGGTCCCCGTGGCTGAAAGTCAGCGTAGAAGTGCCTGTCCTGGTTGGGGTTCCACTTCTGGTCTCAGTCCTGCTGAGGCAGCGACTGCATTGGGCAGGTAGGTTTTGGTTTTGGACACGGTGGCCCACCGCCGCTGTACATTGCAGGATTATCTCAGTTCAAAATGAACTGATTGCTGAGCTCCTCTGCAGCCTTCGTGTTGCAAGGACTCCAGTTTGTGGAGGCCCAGCCCCACCAGCCTCATTGAGGACACTGACAAAAAATACTTGGTCTTGCTTCAAGATGGAAGGACACTTAATAGACTTAAGAAGCATTGATCAATTTGGACTTGGAAAATGAGAGTGACACACCCCTCCAGCAAGTATCCATTGAAGAAATCCTAGAAGACCAAAGGGTGGACCAGCAGACCAGGCTGGAAGCAGAAGAACTGAAAGTTCAGGCCCACTGGGATCAAGGTCTTTCCATTCCTTGAGCAGATACTCTTGATGAGTATTAAGTCCTCTGCTCAGAAGCTATTGCTCTTGAAGAGTAAGGGCTGTCACTGAATGAAACTGATACCCTGGTCACCTCACACATTTGACCAGAGACTGTAGTGTTTCTGAAAAATCATTTTTAGTTTTAATTCTAACACACATACAACATGAATAAATCATGTGATTTTTTTTTTTTTTAATAACAAAATCAGTGTTTAAAGAAACAGTGGTATGGACTCCTTCACTGTAGAGCCAGCAGCTACTTCTGTATATTGCTCTTCTTATCCCAAGTTAGAGTTTATAGGCGACATTCTTCATTTATTTATAAATAAAATATAAATCTCAAAAGATGCCATGAATCTCAAAAAGCGATTAAACTTGAGCATGCATCAATATCACTTGCTTGTCTTGTGTAATCACAGATTGCTGGGCCCCTATCCCCAGGTCTTTTGATTCTGTAGTGATCAGGGCCTGATAATTTGCATTCCTGACAAGTTCCTGGATGATGCTGTTGCTGCTACTTGTGAGACACTACTTTGAAAACAACTGTTCTAAAGGAACCTAGAAATAATGTTTGGATTATCTGTATTCCTTGTAATTACATGTATTTTTTATCTTTACTGTTGTATATGACAGATATAACAGCATATTTTAGTAAAAGCAAAAACAAATAAAAAACGCTTCATTGGCAAAATACAAGAGGGTCACTGGATAACAGATACACAGTCTTTTGTGGGATAGGCCAGCAGATTAGGCATCCAGAGGCTTAAAGCACTCAGGGTCCTGGGTTGTTCAGCCCAAAACAGGTTTCCTTAAATGTTTTGTAGCCTCAGTTTTTTTGGTAGAAAAATGGCGACTGCTACCAGATCTCTCTGGACCCTTTCACTCCTAAATCTGTAGTCAGATATTCAGTATGTTTAAACAGGCTTACAATATTGCAGGTATCTTGATTAAGAAATACTTGTATGTTTTTAGTAAATGTTCAGAGTAATTTAATAAAAGCCTTATTTATAAGTTTTATCACAATGGAGATTTAAAAGTTGGATGAGGAAATAAACATTGAAATCATAGATATTCCAAATGTCTTTTGAAGCCTGAGCTACAGCAGAAGCTATGGTCTATATGTCAGGCCTGATAGTATGTAAGGTTGAGCCCAGAAAAAAGGAGGTGGTTACAGAAATTTTTAAATGGAATCGAAACTGTCATTGGATGCATTTGGTTCATCAGATCCAGATTCAGTTCGATGTGGAGTTCTGGTTCCTTATCAGATGTAACGAATAGTAGTTGTACTTACTAGTATACTGGCAATTTAGGCCGGACACGGTGGCTCACGGCTGTAATCCCAGCACTTTGGGAGGCTGAGGTGGGGGTTGATCACTTGAGGTCAGGCGTTCGAGACCAGCCTGGCCAATATGGTGAAACCCTGTCTCTACTAAAAATAAAAAAATTAGCTGGGTGTGGTGGTGGGTACTTGTAATCTCAGCTACTTGGGAGGATAAGGCATGAGACTCCCTTGAGCCTGGGAGACAAAGGTTGCAGTGATCCAAGATCGTGACGCTATACTCCAGCCTGGGCAGTAGAGAGTGAGACTGTGTCTTTAAAAACAAAACAAAACAAAACAAAACAAAACAAAACAAAACAAAACAAAACAAAACACTGTCAATTTGGACCTTTGGGCTTGAAGTTGTTTCTCTTTGACAGCTGAGATTGGGGGCGTGGGATAATACCATCTGCAACTTGTTGGCAAGCACATTATTTGTATTCGAATAGAAAAGACATACTGTTAGAAAGTGCGCAAGAGGAAAAAGGCTTTTGTAGAGGTCATTTGGCATGTAGGTGTATGAAAGGTGAGGCTACAGCAACACCCAGCAGCTGATAAGACCATACACAGTGTAAGATGAATGGAAAGTTTCCTCCAAGCACCTTGGGCTCTCATGTTAAGACTCGGTAAAAAGGTTGCTGATGCTTCATTTACTGTAGCAACAAGCCCTTTTATCTCAGTGGCTGTCAATGTGAGTTGGAATTTCAAATCTTTTTAGGAAGGCTTTTGGACCATTTTGAAATTATTATTATTGCACTGTCCCTCACCCTTTTTTTTTTTTTTCTGATTGCATGACATGTGTAGTCCTCTTTTCTTGTCAGCAATTAGGAGAAAAATCTCAACAGAATGAGAAAACCTTATGAAGCTGAAAAGATTTGCCTGAAGTGTTCCCATGTAAGCAGTGGGAATGGACATACACTGAAAGAGAGAGGGGAAAAAAGGCTTTTTGTTGAGAGTGACAGGCAGGCAGGATGAGCAAAGTTTAACCTAAATCCTTTCATTGATATTGCAAAGTCATAAGCCTTCATATGACACTGCCACATTCAACTCACTGTATGATCTGGAGTTCAGTAGCTTGTACCATAGTGCATGTGTGTGTACAGTGTAAACATTTTATGAACTGCAGTGTCTGATCCATCCGTCTGTCTGGGAGTGTCCCTTGATAGTAAAAAGAACAGCAATCAGGACAGAATTGGTCAATGCGGCATGTCTAATAGTGGGAAGATATTTGAAGGACTCGCTATAGACACAGTAGTCTCTCTAAATAGCCTCTTTGCACCCGGAGTCTTATTGCAAACAGGTTCATTAAGGAGAGACATTCTGACACACAGCATCACAGTAATGAAAGTAGCTCTGTTTTTCTAATATTGTATCTTGCCACTTCAGTTAGGCTGCTAGTACAAGATTTCCCTTGTGTTGTTGTATATTTCTCCAGAAAAAGAATCAGTCTTCATAGAATATACAATTATTTTGTACGGGAATGTATAACTCCTACCTAAGATCCAGTCTTCCCTGTTTATGTGCACTAGTGCAAAAATAATTGGCAAACACATCTTCCAGACCAAAAGATTCCAGCACCTTCAATTTGTTGGGCTTGAAGACGTTGAACCAGTTATAATAAACTTTAAAAAAATGTGTAATGTTCAAAATGGATTTGTGATCAATCATAAAAGACAAAAAAAATTAGTACAGTTTCCCATGAGGTGTGAGGTTTTGTTCCCTAGGTTTTAGCCAACTTCATATAGTATCAGTTCAAAGAGGGGGAAAATGCAAAAGGTTTTCATCTACTAAGCTTTACATATAACTACTATATGATGACTTAAGCTATTGGATTTTCTGCCTGTTAATGTACAGCATGAACATTATGAACAAGGAAAAAAAGGTTATATTGGTTTAAAAGTGGATATGGAAAATTTAATGTGCTCAAGTGGGAACAATGGCATATTAAAAAAAAACACTCATGACACAGATCTAATAATTCACTTGCCCCTGTAGGAGAAGGGTATCAGCTCTGAAACTGGCTCACAGTTTATTTTTATATACACCCCTGGTCCCTGCAGTATACCCTGTGTGTGGGTTCCAGAGAAAAGAAAGAAAATAACCTGTAGGGAAATCAGCCTGGAAACCTTTCATTAAATACATTGTACTTTGTATTGTGTCGTTCACAGACTCTTCAAGAAATAAAGGAAAAACCTGTTATCAATCTGCATGTGTAAAATATTATATTTGAATACTATCATTTGTTTTAAGATTAAGGCTGAGGCTGCAGACATATTAGTTATTATTCACTTACATCTGGTAGATAATGCAACAGGGATTTAAAAATTCTTTTTCCATTTATAGTCCCTGCCATCCTCCCCCCTACCACAAACTGTAAAGATACTACTTTAACTTAAAACTGTGCTTGCTAAAATATTTCAATGTTGGAAATGTTGCCTCTTTATAGAGGATTAGGGTTGTGAGGGTAATAAAATCAGTCTTAAATTTCTTGGCGGAGTTTATCTGTCATTTAGCAAAAGATGCCTTTCTAGGGAAAATTGAAGAAAGTGTTAAAGACATTCTTTTATGAGAAAAAATATAAATGGTAAGAGTGTAACTGTGAATAGTGACACCTTTATCAAGTTGAATGTCCTTTGGAGTGAGGCTTTGTCTTGTCATTATACTTCATGTATTGCTGTTGGTGGGCTTTTAAAATCTGTAAACGTCTTATCTTTTTTGCTGACTATTCATGCAGGATATGCTAGGCAAGCCAACTGTGACACATACTCTGCCTATACTTGCAGCTGCCTCTTGGATGAAAATGAACACATATCTTAAAACCAAACCTTGGGTGCCATATAGCAGTATTTAATGAACTTCTGGGATTGCAGACAGTAAGAGTTGAGTTTTGATCTCACATACCTGGGAACACATTATCCTACATAGCCTGTTGAAAGATTTATTATTTCTGAAGTAGCTTGTGTTAAAAACCTTGTTTTAAGTATAGAGGGTTGAAAGCCTATCAGTCTCACCAAATTGATACCTTTTTTCACATCTGTTAGACTCAGTGCCACCTCTTGTCCTGAGGACAGATATAGCACATTCCACTCCAAATTAGGTATCCTTGCTAAGAATTCTTTTTTTGGGGGACAGAGTCTCGCTCTGTCACCCGGGCTGGAGAGCAGTGGTGTGATCTTGGCTCACTGCAACCTCTGTCTCCTGGGTTCAAGCGATTCTCGTGCCTCAGCCTCCCGAGTAGCTGGGATTACAGGCATGCGGCAGCATGCTCGGCTAATTTTGTATTTTTAGTACAGGTGGGGTTTCGCCATGTTGGCCAGGCTAGTCATGAACGCCTGCCCTCAAGTAATCCACCTGCCTCGGCCTCCCAAACTGCTGGGATTATAGGCGTGAGCCACCGAGCCCAGCCCTCCCAAACTGCTGGGATTATAGGCGTGAGCCACCGAGCCCAGTCCTTTTCTTTCTGTGACAGGGTCTTGCTTTGTCTCTGAGGCTGGAGTGCAGTGGCGTGATCTCGCTATCTTGGCTCACTGCAGCCTTCACCTCCTGGGGTTCAAGCGATTCTCCCACCTCAGCCCCTGAGTAGCTGGGTCTACAGGCGTGCACTACCACGCCTGGCTAATTTTTGTACTTTTTGTAGAGATGGGGTTTTACCATGTTGCCCAGGCTGGAAAAAAAAATTCTTGAATGACTTCACGGTAGGGTTTTTGAAAAATAGGGGTGTGCTGTTAGATGTAGAACTTCTCAGGTGAAACAGCCCCTGGGTGATTGGTTACCATGGTCATTGTGGGTAAACTCCTGATTTGGAAGTAGTTGCTCCAGTATTCATATGGGTCATTTTGGTTCCTTTCTGGCTTCAGAACCCTGTCAATTGAGTTCTTAAGCCACAGACCAAGTTAATTTAGAGATGTCGTTGTCAGTAATTTACCTTCTGATTGTCAGTGAATTATTTAAGTATCTTACTATTTTTCTAAGGTGAATGAGCTTTGGGGAGAGGTTTTTCATAACCACCATCTCTGTTTTACCTGAATAGAAAGAGCACAATCAGCCCATATCTGTGACTACACGGGGTTGGCCCTGATCTTAGGGTGGCAGTGGATGAGCATCCACTGTCAACTCTCCTGTATCTCTGGGTGTTCAGTCCCTTGCATTCTGAGATTTGGCCCATACCTTCCAGATTAGCATTGAGCCATGGGACTATGTTAGTTTCCTCTGCTGTTGAACTGCTTTAGGAAGAAAAGACCTCCTTGTTTCTGGCGGTGACTGCTGGGCCTGACATTCATTTTGGGTCAAGTAATTCACTGAGCAAAACCGTAGGCTGTAGGTATACAGCCTCTCCTCCCCATAGGGTTTGTGTAAATTTCCCAAGGCCTGGGAAATTTCTCTGTAATTCCGGAGGGCTCCACTTATCCCAGAGCACCCACTTAGAGCCTGAAAATGCCACAGGTTGGTCTATACTTCACAGCATCAGGGTTTTCTCACGTTCGCAAGCTTCAGTGACAAGCTCCACCCACATGAATCTTGTAAGTGGTAGCAGAGCTTGCCGTTATCCAGTGCTTATTGTGTGCCAGGCATTCTGCTAGATGCTTTACATCCATCATCATTTGCTCTTTACATTAAGCTGGTGACTTGGAGATTACTTACTTTGTTTTGTAGATGAGGAAGCTATGTGACTAGTAAGGGGCAGGCAGCACTGGGATTTTTAGATCCAAGCCTGGTCTCATTCCCAGGTCCATGGCCTTTGACATCACATCCTTTAAGCTGCATGGCCTCCCTGAGCTCCACTCTCCTTTCCGTTGGCTCTCATGCCTGTACAATGATTCCGTCCCTGATTTGGGGTCCCGTCACATGACCCACATCACTTATTAACCAGGTGATACTGTTAGTCTTTTCACTGACTGAGTGGCATTTTCCCTGTCAGTAAAATGAGAGAGAATGATCCTTCTTCTTTAACCTGTTGTCATGAGGAGTAAATGAGATAATGTCTCTGTTATTTATTAGACACCTGTTTTATGCTAGGCACTATGCTAGAACTTCCAGTACAGCAGTGACACGAACAGACGTGGTCCCTGCTCATGGAAGCCTGCAGACCTGTAGGCATGGCAAGACACTTAAACAAAAAGCACAGTTACTTAGTTTTGTGCTATATGTCTGAATCATATATAGTTGTTAAGGCCCAGGAACTTTGACTTCAAGTTTAAGCTGCAGCCTCAACAGGCACCATGCTTTGCCAGGGTCCTATTTGTAATTCTTACAGAAAACCCGTTGCTTTCTTTTATATTGCCTACTGACGGATCTTTTTACCTAATCCTCTTCTGTTGTTCCCCATTTCAGGTCTCTGGAAGTCAGAAACCTGGAAGTTCCCCCTACCTACTTCTCAGCTTCTTCTTCCCCTCTTCTATTCTCCTGCCACTGTCTGTGCCATTTGTCTGTTTCTTAAGGTTTCCTGCTCTGCTTTCTGCCTTTCTCTCATTTCTGAACCCTGTTTAAATTCAACCTTTGACTTAATAAGATCTTAGTCCAATCTCCATTATTTCAAGTCATATATCGCCTTTGATAAATTTTCTTTTTAAGCGCTTATCCTAATTTTGCATTTGTTTATGTAGGCAGTTTTTCTGTTTCTCCAATTAGACTAAAAGTTCCTTGAGGGTAGGGACTACTTCTCTGTCTCTCTAGTATCTATCCCAGCTGCTTGTCTGTTTTCAAATACTTACTGAGTTCGGTTGGATTCCACCCCCCTCATTCTCTTCTCTGGATCAGCTCTTTCTCTTTCATCTCTTTGCCTAGCATTTTCATTTGTTCTACTTACATGTGCATTTGGTCTATCAAATTGAACATATCCCAAACTAAACACATCTCTCCAACTCTGCATTTTTTCCTTATTTCCAATTCTTGTTAAATGTCTCCGTTGCCATTATCCAAACCCCGTTTGCCTCAGTTTCTTGTAACACTCCCCTTTTCTCACCATCTTCTGAATAGGAAGATTGATTTAAGGAAAGATTCCTTGGCATCACTCATAACTTCCCCACCTTCACTGCCACTACTTGGTGGCTCTTACTGACTTTTGTGTCTAAATTGCATAACCTGGCCTGGCACGGTGGTTCACGCCTGTAATCCTAGCACTTTGGGAGGCTGAGGTAGGTGGATCACGTGAGATCAGGAGTTTGAGACCAGCCTAGCCAACATGGTAAAACCCCGACTTTACTAAAAATATAAAAATTATCAGGGTGTGGTGGTGGATGCTTATAATCCCAGCTACTCGAGGGGCTGAGGCAGGAGAATCGCTTGAACCCAGGAGGTGGAGGTTGCAGTGAGCCAAGATTGTGCCACTTCACTCCAGCCTGGGTGAAAGAACAAAACTTCATCTCAAAAAAAAAAAAAAAAAAAAAATTGCATAACCTGCCTCTTCACCTCTTGCCCTGACAGATTTGAGCATGTCGGATCTTAAAAGTCTTTGATAGCTACTGAAGTATTCACTAGTGAAATAATGTCATGTTTTGGATTTTCTTTAAAATTATCCAGTGGAGGTGGGAGGTAAAGGGGATTTTGGGAGAGCTGAAACAAAACTGACCATAATTGTTGAAGTTAGGTAGTGAGACTCACAGAGGGGCTATTATACTGTTTACATTTGTATAATACATGTTTGAAAACCTCAATAATAAAAATTTGAAATAAAACACAGCAAATTTTGGCTTTACACTGTCTGTAGATAATATATGAACCTCTTGGCAGAGCATACAACCCTCTCATACTTTTCCCCCAATGCCTCATTTGGCTTCTAATCTCCCTCAACTCTATATACAGGCTGACTCTACTCTGAAGCCATTTCTGTCCTCAGCATTGATCTCCGGAAAGGCTCAGCTCTACAAAAAAAATCCTCCCTGGCCTAATTTACTAGCCTGATTTGAGTTTTCTCTCCCATATCCCTTAGCATGTACCGCCCTTAGGGGCCTATCACATTGTATGTAATTGTTTCCTTGTGTCTCTCTGAGCACTGACCCCCAGCCAGTTTTATCCCATTACTGAGGACTGCCCAAACTGAGAAGGTTCTCCCCAGCCCACCAATATTTCAGTTTAATACTCATTGCATGCCTATTGAGTGTTGGGCACTTGATGAATACTTGAGATTTAATTGACTGGTTACTTCTGGTCTATAATATGGAGAGAGTCTACCATCTGGCTTTCTGGGCTGACCTTGGCTGTAGATTTCATCCCTCTCCTTCTCTCTTAAGATCTTCCTAGATTCTCCTTTGGGAATGAAGTATATAATGTTCAGAGATGCTTAGGTAGACTATGCTATGTAAGGTAGCCAGATAGTGATTAGCATGTCAAAACCCTTTGTCCAGTCTCTTCTTAATGGTGACTTTAAAAATTGTTAGGCTCTGTATTTACACTTGTGAAGTCCCTCTTTCCTCTCTTTGGTTCATCTTTACTCCATAAAACTGGGTGGGGGAGTTGTTTTTTTGTGTGGGGAGAGCAGCCTCCAGCCAGCTTTTTGCGAGAGCCCATTCTAAAGCCCCTACACTAGACTCTTCAGGAAAAGCAAAGTAACCTTCCCAAACCATTTAATTCATTTCACTTATTTCTGGCCATCTGATGATTCCAAACTCCAACAGGACCTGTAGCCCAGAGGTAAAAGTAGATGTTTAAAAGATTTGAGAAATGAACTAATTTTTGTGGTCTGGAGAAGTAAAGACCAAGGTATGAGTTAATCACTGTTTTCAAACACATGAAATTATTTTGCATGGAAGGTAGTACCAGCTGTTAGCCATTTGAGTGAAAATAAACAAAAGGACTTAGATTGCAGCTGGAGGGATTTTAGTTAGATAGAAATTTTTCATTAAGTGGTTCTGGGTGGGAACTGGGTTCCCATCCCAGTAGATTGTTGATTTTAGGTCCAGATTGGAGGGCAGTGGGGCAGATTTGAGGAATTTAAGCATCCTGAAAATCAGTCCTCATGATTAAAAAATCAGCAGCTGCGAATGCTCTTCGTGTTCAGAGCTGCAGAATGAGGATTCCTCTCATCCCTCCCACCTTCCCCCAAGTTGAAAGAAATTAACCTCAATTAAAGGAAGTAGTGATGGATGGTTACAGAGATAAGTGTGATATATCACACAGGAAAAACTACATTAAAAGAACATTAAAGTTGAGACAGAAAGCACTAAAAGTGAAGAAATTCACAGTTAAGGTTGAAAAGTGATATCGTTTACATCTCTCCTAATATGTAGACCTAACAGGATACATTAAGAAATTATGAGTGCCAGGCGCGGTGGCTCACGCCTGTAATCCCAGCACTTTGGGAGGCCAAGGCGGGCGGATCACGAGGTCAGGAGATCCAGACCATCCTGGCTAACATGGTGAAACCCCATCTCTACTAAAAATACAAAAAAAATTAGCCAGGCGTGGTGGCGAGCGCCTGTAGTCCCAGCTACTCCGGAGGCTGAGGCAGGAGAAAGGCGTGAACCCAGGAGGCAGAGCTTGCAGTGAGCCGAGATCGCGCCACTGCACTCCAGCCTGGGCGACAGAGCTAGACTCTGTCTCAGAAAAAAAAAAAAAAAAAAGAAATTATGAGTATGCCCTGTTGTGCTAAGAAGTAAGTTTTTTGACTTGACATACTAAGCTTAATACACAGTTTCATTGCCCAGCTTTAATTAAGGCATCATTCATGACTGATTATAGCCCATGGAAAAAAACCTGTTACTTTTACCAAAAGAGTTTGGGGTTGGTTTTAAAATTTAGTTTTGGAGGGGACCAGGTGGTGATTCTGTGACTCTGTGCATTTCATTATCTAACATATTTCAGCTTTTCTAAAGTCAAATATTTCTATTTAAAAGGCACTAGTTTTGACTAAAATGTTAATAATAACAGATTTAATAATATTGAGTAATATTGTTTCCATCTGTATAGAAAGCAAAATTTAGCTTTTATCCCTTCATTTCAGGGGTGGATTTTTGCTTCTCCAAAATAGATCTAAAATCTTATGTGTATGTTTTAAGCAAATTATTGCATTTTTGGAGTCTTAGCCAGAATAAAATCCAATTACATTTTCAATTCATAAAATTACATTGTGACCCCAGAAAACATCCTCTAATTGCTTAAGTTTTTACCTAATAAGACTGTCTCTTTGTGTATGTTTACCATATTAGAGACGAAAATCCCTCAAATGGGTCTAGAATAGTAAATATTTGTGTACGATAGAGTGTGGATAGTACAAACGTCAGTCCTTAGCTGCTTCGTCCCTTGTCTGACTCCAAAGAGTTGTTACTTCTTCCGAAAACCAAGAGCCAAGATGGAAGATATAACCTTCCAAAAAATCAGAGTATATGCCACAGTGGGTTTCGTATCCTTACAGATGTTCTCTCTCTCCTTCTTTCTTCTTCCTTCCCTTCTTCCCCATCCCTCCTCCCTCCTTCCTCCTCCCCTCCCTCTTTTCCTCCCTCTCATTTATTTTTGGGATGATTTTGAGTTCTTTCATTGACCATAAGCTTATTGTGAAGAACAAATTCAGTTTATCAAATTTAGCTACCAAATCTTAAAATTTGATTTTTAAAGTAGAAAGATAATTGCTTCTTATTAAAAAAAAAAACCCAACAAATAAGTAAAGTTATGTCAATTTGTGTAATTCCACATTAATGAACTAGTACATGGGTTAAAATATTATATTAGTAATTTCAAGAAAGGAAATGTGAGCTATAATTATTATGTGTTTTCTATTTTTGTTACATTTAAGGTGAGTCTTGTAAAAGGGCCAATGAAATTGCCTTAAGTAAAATGATTATTAACCAATACAATTTATGGCATATTGACCTGGGTAATATTAATTTGGGTACATGACAGGATATATACTCATGGTCTCTTGTCACAGATTTTTAGGTTGAGTTACTTACCAGATGAATGAGTTTGTGTTTCCAATTAATTTTTTTAAAGTTCAGGAGGCCAAAAATTCAGAGACAGATTTGAAAATAAAAATGAAATTGAGGTCACTTTTTTTCTAGTGGCTACTTTGGTATGCCGTGCATAGACTCTGTTTCTTAATACAGAAAACACAATCTCTATGCCTGTTTGGAGTTTCAAATGTAATATAAATGTCATGTATCATCATAAGTATGCAAACATGTTTTAAAATACAGAATTGTATGGAAGCAATTATTGGCAGTGAGTGAGCTACACACCCCAAGGGTGGGTTGGGGCCAAAAAAATTAAAGTTCCTAAACAGAATTACTTTTGTGTGGGTGGGAAAGAGAGAGCAAGGTTAACTTTTATTCGGAACCAATCCCAGCTCTTATTTTAATTCTCATCACATACTTGGTAACTCAAATAAGTAGTAAAGGGACATTAAGGGACTTCGTGTTAGGATTAGTTTTTTCCCCCCACTTGCTATAGTCTTCCAGTAGGGAGTGATTAGTGTACAGCAGGGAGGGCCTGGTGGACACCAGTGCATATATAGCTCTGTAGTTTTCAAACACTAGGCCTTGGTTGAAGATGATGTTGCCACTGTTTGTGACATGGTACTTGAGCATTCTTTTGCTGGGTGTGTTGTGTTCATTTTTAGCAGAATGAATGGGTTGTAGGAAGGTTAGATTTTATCATTGGAAAGTAACATGCTATGTAGTTTTTTGCCACTCACCACTAGCCTGGAGAAGACCTGAATGATAGGTTCTCCCTCTTGACCCCTTCATGCTATATGTTTTATTTGTTTTCTAACTTCATATAAAATCACTATCATCTGAAGGTGATGATGGTTTTTTTGTTTTTTTGAGACAGGGTCTTGCTCTGTAATTCAGGCTGGAGTGCAGTGGTGTGAACACAGCTCACTGCAGCCTCAATCTCCTGGGCTCAAGTGATCCTTCTGCCTCAGCTTCCCATGTAGCTGGGACCACAGGTGCATGTCACTGTGGCCGGCTAAGTTTGATTTTTTGTAGAGATGGGGTTTTGTCATGTTTCCCAGGCTGGTCGTGAACTCCTGGGCTCAGGCGATACTCCTGCCTTGGCCTCCAAAAATGCTGAGAATATATGCATGAGCCACCATGCCTGACCCTGAAGGTGATTTTGCATTGTACTATTTTGTGGGGGTATGGACCACAAAAATGGAGGGGAACGGAATTGTTCTCTGTAAAAATAAATTTATCTCCTGACAATCTCTGGAGCCCTTTGCTAACAAAGTTTAAGTGGATCTTTTTTCTAAAGCCCTTGTCACCATAACCTCTCAGCTAGGGAGCCGTTTTGGGTTCAACTGCAGGTTGAGCTGAGCAACCATCTAAGCAGCACAGGGACTAGCAGCCCCTTAACTGTGATCAGAACATCACTGTTATTGATGAGTGAGGCTTGGTCAAGTCACTTAACCTTTCTTCCTTGATTTTCTATTATGTACACTGGAAATGATAGTATCTGCCTTTGATCTCATAGGGGTGCTTCAATCCATTAAAGTCATTAAAGCACTTTAAGTAAGGTATAAGGCACTAGATGCAAGGCCTCTTCATTATTGTTATCATTACTGTTATTTTATTACAGTGCTATGTACAAAGGGGGTACTTTTTAATGCTAAATAGTCATCTCAGAATATGTTCTGTGGAATCCAGAAGTTGGCACAGGAGCTTAAGCGGTCAAGTTATCTTTCTCTTTCTTCTTGAAGCCAGGCTCTGTTCCTCGTTGTCTCTGTTACTTTGGAGAACAAATAGCAAAACCAGGAACACAAAAATGAAAATAGAAAATTGAGACAAATGGGGTAGCTATAGTCTACTTCGTGTTATTTCCTGGGAGCTGCTGTTGGTGTTGGGTTTCCTAAAGTGGGAAGTTCATTGTGCCTCTCTGGATACTCATCTCCCCTTTCTGTAACGTGTACATCCAGGGGTTTTGAAGTGGATTGTGGACTTTGATTCATTCCCACTTGCAATTTTCATTTTCTTTGTTTTTTCGAAATACAGATTTACTAGGAAAGAGAAAAACATTTGGGGGTAGGGTGGGTAAGATCTCTGGATGTCTTTGGATAGTGTTCAAAGGCATTTTGTACAAGATGATTGTATTTCCTACATCAGCCCCTTCTGGCATTTCATCTCAAATACTTCCTCCCTCACACCTCATATAAAATTCCAGAAGGTGATGTACATTCTGAAACTGATGTTGGTGACTCTATTGGTTCTTCTTGGCTAAAAAGTTTTGCTACTTTCCATGTTCATTCTTTTTAATTTTTGATACTTTGAGTATCATGATAAATTTTCTTCTATTACCTTATTTATGGACTGATTACTCTCCTGCACCATTTACATGTAACTTGGTAGCATTTTCAATTTCATCAGCTACAGAGCACTAATTCCTCAAACATGGGCCTTTGTAGTTAGGTGGAACTTAAGACAGTTGAGTGTCATGGTCTGAAATGTAAGTTATTTCTGTTCATCAAAAATATTATTTAAGGGAGCCCTGGAATAATTATGAGTACTGCATAATTAAGCCATAAATAAATATAGATTGGTAAAGACATCAATCATTTATTATTTGGTTTTCCAACTTCCATAACTAGAATCTTGAACTTACAAGTATGTTGCTTTATAAGTTAAATAGAATGGTTTGCTTTTCTGACTCCCTCTCCCCACAAAAGCATAAGAGTCTAACAGTGGATTTTCTGGTATTGATTTGTTTGGAAAATCTTAGATTATATCATAGTTTTGTATTTTAGAATCAGTTTCTCGAAGAGGAAGAATACAATTATATGAAATTGGGATTGTTGTGGAAAATCAGAGACATATGTTTGCTATAGGTATAATATTAGTTTTTCAGCATCAAGAGTGAAACAAATGGAATTACCTCTGAAACTGCAGCTAACTATTGCTACCTCTATAGCAGAAATATTTTTTCTTCATCTTTTCATACCCACATGTGAAAACTTTTGTGTCTCCCAGGCTGGAGTGCAGTGGCACAATCATGGCTCACTGCAACCTTAACTTCCCACGCTCAAGTGAGCTTCCTGCCTTAGCCTCCCAAGTAGCTGGGACCACAGGCATGTGCCACCACTCCCAGCTAATTTTTGTATTTTTTTTTTTTTGTAGAGACGGGGCCTCTCTGTGTTTTCCAGGCTGGTCTTGAACTCCTGGGCTCAAGCAATCCTCCTGCCTTAGCCTCCCAAAGAGCTGGGATTACAGGTGTGAGCCATTGCACCTGGCCCCAAAAATTCTTAAGTGGGGATAAAGGATAACAGAACTTCTTGGGTTCAATGTTACCTACTTTTTTCTTTCTTTTTTTAAAGAAATGCTGCAGCACTCATTATTTTTTCCCCTGCTTCCCTCTCCTCCCCACATTTCCTGTCAGCAACTTTGTTTTCTGTTCATTAGAATTCAAACACAATTTAAATTAATTTCCCTCGCCACCTTCTCTGTGGTTAGATACACCTTTGGTGAGTTCACAAATGACTCAATGGACTATGATGATTTTTGTTGATTTCTTACATGGTCCAACTGGGTTATCCTTAGAGATGCCTTAGAACCAGTGGAGGTGTTGGCTGTAGGAGTAGATGGACTTAAAGCAGATTACTGGGGATCTCGTGGTATTCATATCCCTGTAGTTGCTAACCAGGCTTGGATTTATCCTGGATTGGACCTTTTTTTCACTATCAGGGCCTAAGGAGCCTTTTTAGGCATTTTATCCAACCTCCTCCCAGCCAGGCCCTCATTACATCCTAATAATAAGATTTTATCTGGCAGGGTTGAACTTTAAAGGACCATAAGCCATTGTAATATCTAAATTTTTTCACCCCTATTGAAAATGCATGATTTAGGCCCAATATGTGGATGTACAAATTATTAAATGACTTAGCTATTTATATTCCACCCAACAGTGTGGGTACATTTTTCTGAGAGTTGCTAAACAGCAGTGGTATTTTGAAAAATACTACTCACCTTCAGGAGGTTACATTGAATTTGTCTTTTTTGGCTTAGTTTTAAAATGAAGCTGACTACTTGGTGGTATACTTAGATGCTCTTTGATAGGACCCTCTCCTGTCCTGCCTTCCCCCATGGAGGTATCATTATAGATATTTCCTATACATTCTCACTGCAAATAAAATTCAGAAAATACTTAGCTCATAACAGTTTCTGTCTCTGGCCCGGCGCGGTGGCTCATGCCTGTAATCCCAGCACTTTGGGAGGCCGAGGTGGGCGGATCACGAGGTCAGGAGATCCAAACCATCCTGAATAATTCGGTGAAACCCCGTTTCTACTAAAAATACAAAAAATTAGCCGGACGTGGTGGCAGGCGCCTTGTAGTCCCAGCTACTCAGGAGGCTGAGGCAGGAGAATGGTGTGAACCCGAGAGGTGGAGCTGACAGTGAGCCGGGGTCGCGCCACTACACTCTAGTCTGGGCGACAGAGTGAGACTCCGTCTCAAAAAAAAAAATAGTTTATGTCTTCAAAAATTGAGGTATTCTGTGATATTTATGTGACTTTTATCTTCAGTTGTGATTGTAGAATGCCTTCACAGATTTAAAATAGATACCAATAAAATGGAATTATATATAAATGGCATGGTTAAGAATGATCTCTTGATTTGTTTTCAAGCTATGTTTAGTATTCCTTTTTTCTTCCTATGTATTTTGAGGGATTTAACACCGAGTCATATAGATAGTGTTAATTTTCATTTCAGTTTATAAACTTATGTTCTATCAAGACGATAAGATTTCAGCGTAAAAAAAATTAAGGAAAATATATTTGGTGGTTTTCCTCCTCCTGAAATCTTAAAAATTATTGTACTTTTCATTAAAGTCCTCTCTAATATCTATACAGAAAACATACTGTTCTTGAATAAAGCAAAATTAATTTGTGGTCCTTGACTTCTGTGGGAAAAGACCCTTATCATAACAAAGTACAAAAATAGTAAAAGCAATTAATGAAATGAAATTCCAATTGCCTAGATTTTTGTGTGAAATCATATCTTTCTTATTATAGAAGTGTGAGATTATAGCCAGCTGTTGAAGTAGTAACTTGTAATCCATTTCTCTACGTTGCTTTTTGGTGTGAACTGAAAATGATTACCGTGAAGTTAAGTGTTATAACCTACTTTAAATGAATTCGTTTCCTGGAATTTATTACTGGTAAAAATCAGAACAAATTTCCTTAGGAATCTGTGTTTAAAACAAAAACATGAACTTTGACTGTAGAATACTTTTCCCATTCAAATGAAAGATAATTTAAATAATATTTTTTAAAAGGTTGATTTAATTTTACATCTGTGAGTATAAATACAACCAGTTGATTCTTCAAAGATTTTTGATTGTGATAATAAGATAGATGGATAGATTATGCCTTAGCCTTATATTAAATTGGCAGATTTTAAATACTGGATAATTGAAATGCTATTAATTCTCAGTGTAGAATGCTAACCTAAAATTTTTGTATGTCTTGTGTGGTCAATAGAATAATGGCCACCCAAGCATGACCAACTTTTAAGAACTTGTGAATATATATCTTACATAAGAAACGGGACTTTGGGCTGGGTGCAGTGGCTCATGCCTGTAATCTTAGCACTTTGGGAGGCCGAGGCGGGCAGATCATGAGGTCGGGAGTTTGAGAACTGCCTGGCCAATATGGTGAAACCCTGTCTCTACTACAAATACAAAAATGAGCCGGGTGTGGTGGTGTGCACCTGTAGTCCCAGCTACTTGGGAAGCTGAGGCAGGAGAATCTGGGAGGCAGAAATTGCAGTGAGTCAAGATGACACCACTGCACTCCAGCCTGGGCGACAGAGTGAAACTCCATCTCCAAAAAAAAAAAAAAAAAGGAAAGAAAGGGACTTTGCAAATGCGGCTAACGTTAAGGACCTTGAGATGAGGGAGATAATCCTGGATTTTCTAGGTGGACCCAATCTAATCACGTGAATCATTAAAAGCTGAGAACTTTTCCCAGCTGTGGTCAGAGAGAGATGACCATGGACGAATAGTGAGAGAGCTCTAACATTGCTGGCTTTGAAGATGGAGCATCTGGGCCCTAAGCTAAGGAATGCTGGTGGTGGATAGAAGCTGAGAAATACAAGGAAGCAGATTCTCCTTTTGAGTCTCTTAAATGGATGGCAGCCCTGCTGACATCTTGACTTTAGCCCAGTGAGACCTGTCAGGCTTCTGACCAATATAACTGTAAGATAAGAACTTTGTGTTTTAAGCCACTAAATTAGTGGTAATTTTTTAGGGTAGACATAGAAAACTAATATACCTTGCTTTGTGTTTGTAATTTGTTGAATAAAATTATCACCAAACTCTCTAAATACTGTAAAGGAACAAAAAGCTATTTGCTTGCATATAAAATTGTAATTTATAAGACTTCATTATAATGGATTGTTACAATTAATTTTGCTTTTAAATAACAGAATGAACTTGATGCGACCTTGCAAGTATGCTTTTCTTTTTTTTTTTTAAATCAAGGGTTGCTTTGCTACCATTGTACCAGGAATATAGTAGGCAGTCAATAATCGTTGGAAACAGTAAAATTACATAGTCAACATTTTCATTAGCTATTGTTAATGTTGTTGCTAACAATGGAGTTTTGAGAAAGGGGCTTAAGGAAATGTAGGAATGTAACTGTGTTAGGTCTTCAGAAGTATCTCCAAACTTTTGACAGGTATTTCTCACATTTCTATTTCTGTCATGTTCGACAGTTGTCAAGAAATTGCTCAAGGGTTTATTGGACTCAAGCACCAGGATATGAGTGAGTTTATCTCTGTCTTGATAAGCTGGACACTGGTGGTAACCAGAAAGTAGTGGTGATGGGGAGTTCTGATTCTTCAGATAATCGTTTCCTATTTAGTTAGAAAATGACAGGATTCAAGATGTTGTACCATATAGCAAGGGATTTAAGATCACTGTAAATATGTATAATAAATTAGTTAAATCTACATGCTTTTAAATAGCTTTTAAGCTGCTTGTCTACTTTCATGGCTAGTATGTTGGAACATTCAATCAGAAGTATTTATTGAGTCTGTCTGTACTAGGCACTGGGGATATAGGTTCAAAGAGCCCTACCATCGTGGTGCTTATTGACCCATAAGGAAGATAGAAATTAAATAATTACCAGTGTTGGAAAGTAGTACAGGGTGCTTTAGGAATAGGTAATTACCTTCTCGGGTCTAGTTTTGTTTTTTTTTTTTTTGAGACAGAGTCTCACTCTGTTGCCCAGGCTGGAGTGCAGTGGTGTGATCTTGGCTCACTGCAAGCTCCGCCTCCTGGGTTCAGGCCATTCTCCTGCCTCAGCCTCCTGAGTAGCTGGGAATACAGGTGTCTGCCACCATGCCCAGTTAATTTTTTTTGTATTTTTAGTAGAGACAGAGTTTCACTATGTTAGCCAGGATAGTTTCGATCTCCTGACCTTGTGATTTCCCCGCCTCGGCCTCCCAAAGTGCTGGGATTATAGGCGTGAGCCACTGCGCCTGGCCTAGGTCTAGTTTAAGAAACCATTTCTGAAGGCAAGGGGAGAGGTTCAGGAATAAGGAAAGAAAAAAGCTTTAAAGCAAAGAAAGAATGTCTGGAGCAGAGAAAATCTGAGATCACTGTGAGAAGGTGATAAGATGGTTAGGTTGGCAGAGATCAAATCTTACAGGGTCCTCTTAAATGATTTTGGAACCTCAGCTGCAATTTGAAGAATGTACTGGAAGGGAGAAAAAGGTGACTCCAAGAAGCTGAGGTAGGAGGCTGTTTAAACTGTCAAATTATGATAGTCTGTACCAGAGTAATAGAGAGAGGAATGGAGGATAGATCCAGAGATAGTTAGGAGATAAACTAGAAAGATTTGGAGATTGACTGCATGTGGGGTGTCAGAGGGGCAGGGAGAGGTAGTTGGGGAAATAAAATAATCATGCCAACAAAAAAGACATATTATCCACAGCGAAGAGAGAATATAATTTATTATTGAGTAGGCATAAAAAGATTTTGCAGGTATGTAAGATATCTCAAAAGTGGCTATGAAGTTGGGGACAAAATCACAGTTAATACAGAACAGCAGAAGAAAGTATATTCTTAATAACTTCTCACCCCTTTGAGAGACAAAGAAAGGGTTGTCCCTTGTGATAGTCTTCTGTACATCTCATGAGAGACACTTGAGTTAATCCCAGAGGTTTGTTTTTCACATATCTAGAGTTGGTTTGGCCCATGACTTAGACGTATCTCTACATTGTAAAAACTGGAGACTGAACTTAATCCTTAGAGAGATTTATCTCTGTTCCAAAGGTTAGAGTAAGGACTCAGATTCACAATGTCTCCAAGGAAACACTACTAAGAAAAGTGGAGAAGGATAAAATCGTCTTTTATAAATGGAGAAAATCATTTTCCAAGCCCTCAATAGCAGATGGTGCCATTTACTGAGGTGGGCAGCTCTGGAAGAGGAGCAGATTTGAAGAGTAATAAGACAGACACTTGGGAAGATGTCAGGTTTGAAGTTTCTATTAGACACTGCCCCGGAAATGACAGGAGTGCATTCATAGTGGAGAAGAGAGATCTAGGCTAAATATAGACATTTACTAGCTGTCAACAGGTAATACTGAACCCTGGGAATGTACTGGGTAGCTTAGGGACATGGAACAGTGGGATGGGGAAGAAAGGATCGGAGGTCATCTCTTTTGTCATATAATCACATAGCTGGCATAGGGATATTACCCTAATGGTTAAGTGCAGCAGTGGTCCACATTTTCATCTTTTGACTACTTTTCCTGGATAATGTAGCTAAAAGTTTGCGTCACCTACTCTTGTAATCTAGACTCCTGCCCTTTTCTGTTAATAGGGTATGTTCTGAGGTGGTTTCCCCCCACAGCCTCCTTTCCTGTTATTCACTGATTATGCACTCTCTTCAGTCCCCTGGGTCTCCTGTGGACTGTTTCCTGCACCCAGTGTGCTTCTGCCTCCCTCCATTTGAGGCCATGTGTCTTCTCATGCTGTCTTGCTCTCTCTTTTTGAACAGTTGCTTATTTGGAAATATTTTCAGTTGTTTCCACACATAACTTCTAGATGTTTATACCTTTTTACAGAGTCAGGTATCCTTTTTCTGGTGTATTTATTTGGTCTGGAATGTGTCAGGTTTTGAGGCCACAGCAAAGATGCTTTGCTCTCCCATGAGTGTGGGCAATATGCAGAGAATGGCTTTGTGTGGACTGGAAATGGAGGTGAAGGGGGAAGTATCTTGCTGGGAAGAAATACCTGTGGCCCTCAAGTCCTTCTTGGGTGGATGCATTTAATAATGATCTTAGTGAATCAGTTGCTGCATATTGAAAACAAGATGAGGCCGGGCGCGGTGGCTCACGCTTGTAATCCCAGCACTTTGGGAGGCTGAGGCGGGCAGATCACCTGAGGTGAGGAGTTCGAAAGCAGCCTGGCCAAGATGGTGAAACCCCATCTCTACTGAAATTACAAATATTAGCTGGGCGTGGTGGTGGGTGCCTGTAATCCCAGCTACTCAGGAGGCTGAGGCAGGAGAATCGCTTGAACCTGGGAGGTGGAGCTTGCAGTGAGTCGAGATTGTGCCACTGCACTACAGCCTGGGTGACAGAGCGAGACTCTGTCTCAAGAAAAAAGAAAAAGAGATGGCTATTTGAACCTATAACTGAACCTATAATTGGAAAATGAAATATGGGTTGGAGGAAAGACCCTCCCATTTGTATTTACAAAAACATTTTGATCTGGATTAAAATAGCAGTGACCTTTGCTCTTTATTATATCGGACAGGTCAGTTTGCAAGTTTGTTGGGTTGGGGGCAACTTTTCTGAATCAGACTCATGTACTGATAAATTCTGCACTTGGTGGAGGAGGCAAAGGTTCTTATCCAGAGACACTTTAGGGAACTGAGGTTTGGCAAGTAGGAAAACAGGTAGAAATGGCACTCAGGGACATTTTATTTTGTGATGACTGACTGTGAGCTGAAGATAAATACATACAAAGGTAGGCAGTGATGCCTTGGACAAAGATTTTACCAACTGGCATTGTGAAATATTCTGTAGACTAACAGTTCTAATGAGTTTATCTTAGTTCTGAGAGTGTCGGTTAATAATTTACCCTTTCTGAGAGGCAGAGGCAGCAATCACAGGCTGTAAGCGGGCACTCTGAGGCTTCTCGCTTTGCTGGAGCCCATCTGGGCTGGAGCCATGGACCCCATTGGTTGTGACAGAAGTACCAAGTGTCTGCGCTTTGGCATATGGAGGCTTCGGAGCGCTCAGTAAGGCACAGACATTCAGTGTGATTCACTTCAAGTGATACCTAAAGTAATGGATTACTGTAACTACCCATCTGCTCCACATCAAAAAGAATAGAACTCTGTATAGATATTTTTAAAGTTTATTTTGAAGTAGGATGGTGTTCTATATGGAAGAGAGGGTGGTGGTGGAAAAATAGATTATTTTAAAGAAATATTTATGAAGCTTCAGAGAAGGGACAAACTGGGCTTGCTGATTGATACCTGGAATATGCTTTTATTAACAAAATATTGAATCCAGCTGTACATGTAAGACTTATCTGTTGGCAGTATGATTGATACTGTTAAAAACTTGAGTCTGTTTACCCCTTGCCATACAATTTGTTTTCATGCAGTAGTGAACACAACTCCACTGTAGATTTAAGTACTATTTATATGAATTTTATTTCCCTGTTTAGTCACTGAATCACATTGTAGTGTTGGCATGGTAAGTTTTGTAATTTGCTTTCCCATGTGAAGAGTGCTTTTCTTGAACCGAATGTTGACTTCTGCATACTTTTAAAAGTTAGGCTTTATGTCATTACAAAGATTTACAGTTATTTAATAATGATTTATTGCACTAATTTATTCTGCCAGCTGTGGCACATTTTCACTGGAATTTGTAAATCAAATTTATATAGAAATTTACCAGGACATGCATTTCAGGATTTAATAAAATACACTCTAAAATCTTTTTGAAGAATGTAGTTTTATGCTTACACATTTGGGATTAAGCTTTACCTTAACAGCCACTGTTACTATTCAAACTGCTGTGTTTGTCCCACAGTCATTGAAAGGAAGAGTCAATGAGATCTGTTAAAATACACAGTTTCCGGTCATCCACTTTGCTTCCAGACCTTTAGTGTCATGTTATATTTGACCTGGGTATTCATATGTTGAGGGACGTGGAAACATCCTGACATTAGGCTCTGTGCAGTTCTGTAAGTTTTAATCATATTAAACTATGCATCCAGAATCATAACTGAGAGTGAATGTAGTGCACTGTATTCATTTAGAAACCCTAAGTGTCAGATTTTCTCTCCCTTTTTCAAAACTTACTGGCTAATAACCATGTGGAATACATTTAGCATTGGCTGCCCCAGCTCACACTCCTGTAGTTTCTTTGGAATGTACAATACGGCAAGTTATTGTATTTTCTTTCTTATTTTAAAAAAGATTGTTGCGATTTTGTTTACTTGATGATATATATGTTTCTAGACAGAGAATCTAGAATAAAAAGAAAACTATACAGATGATTTTATAACTTGTGTGTCATTAAAAAAATCTAGCAATTTGAGAGGCTGTATTTAAAATGTGTGATTGCCAAGTAATTTGTAAGTATGACTTGTTCTCTAAGACTGTGTAAGAATTTTACTTCTAAGATTAAACTACTAATTCACAGCTTCAGTCAGCTGGTTATTTTGTGTACAACAGCATGAAACGTCTCATTTGACTTACTACTGCCCCCCCAAACACACTGACTTCATTGATCAGTTGTTTCAATA
Source organism: Hylobates moloch (assembly GCF_009828535.3). Classification (NCBI taxonomy): domain Eukaryota; kingdom Metazoa; phylum Chordata; class Mammalia; order Primates; family Hylobatidae; genus Hylobates; species Hylobates moloch. The sequence continues at coordinate 61,849,274 of NW_026652294.1, forward strand.
TTGTGAAGATACAGTCTAAATGTGTGCCTTGAAGCTAAACTTTAAGGTTATAGTTAATTGTATTTAAAGCAGTAGGCTTTGGACTATCTAAAAAGGAAGTGAAAGCATTTGCAAATATTGTAGCCTTTAATTTTTCATAGTAGTTTGTATTTGTTCATCACGTTCAAGCACTAGTAAAACATAACTTAACAAAACAAAATGAGCCAAAACAGCTTGCCATCTGAAATGTAAACCCTGTTTATCGTCGGATCTCTTATTTTTTAAAAGATGTAGTTTCTTAAAAGAAATTATTAGAACAGTTAATTTTGTTTTCAGCTAGGAGTTCAAGTTACCGTACATAACAAACTGGGTCTTTATCTTATTAAGATGAAAATATTTTTTTTTTTTTTGAGAGTCTCACTCTGTTGTCCAGGCTGGAGTGCAGTGGCGTGATCTGGGCTCACTGCAACCTCTGCCTCCCGCAATCAAGCAATTCTCTTGCCTCAGCCTCCTGAGTAGGTGAGATTACAGGCGCCTGCCACCATGCCCGACTAATTTTTGTATTTTAGTAGAGATGGGGTTTCACCATGTTGGCCAGGCTGGTCTTGAACTCCTGACCTCAAGTGATAAAACTGCCTCGGCCTCCAAAGTGCTGAGATTACAGGCGTGAGCCACTGTGCCTGGCTGAAAATAATTGTTAAAAATCTTTAAATATATATATATATATATATATAATTGTGCTGGGGAACAACAGCTTTATATTTCTAGAAAAATTGTAATAACTTTTTATATGATTTATGACTCTTCACAGTGTTTGATATTTACTTTTATTTTGAGAAAAATTAATCTGCAATGCAAGGGAAGTCGAGAGTTAGGGAGATTTCTTAAAAGGGAGCAAAGATAAGACTTTTTCTTGAGAGAGTTCATTGCTGACCTCTTAGATGTGATACTATGTTTTCCTTGAAAGCATGTAACATTTGTGCGCTGAATGGATCATGGAGAACGCATGAGCTCCTTAGTTTACATTTACTCATCCAGTACTCCAGTGCTCACAATATACTAGGGTTTTTTTTTTTTAAACCATTTTCAATGCATTTTAAGAGAATATTTTAGAATTAAGTTTTCCCAGTTTTGTAGTTTTTTTTTATTTCACAGTTTTGTAGTTTTTTTGAGACTTCAGTGATGTTTTAAATGTTTTCCTTGTGTTTATCTGGAAAAGCTTTTTAAATGATACCAATTTGGAATGTTAAAAAAAGGTGTAATTCTGGGATGACATATACTTAATATCTTGTGAGTGAATTTAGACTGATGGTTGGTGAATACTTTGAGAGTCTGAGGTGGGCCAGAGAAAAAAGACACAACTCTGTACTTGGTTAGCAATGCCTGCCATTGCCTCTGAAGTAGCAGTCAATGGAAGCATCTCCTGAATTCATCTCCCTAGCCCAGAAACTTCTGTGTTACTGTAATCATTCATTTATTCATCTTGTGTTCATTCATTCACCCAAATTTTTCAACATTTCTGAATTGTGGCAGCAAGCCAAGCATGGTAGGAATATAGTGGTGAAGGAGACATGAATTTGCTTTCAAGCCTTGATGAGTGGGAGGCTTAATCGTTCATTAACAAAGAGTTGAAAACAGGGTGGCAGCGGTTTTGGCAAGAATGTGTTACGGTCTAATTCAGAGATACTGAACTTGGGACCTAAGTAAGAAGGATATTCTGTTGTAGAAATCTGAGAGATCTCTTGCATTTGCTCATTGGGTATGCCAGGCATTCTGGGGGGATGCCCATTCCCATCTGACAGGATAGATGATCCTCTGGTCAAATGTGTAGATGATGTCTAACATCTCCATAATGCAAGGCAAAAGTAGGTTCTGTAAGGGGAATGACATGACATTAGTTTAGAGATGAGTGGTAAAGCCATATGCTGTTGGGTGTGATGCCAGTCAGTAGTAGATGGTAGAGAATTGAAGATAGAGCACAATTTTAGTGTTCAGCCATTTTTAATTTCAGAAAATATTTTTAGGTAGAAATATTTTAACTGTATAGTACATGTATTGGTACAAATATAAATATCAAGTTATATTTCTGCCTTCACCATTTTTTCCAACTAGAAATCTTATAGTTGTCTTTAGCTTCTTTTCCCTTAGCGCTAAAATTATTTTAGGCATCAGTTCTCGTAGATTCTTTAAAACAGAAAACAAAACTCTAAATTGTTAATTTATTTCTCACAATTACCTAGTTTAGGTCCTCATGCTCTGTGATGGGCTGTCCATTTCCTATTAGTGTCTACTATAGTTTCAAGTGTAAATGCATGCAGTATAAATGAATATAAAACTGATAAAATTCCTCGTTCTTAGAGCTTATGTTCTAGGGGAATATTTGAATACAAACAAATCTCCTAATTTAATACTTCTGTTTTCTGCTGCATTCACCATTCCTAGATGAAACATAACTTCTGTTACTTAACTATTGTGTTCAGAAATTTGAAGTCCAAATTTCAAGGCCTACAGTTTGCCTGTATATACACTTTCTAATCTCATGTCTTATTAATTAATATCTTTCATCAGTCCAAGGAACAGTGCATCCTTACACTTTTTTTTTTTTTTTTTTTTTTAAAAAGCACAGAATCTCTTTCTTTTGCCTAGGCTGGAGAGCAGTGGCACAATCATGGCTCACTGCAGCCTCAACCTCCCAGGCTCAAGCAATCCTCCCACCTCAGCCTCCTGAGTAGTTGGGACCACAGGCATATGCCGCCACACCTGGCTAATTTTTAATTTTTTTGTAGCAATGGGATCTCATTCTGTTACCCAGGCTGATCTCAAACAACCGGGCTCAAGCTGTTGAGTTTCCTGCCTTGTTCTCCCAAGGTGCTCGGATTATTATACTTTTATTCGTGCTTCCCCACCCATTTGGAATGTTCTCTTCTCTTTGCCTTTTGATATTCTCTTTAGTCTAAGAATCTTAGCTCAAATTGCTCTTTTAACCAAATAACGTATGCTCCTGGATGTATTATAACTAACAACACATGTACTGATTTGTAGACTTCTACTTTTGTAAGAGAGTGGTTATTTACATCTTTTATTTAAATTGTACATTTACATATAGTCTCTCCAGCAATACTATAAATGATGTGAAATTAGAGGACTTTATTTTAAATATTCATACTGGGCTAATATGAGCACAGTTGAAAAGCACGTAGGAACTGTGCTTTGAGCATCCTGCAGAATGAAACAAGGCTTACAAGCTTACATACTGAATTTCTAAGATAGTTATTCCCCCATATATTGCTTAGAAACTGAAAATTCCAAAACTCTCTTTGGTTTTCAGGGCCATCATTATATATTATTTTTTTTATTTTGTTAATTTCATATATATAGTGTAAAAAGTGAAAAAAATGTACAGAAGCTTACACAGAGAAAACAAATGGTCCATTGCTTTTTTTTTTTTTTTTTGAGACGGTTTCATTCTGTTGCCCAGGCTGGAGTGCAGTGGCCTGATCTTGGCTCACTGCAATCTCCATCTCCTGGGTCCTAGCAATTCTCTTGCCTCAGCCTCCTGAGTAGCTGGGACTACAGGCGCCTGCCACCATGCCTGGCTTATTTTTGTATTTTTAGTGGAGATGGGGTTTCACCATGTTGGCCAGTCTGATCTCAAACTCCTGACCTCAAGTGATCCACCCACCTCGGCCTCCCGAAGTGCTGGGATACAGGCATGAGCCACTGCACCCGGCCAAATTCTCCTTTTTTTCTGTTTACCAGATTCCTTCTTTTTAAATTTTTAAGACAGTGTCTCACTCTGTCGCCCAGGCTGGAGTGCAGTGGCACGCTCAGGACTCACTGTAGCCTCGACCACCCCGGGCTCAGGTGACCCTCCCACCTCAGCCTCTGGAGTAGCTGGGACCATTGGCACGTACCACCATGCCCAACTAATTTCTGTATTTTTTGTAGAGATGGGTTTTGCCGTATTGCCCAGGCTGGTCTTGAACTTCTAGGCTGAAACAATCTTCCTGCCTCGGCCTCCCAAAGTGCTGGGATTACAAGCGTGAGCATCACACCCAGACTTATTTGCCAGATCCTTAAAGGTATTTCTAGCAATAGCTTAGCCCCATTTTAGAAGTATTCATTACCTCCTCAGTTTTTCTTTTCTACTCTCTCCTGTTTTTCTCTTTCTCCATAAATGATAGTACACAGTATTTACTGATCTTGCCTTTTACTCATGTTTTGTTTGGAGATGTTGTTTATCTGTTCTTACAGTTTTTTTTTCCATTCTTCTTAATGACTACTTAATATTCCATTGGAAAGACTCATAGTAAAATAAAATAGCAAATTCTAGAACTGGGAAGAAGGCAAATATTAGGCAAACAATTAATAATTACAACTAACTATGAAAGGATAAAATGGTAAGTTGTTGAATTTAAAAAAATAGAACATTCCCAGAGCTCCTCTTTCCCATGCCAAGTCAAATAGGAGGCCCTAAGCACTTAGAAGCCTAAAGATATTACCAGATATTAATTGATGTTTAATTATCAAGAAAGATATGTCCTGCTTAAAACAGAGTAATAGGCAGCACGTTTTCAGAAAATTCTTGTCTAAAATGGTAGAAACCTGGAGAGGCAATGCTGGATATTTGGATGAGCACATATTTTGAAATCAGACCAACTTGGTCTTGAATTCCCAGTTTGACACTTAATATAAGACTTCAGCCAAGTGACTAAACTCTCTTAGCTTCGATTTCCTTATTGGTAAAATGAGAATAATAATACCTATCTCAGAGGACCTGTGAAGAATGAATGAAAAAATATTTTATGTTTTGCATAGTACCTGGCACACAACAGGTGCTCAATAAATATAAAGTTCCATCTCCCTGACTCTGTGCCCTTCCAGAATGATTAATTTCCTAAGAGCTCTGGATGCTGAGATTTTACTGTAATTCTATCTTTTATAAAACTTACAATGTCTTGTACGTAGTAAGAAGTCCACATTTATGTGTAGATTTTTTCTGTAACTCTTAAGAGTCTGGCTTGGTTTTCTTGAAACTTTTCATGAAATTTCTCAAATCTCTAGAAGTGGGTACAAGGACAAATAATTATTTGTGTACCCTGTGAAGATGCCTAACTTGGCCAAATGTCAGCATCTCAAGCAGTGGTTGTGCTTGTAAAGTTTTAATAATCTATACTTTCGTAGTATACTTTGTATTTCTTTGTGTGGTGTGATATTTTGTATATTTTAAAAATGGAAAAATTTCAGATGTTTTAATATCTGTTAGGTGGAAAGTATAATTCTTTTTCAATTACATGGATTAATTAGTATTTTTTTTTTTTGAGATGGAGTCTCGCTCTGTCACCCAGGCTGGAGTGCAGTGGCACGATCTCTGCTCACTGAAAGCTCTGCCTCCCGGGTTCACGCCATACTCCTGCCTCAGCCTCCCAAGTAGCTGGGATTACAGGCGCCCGCCACCACGCCTGGCTCATTTTTTGTATTTTTAGTAGAGACGGGGTTTCATCGTGTTAATCCAGGATGGTCTCGATCTCCTGACCTCGTGATCCACCCGCCTCGGCCTCCTAAAGTGCTGGGATTGCAGGCATGAGTCACACTGCCCTTGGCTGAATTTTAAGTTTAGGCCAGTCGCGGTTGCTCACGCCTGCAATCCCAGCACTTTGGGAGGCTGAGGAGGGCAGATCATTTGAGGCCAAGAGTTCGAGACCAGTCTGCCAACATGGTGAAGCCCTGTCTCTACTAAAAATACAAAAATTAGCCGGGCGTGGTGGCACATGGCTGTAATCCCAGCGACTCTGGAGGCTGAGGCTCGAGAATCCCTTGAACCCGGGAGGCAGAGGTTGCAGTTAGCAGAGATTGGACCATGGCACTCCAGCCTTGGTGACAGAGCAAGACCCCGTCTCAAAAAGCAAACAAACAAAAAACAAAAACGAGTTTAATAAGGTTCATGGGGTTAAATGTGGGGGGCTCTGACACTGATTGTAGTCAGGTTCAACATGGCCAATATGAAGTCAACTGGCTTGTAAGTTTCCTAAAAATTTAATAGTCAGTTCTCACAAGTCGCAAAGAGTAAATCTGGTATACTACTAGATTACCAACCTCCTGGGTGACTGCTTTGAGCTCCAGTGTATACACAGTTAGGAGAACCAATTCGTGAAAAATGGTCCAGGCTTTGCTACCAGTTTATTCTTTGACTTTGCCTCAGTTTCCTTGATTGTATAGTAAAGCAATGGGATTAGAGCTGTTTCCTAAAATTTTTTGGTATGACCTTACAATTCTCTGTGTGTCAGGCTGCAGAAGCCAAGGGGCCCAGGCATTATACTACTTATCTCATATATTCACAATATCAATATTTTTTTCTTTTCAAAAAAGGTCTCCCCTAGTTAAAGCAAATATATTTGAGAACCACTGTTACTGAAAACATAGCTGTCTCAAAGCCCATGTCTGTACTTGCAGCAGGGCTCCTGATACAGTCACATGTAATGGATTTACTTATTCCTTATATATATACTACAATAAACAATCTAGGGTTTAGGAAAACGCAAAAGTAACGGAATGCAATTCAGTGTTATTTTTATCAGAGACAGGCATAATAGAAAACATTTTGGTACTTGATACTTTATTTAAATATGACTTTCATTTATGTGTCAATGAACTCTCCAGATATACTAATGGATGCTTGTAGCCCAGGCATCATGAACTTAGATGGCAGTAGTGGCCAGGCCAGTAAAGGAATTGTGAGAACCTGGTAGGGTATAAAATTAAAGTACGTGCTGCAGAGAGTAGTTTCTACTCCTCCCTTGCTGATTGTTGTCAGGAAGGAACATATGTTTCTGTTACCATATCTTTAATTCTTTAACGCCTCACCTTTTCTTTCCCTGCCCATTCCCTCAGCAGCCGAATATCCATATTTTAATTTAAAATTTCTTGTGTTTTACATGTTTGTCATTGATTAAACATATGCACACTCATACACACTCACTTAGGAGGAGCCAAGCAAAACACATCTGAAGCCAAACTTGGCCCGTGGTCTTCTTCTTTGAAATCTCTTTTCACACACATACCCAGGCAGCAACTGATATTTTAGTACTTGTATGCCAGGCGCTTGGCTAAACTTTTGCACTAATAAAAATGTTTAACCTTCACAACAATTCTGTGAACAGGTACTTTTATTTCCACTTTAGAGATGAAGAAGTTTGGATAAGTAACTTGCCAAGATCACACAACTAGTAAAAGGTTCTGCAGTTATTCAAACCCAAGAAATTGCGCTGCAGAACTCTGACACTTAACCACTTGGCAAAATTGATTTCCTGAATATATTTCTTTTATATATGCTCTAAGCACACACACAAAATGTAAATAACACTATAAGGGATGAAGAGAAATTGTTTACTATTAGTTCATTCATGTACATATGTTTGCATATGTGGGCATGATGTGATAAAGCACTGAAATGCTATAAGCTTTCACATTTTACACAGTTTTTCTGATAAAGCTCAGTGAGACCAGTGTAAAAATTTCACAGGGAGTTTATATTTCTCCTTGCCACAAACTAGACATCCTGAGCTTTGGGGCCAACGTTGTCTGTGTCCAAGGGCAAAAGTTCTCTTTCTTCTCATTGTCATATTTAAACCCCACCCATGGAAATGCTCCAAGTCCTGAGTGATGATCACTTCCTCTGGGCAAGGGTATGAAGAATAAAAGTAAATCTAGCAGGAGGAGTAAATCCCAGAAGACAGAGATAAGTACTTGAGGTCAGAGACTGCGTCTTTTATAGTTTGTCTACATACCAAACTCATTAATATGAATAATCATCTTAGCAGTAGTTGTTGTAGTAGCAAAAGTAATACAAGAAACCAGTCTTCTTCTATATTTTTACATTAGCATTCATTATTTGTAGGATTTGGGAGGTCTTTTTGAGAAAGTGATGTGAAACTAAGTCTGCTCATGTTTTTCCTTTAGTTCCACTTTTTCCTACTGACATAAAATATTTTTCAACCTTAAAAACTGCAGTCTAGGCTGAGCGCAGTGGCTCACGCCTGTAATCCCAGCACTTTGGGAGGCCGACGCAGGTGGATCACAAGGTCAGGAGATCAAGACCATCCTGGCTAACACAGTGAAAACCTGTCTCTACTAAAAATACAAAAAAAATTAGCTGGGCATGGTGGCGGGCGCCTGTAGTCCCAGCTACTCGGGAGGCTGAGGTAGGAGAATGGCGTGAACCCGGGAGGCAGAGCTTGCAGTGAGCAGAGATCGTGCCACTGCACTCCAGCCTGGGTGACAGAGCGAGACTCCGTCTCCAAACAAACAAACAAACAAACAAAAAAAACTGGAGTCTGTAGGAATAAAAGTATAAGATGGTAGGGGAAAAAACCGAGAATAGTGTGAACAAAATCTATGTATTTATCCATTTAGGTTTTTCCCCTGGGTTATTTTGGAATACCCTTTGACACCATAAGCCTCTTTATGGTTTACTCACTTGGTATGGAATGGGGGAGAAAAAAGGAGCCAGTCCATCCGGCAGTATTCCTCTCAACACCCTATACCCATCATGTGAATGGAAAGAACCCCAAACCTTCATTTTCAGAACTGTATCTCAGCCTCTGGCTCCTGGAGAAAACCAGTGTGGTTCAGATGTGGGATGGGAAGAGTGGTTTGCATTGGCATCAGCCCTGCGGGTGCTTTGGGGCTGGAGCACACACAGCTGTGGGTTACAGATGCTTGCTCTCCGGTATTAATGTGGCCAGCATGTGAAACCATGACACCCACAATACTACACAAAGGTCCATGCCTCTGATAGTTTGAGAAATAACTCCTTCTGAAGAAATTCCTTTTTGAAGGGCTGGAATACCTTCTAGAATGGAAGGTCCTCTTTCAGAGGGGTAGAACCAGGAAAGAGATGCCTTATAATGTTGGACAGAGCAAAGGGTGTCTGTAGGCTTAGGAGCTTTAACCAAACGTGGGAAAAAAAAGTCTGCTCTAAACCTTAGATTCATAAATTCGAAATTCTGTGCTATGCATGTAGCAGAAAGCTTGTATACTCAAGTCATTATGTAGTTTCTTTGGAGATGTCAAATGCAAACCATTGTTGGTGGTTGTCATCTGGCCTGACTCAGGGTGTGTTAGAAATGTTTCCACCGATTTTTATTTCCCTGAGCTGTCTCCAAGGATGGTAGAACCAGAGGAATCTATACACAAGAGAAAAGAAATGAGCATGGGTTCTTTGTAATTTAATAACTAGGACTCTTTTCAGGGTGTGGGGATTTTGTCCTTTCTCACTCATGAGGCCCATGCTTTCTTCTGACAGTACACTTAAGAGAGCTGAGATATTTCCATCCCCCATTCAGTTAGTGAGACGGTTTTCTCATTCAGGTACAATTTCCAGTGAAATAGTAGCTTATAAGTATCCAGAAGTTAGTTTATTGACTCTTATTGCACTTCTGAGCACCTAATAAATAATTTATTAGTCTGATGGATATGTGGCTACCTAACTATGGGGCATGAAATATGCACTGTTTTTCTAATATACTGTAGGGAGACCTGTTTATAAAGTATTTAGTATTGGTTTTATAATGCACTGTTGACAACAGGAGACCACGAAGCTCAAAGATCAATCTCATTTTGGCCCACAGTATTAATGCTGCTTTATAAAGCTCTATGACAGGTCACTTAGATAGTGGTCTTCACAGAAAGGACTCTGTTAGGAAGGCAGGCTGTAGGGGCTGCCAGTACAGTAGATGAATATCTTTGTCTGTGTCCCTAAGGTGACTCTGGCGGTTGCTGATGTTGGCCAGGTGATGGAACCCATCATTTGCCTGCTCTCTAGAGGGATTCTGGACTAGAAGTGCTGAGTTCTGCTAATGCAGACCTCGCTAATTGGGCAGAAAGCTGGTGTGACTTTGGACCACAATTGCAGTTCTGGAGACAGGAATCAGGCAATAAGGAGTGGAACTTGGCTGTCTTCAGCTTTGTCTTATGTTTATTAATGAAGTGAAATTATTCCACATCTTTTATGCTTTTTTTCAAATCACATAGGTGACATAGCATAAAGTATTTTGATTTTTGTTGGCTTTGGGGAATTTCCTAGCCAGAAATAAATTCGTAGACATTAGAACACTACATACTAAACACTTCGAATTTGGGAAAACCTAAACAAAGGCTAAGTAATTTCATCCAAAATCAATTCTCAGTGTTTTAGTTTATTTTCTTCACAAGAACTATACACTATGAGAATGCTGCATAATGACAATGATTTATAACATACTATTGCTCATCAAGGTATATGTGTTGTTGTCGTGTTTTTTTTTTTTTTTTTTTTTTTTTGAGATATGGAGTCTCACTCTGTCACCCAGGCTGGAGCTCAGTGGCGTGATCTCAGCTCACCGCGACCTCCACCTCCTGAGTTGAAGCGATTCTCGTGCCTCAGCCTCCCAAGTAGCTGGAACTACAGGCCTGTACCATCACACCTGGCTACTTTTTATATTTTCAGTAGAGACGGGGTTTCACCACATTGGCCAGGCTGGTCTTGAATTCCTGACCTCAGGTGATCCACCTGCCTTGTCCTCCCAAAGTGCTGGGATTACAGGCATGAGCCACCGCACCTGGCATGGTGTATGTTTTAGAGCAAGGTATTTTTCTCTTTGTGTCGAGAACTCCTTGCTGGTTCTAAGTATTTCACTTCCCAAACTGGGAACTCTGAGCTATACTTTCTTAGACCCAGTCAGTTTGTTTATTACTTCTCACGCTTTTGTGGGAACCCAGGCTGAGTTCTACTATTTGCCATTTCTGTTACTCATTTCTTACTGATTCAGAGCTTCATTTTTTTTTTTTTTTGAGATGGAGTTTCGCTGTTGTTGCCCAGGCTGGAGTGCAGTGGCGTGATCTCGGCTTACCGCAACCTCCGCCTCCCAGGTTCAAGCGATTCTCCTGCCTCAGCCCCCTGAGTAGTAAGGATTACAGGCGCGCACCACCATACCTGGCTAATTTTGTATTTTTAGTAGAAACGGGGTTTCTCCATGTTGGTCAGGCTTGTCTTGAACTCCTGACCTCAGGTGATCCGACCACCTCGGCCCCCCAAAGCGCTGGGGTTATAGCAGAGTTTCATTTTACCCTTTCCAGTTGGACCCAATGTTTTCTCCCTTCTAGTACTCCTCGATTCCTTCCTATCAGGTCTCCCTTAGCAGATAGCCCCATCTTTAACTTTTCTCAGATGATTATTTTGTTCATGTAGCTGTCATTTATTGAGCACCCTGTTAGACCCTGAATTAGCAACAAAAAGATAAATTCTATCTCTTTTAAGAAGTGTACAGTTTAGTGGAAGAGATTGGTAATAAATTGGTTTTCTAACATGAGCAGTTTTAATATATGTATTTCTTAACCACAGATTTTTTTTCTGTATCTCTTTCCTTTGGTTTCTGAGGGGAAAAAAAAGGGTTTCTTTTTTCTCCCTCCAGGGGCACCCTTTTCATTTGTGCTCTTGATCATATTCTCTCCTCGGACCCTTTCATACCATTTTCCCTCTGGCTTAGATCTTCAATATCCTTTTCTCTGCTGGCTTCGTCCCCTTTGCCTGTGATAGTCTCTTTTTTCCCTGTAGTGAAAAACAAACTGCCAACTTATGAACACAACCTGTCCGAGCTCCTCTAACTTTTCAGACCACGTTTCTCTTACTTGTTTTCTTTGCAGAATTTCTCCAAAGAATGTTTTATCTTTTCTGCCTCTTTGTCTTCACAGTTTGCTTACTTCTTAACTCCTCTGCAATATGGATTTTGTATACCTATCAGTCTACAAAGACATTCACTCTTATGGCACAAAGCCTAATAAAATATTTCAGCCACAAATATACACGAAGAATGGTATGTTGAACACTCATTGACCCGAGTTTAGGAACTAATAATGTACAAACACATCTGAAGACTAGAGTTACCATTTAAATTATATTATGTCAGTCACTGTCAATCTCCCTATCTGCCTTTCCCCATTTTCCATCCTTAAGCACTATTCTGATTTTGGTATTTATTATTCCCATGCCTTTTGGTTTGCTCATACTGTATTTGCTTCTACTTACTATTTCACTTGGTTTTAACCATACCCTAAATATAAGTCTTGTTGTTTTAGATCATTTAAAACTCTCAAGCATCCTATCTCCTGTTAACTGTTTTCCCTTATCATGTGGAACGTTGGACAATCAACGATGCTCCTGTTAACTGTTCCTTCTGTCTTTTCCCCTAATAACCATGGATATCCCCTGAGATACTAACCTTGGCCACTTGTTTTATCTCCTGTGTCAGGTCTGTGTAGATGGCTGCTGGATGTGATAACTTCAGTATCAATCTGTTTTCTAACATTTCCAGTTGCCTGGTTATCTGCATGATCCGTGGTTCCCCCTATACTTAACTTGCTATATATTCTCACAAACTAGTTCATCCCCCTTTCTGTTGATACTGCTACCATTTTCCTGTGCTCAGACTATTAGAACTTTAGTGTCATTGTTGACACTTCTCATTTGTTGCAGTCATTCTGGTCCCCTTGATTTTATCTTCACAGTATCTTTTGTATCTTGTCCTTTTTTTTTTTCTCCAGCTGTATTGCTAGTAATTTACCCAGATTATTGATTGATTGATTGAGATGGAGTTTTGCTCTTGTTTCCCAGGCTGGAGTGCAATGGCACAATCTGCGCTCACTGCAACCTCTGCCTCTTGGGTTCAAGTGATTCCTCTGCCTCAGCCTCCCGAGTAGCTGGGACTACAGGCATGCACCACTGCACCTGGCTAACTTTTTTTGTATTTTTAGTAGAGACGGGGTTTCACCATTTTGGCCAGGATGGTCTCGAACTCCTGACCTCAGGTGATCTGCCCGCCTCGGCCTTCCACAGTTTTGGGATTATAGGCGTGAGCCGTGCCCGGCCTATTTTAATGTCTTCCTAATTGGACCCTGCTTTTGTCTTTTCACACTTCAGTCCATCTGTCATACTGTTGCCAGATAAATCTTCTTGGAGTAAAATAATGATCAGACGTTACTGCTGTTGAGAAGCTTTTGGTAGTTTGGACTATTGGTAGATAACAGGCTAAGTAGCAACTCTTTGTAGCGGAGTATAGGACCCTTACTTTTATAATAGTTCCTATCAACCACTGCATCCATTTCACTGATTGTTCTTCTATGTACATCTTCCCTTTTGTTCCAGTCAAACTGTATTACTTCTCTAGGAATATAATCGACGCTCAGTGTGAGAGTGCCTCGGCGTAGAAGCTTTTTTTTTTTTTTTAAACCACACTGGCTGGAAGGGATCTCTTAAGTTGTATGGAATTCTGCTCTTGTTTCTTTTCCTATTCTGTTTTTGTTAAGGTTGTTTTGTTCATGGCTTATCTCCTGTACTAGATTGTAAACTTGTGAGCAAGGAGTATGTCTTAATTTTTGTGTTCTCCACAGCTTCTTGTACTTGGCAAGGGAGCAGGGTGGGGGGCTGGGACGGGAGGATGGGGGGGTGATTAGTATTCCCTAACAGCAGTTAAAAGTGTCATATTAAGTGGAAGAAAAGGGAGTAAGAAATTGAGCTAGGCAGGCCAAAAGTGTATCCATTATCAATTAGCAAATTATTCAGTTATTCCCACTTTGTTACTTTAGTTCTCACCAAAGTTTATTTAGCTGTTGGCTACTATCAGCCTTAGAAACTATTAACTCTTAAAAAATGTGTTTAGTTGGTCATTGGTGTGTTATATTTGCAATTTCTTAAAAAAAAAGTTTTGATGTACTCAGTGCTTTTAAGTAATACTTTGTGGGCATATGTAATTTCCTTTCCCAATCTCTCAATAGGCACACCTTGGGCCCACCCCACCTCCACATAGCCTTAATTACAAATCAGAGGACAGGCTTAGTGAGCAAGACTGGCCAGCATATTTCAAGGTCCCATGTTGTGGGGTTGATACATCTCAAATTGAGGTATGTTGGTTTTTTTTTTCCCGTTTAAGTTACTTGGACACACTCGCATGCTTTGATTACCTAGTTAAGATATATCTCTCACCTATTCTTTCTGCCACTCTTTTACTGTCTTTCATACTCATCCTCACTCTATGAAACTCAGGTATTTATTTGCTTCCTAACACTTCCTGCCTCTGAAGAAATCATTGAAAGTAGATTTAATGATGGCTATTTGAATGATTTTGAATGTGATAAAGTATCTGCCTTCTATTGTTTCTCTCCCCACCTGCACTTACTTCTCTTTTCCTTTTTCTATTCTTTGTTTCCTATTGTTCTAGGGCTAGTTTATTGTTATCACTATTTTTAATAATAGTACTATATTAATAAGGCTAGTAGTAAACTTTTAAAACTGAAGTTTAACATACTTACAGAAAAGTGCATAAATAAAAGTGTACAGCCTGATAAATTTTACACAGTGAATATACCCAGGACCACCAATTAGATGGAGATACATAACACTACCTGAACCCCAAAAGTGTCCCTTAGCCCAGCCACTATTCTCCATCAAAGGCAATCACTATGCAGATCTTCTAAGGGACCTGTTAAGTCTTCGTATTTTTAACTTGCTGTTAATAGGTTTCTGGCATCTTTTGGGTTTCTTAATTTGGAAAACAATCTCCAAGTTCGTGAACATTTGCTCTGTTTCAACATTTTTCGATTTAAATATATATGTATATAAATAGTCTCTATCAAGGCCAGTAGATTGCTTGAGAGTAGGAGTTCCCAGACTTGCCTGGGCAACATAGCGAGACCCCATCTTTAAAAAAAAAAAAAAAAAAAAAAGCCAGGCGCGGTGGCTCACGTCTGTAATCCCAGCACTTTGGGAGGCTGAGGTAGGTGGATCACGAGGTCAGGAAATCAAGATGATTCTGGCTAACATGGTGAAACCCTGTCTCTACTAAAAATACAAAAAATTAGCTGGGCGTGGTGGCAGGCGCCTGTAATCCCAGCTACTCGGGAGGCTGAGGCAGGAGAATGGCATGAACCCGGGAGGCGGAGCTTGCAGTGAGCCGAGATTGCACCACTGCACTCCAGCCTGGGCGACAGAGTGAGACTCTGTCTCAGGAAAAAAAAAAATAAAAAAAGGCTAGGTGTGGTGGCTGAGGTGGGAGGGTTGCTTGAGGCCAGGAGTTTGAGGTTCCAGTGAGCTATGATTATGCACTGCACTCTAGCCTGGGCGATAGAGCAAGATCCTATCTCTTAAAAAATAATAGGCCGAGCTGGGCATGGTGGCTCTCGCCTGTAATCCCAGCACTTTGGGAGGCTGAGGCAGGTGGCTCTTCTGTGGTTGGGAGTTCGAGACCAGTCTGACCAACATGGAGAAACCCTGTCTCTACTAAAAATACAAAATTAGCTGGGCATGGGGGTGCATGCCTGTAATCCCAGCTACTTGGGAGGCTGGGGCAGGAGAATTGCTTGAATCAGGGAGGCAGAGGTTGCGGTGAGCTGAGATGGTGCCGTTGCACTCCAGCCTGGACAACAGAGTGAAAGAGCTAGGCAGGCCAAAAGTGTGTCCATTATCCATCTCAAAAAGAAAAAAAAATAATAGGTCGGGCCCAGTGGCTCACACCTGTAATCCCAGCACTTTGGGAGGCCGAGGGAGGCGGATCATGAGGTCAGGAGTTTGAGACCAGCCTGGCCAACATGTTGAAACCCCGTCTCTACTAAAAATACAAAAATTACCCAGGCGTGGTGGTGCGCGCCTGTAATCTCAGCTACTGAGGAGGCTGACGCAGGAGAATCTCTTGAACCTGGGAGGTGGAGATTGCAGTGAGCCAAGATCGCGCCACTGCACTCCAGCCTGGGTGACAGAGCAAGACTGTCTCAAAAAAAAATCATAATAATAAACAATAATAATAAATAGACTCTGTTTCTATAAACATTTTTGAAACTTTAAGTATACTGGGATTTTATTTTTGAAGTTTATTTGTTAGGTTTGTAAATTGCATATGAGGGAGTATCATTTTTAGTGTTGCTTTTTCCTGTGATAATTCTAAAGGCAGTGTTGAGTTTTTCAATAATTTTGTAAGGTACTGAGCTCTGTCTTGCAATATGGTTATCTTTTTTCTTTCTTTTTTTTTTTTTTGGAAACAGAGTGGAGTGCAGTGGTGCAATCTTGGGTCACTGCAAGCTCCGCCTCCCAGGTTCAAGTGATTCTCCTGCCTCAGCCTCCCAAGTAGCTGGGATTACAGGCATGCGCCACCAAGCCCGGCTAATTTTTGTATTTTTAGTAGAGATGGGATTTTGCCATGTTGGCCATACTGGTCTTAAACTCCTGTCCTCAAGTGATCCACCCGCCTTGGCCTCCCATAGTGCTGGGATTACAGGTGTGAGCCACCGCGCCTGGCCTGCAACATGATTTTCTTGGATGTTGGTGAATCTCAATCTTCTTTTCTGACAGTAATTTAAACCATTATTATGACACCTTTACTGAGGCTGCAAGCTTCTTGGTCCACAGACTTTAGAAGGAAGTAAATAAAGAAATTAACATTATCTTCGCTGGGCATGGTGGCTCACGCCTGTAATCCCAGCACTTTGGGAGGCAAGGCGGGCAGATCACTTGAGGACAGGAGTTCAAGACCAGCCTGGCCTGGTCAGGGTTTGGTGAAACCCCGTCTCTACCAAAAAATACAAAAATTAGCCAGGGGTGATGGCACATACCTGTAATCCCAGCTACTCTGTAGGCTGAGGCAGGAGAATTGCTTGAACCCAGGAGGTGGAGCTTGCAGTAACCTGAGATTGCGGCACTGCACTACAGCCTAGAAGACAGAGTGAGATCCTGTCTCAAAATAAAAACAAAAAACAAAAAAATTAACATTACCTTTATAATTCTTGCAACTTTCATGTTCATGTTAATTTCCCGTTGTGTGTGCCCCCAGCCTGTATTTTTTTTTTTTTTTTTAATTCATTTAAGTAAAACCTGGTTCTTTCCTGCAAGATTTTCTCATAAAACGTTGAATATAGGTTTGGTAACAAGAAGCCACTGTTACTGTTTGGACTTGAGATTAATAAAGTCACTTTTCTTTTTTTAAACCAAAACAAGGTAGGTAAAATGTTTGACCTTTTGTAGGCACAAGATGCATGCTGACTGACCTCAGCTGCTTTTATTATCTGCAAATATCTTGAGTCTAAGGATTCATCATTTCCCTAACATTTTGTAAACTACCTCATCTACCATACCCTACTCAAATCCTTTTATTTTAAAATTTTTGTAGTGCATCAAGGGATTATGGCTTTTGGATATTTCCTTGATATGTTTCTATGAAACTGAGCCCCTGATTAGGCTGTCAGCAGATACTGTATTACATTGATTGTTTTAGTTGGTATAGACACACGTGTCAGCTAGAGCAGTTTCTCGCTTTTGCTGAGAAGGGTGAAGCTTTTAGATAATATTTAGTTATGGAGGATGTTTGTGCCACTGTTTAAAGTGATTTGACCCTGTGTGCTCCTCCAACCTTATGTTAGAAGGCCTATTTTCCTCTATTGGTCTAAGGGCATGTAATGAAGTCTTCAGTACACAAGCTTTCTCCCTCCCTGTAGGTGAGTGGTTATTATTTTTTCTTTTGTCACGGGCTTGGATATCATGTTCTTATATGTAAACATTGGACCATACAGTACTCACGATACTTTGGCAAAAACCAAACCAACTGAAAACTGAAGGCATGCCTTCATGTCTCATTTGCAACTTGGACCATGATCCTGCCCCTTGAAATCTTCAGGCTGTTTTGATGAAGCCTTCTGTATGTTGAAATGCCCAGTCAAGGTGGCCAGAACCCTCTGGAGAAGGTAGAGTTGTAAATATGAAGTAACATGTATAATTCTAACGGACTCTTATAATGAGAGAGGAGCCAATGATCAAGGCTGGCAATCAGAAATGACACAAGCTTTTTCCTTCCTTATTTGAATCTGTAAAGACCCTTAAGAGCACTTTGAATTTGTTCATCTATAAGCTGTTAACCCAAATTCATGTCCCAGGTTTTTAAGAGAATAAGCAATAGAATATAGGTGTTTCCAAAGAGGAAGACGTATAGAAGCAGATAGGTGTATAGTTCATTCATTCACAGATAGGCACTAGGTTAGATCCAGTAGTTGGCATGCATGCATCAACATGTTAATCGGAATTAAAGGCTGCTACATTTAGGCTTGGCTAGATCATCTATAAATTGAAACACAAAAGAGAATTGTTAACTAGGAAAGTAGTTGTCCAGGTTCCTTAAAGTTTAAATACAGGGATCCAACTGGTATTCTCCAAAATGTTTCAGGAATATCAGACTTAACTGCTGTGGAACACTTGGCTGTTTTAAGAGGAGTGTTTCATCTCTCATAAGGATAGTAATGAAAGGAAATTAGGAGCCTGTGGGAGAGTGCAGGGACTTAGGTGTAAATGATGGGTGAATCTTTTTTTTTTTTTTTTGAGATGGAGTTTCACTCTTTTTACCCAGGCTGGAGTGCAGTGGCGTGATGTCGGCTCACTGCAACGTCCACCTCCCAAGTTCAAGCGATTCTTTTGCCTCAGCCTCCTGAGTAGCTGGGATTACTGGTGCCTGCCACCACGCCTGGCTAATGATAGGTGAATCTTAATTGTGAAGATGAGTACTTCTATGAGTAGAGATGGCTTCATATCAGAACTTTATCTTACAAGCTACTCTTTACTCTTCCTCTTTCTTCCCACTCCATGCCAACAGAGTTAATGTAAGCATAGTAGAGTAATATTTCATCTTTGTGCGTGTAGTTTTTTTTTGGGCGGGAGGAGGTGAACTTTTTACTGTCTTTCCATCTATTTACATAGGTGAGTCCAGGGAAAACAGGCAGCTTAAATTACAATATAATTTTTTACAAAGGGAAAACCTGAATTGAAATTATTGTTTTACTTCTTTTCTATTCATTTCTTTACAGTGAGTCAAAAATTTTTTCCCCTTAACTTCACATAGAAAATGAAACTTTACACAATAAAGTAAGGATGGCAGGTTTCACAAGGGAAAAAGGTTGCTGTCAACTTCTTTCCTCAGGAATATGGAAATTTGGGTGGATTATCTGTTCAGAAGAGGTTTCCTTTATTACTTCTTTTTTCACTTAAGACATCTGTTAACATTTCACACAGCCCAGCAGATGTTGGAAAGCAAAGTCCCATACTTTGTTCTCAAGAAAAATGACATTTCCTCAGTTGGTTCCCCCACTTCTGTGACTGAGTCCAGCCTGCTGCATAATTTGCATATATTAAGTTATATACCTTAATGCCATATGAATTTGTATCTTCAGCATTATTTTTATATGGTAAAGTCGGATTTGATTAGAAACTAGTTTACATGTTGCTCTAGAATTAAGAGAGGGCAAAACATTTTAAAACTCTGCTTTGAGAATGGCAACCTGATTCCACATATAAGATTGGATAGCCAGTTTTTAACATTTTTTTCTATAAAATAAATGAATTACAAAAGCTTGAGTTGTTTCGCCATAAGGAAGTGCTGATTGTCATGCGATGTGGAGCGTCATTTTTATTATTTTGGCAAGAACAGGGACAGTTTTGTCTTGACAAGCCATTAGATGAATACCAGCATGTGTCACATGAAAAACCACTGATCTTTAACCCAGCTCTGTACTTAACCAAGCCTTGAAAATGAATAGTGAATAAAAGAAGAGCAAAGGCAGAGCACATTACAGATTATAGAATCTGTTAACAGTTGGTGAACTCAACCCAGGGAATTACAGGTATTGTTCTGTGAACCAGCAGAAGTTCTAGAGATGCTTGTTAAATTGTATACAAAAACTACACATTTATTTTATATTTGTGCAGGATTTACATTGTTGGAGACAGAAAAAATAAAAATCCTAGAGTACTTTCTCAGTGCAGTAAATGTATGCTTTTATCATAAAATTATATATATTTACATAGAACTCAATGAGGTTTTTTTGCCTGCAGTTACATAACTTATTTTATGAAAGCAATGTGCTTTTAAATAAATGAAGTAGAAAGAAGAAAACATAGGTTATATCCCCTTCCCTCAAAGAAAACACCCTACAAACATACATGCAAAACAAAATTCTTTGCTCACTTGCGTTTTCATGTATTCATTGTGGCTGATTTTTTTACACCAACATGGGTTTTTTCTTTTTTCTTTTTCTTTTTTTTTTTTTTTTGCAGGAAATGGAGGAAAAAGCCCAAAACCCACCATAATACTCAAGTACTGAAAAGATCAGTAACATTTTAAACAGTTGGTTGTGGGAATTATTGCTTACAGAGCTAATAAGAAAGAACACACTTTTTTACTCTGCTGGTGGAATTGCATTGTGCCTCCCTATAGTCTTGTTATCCCACACTAACTGAAATGCAAATTTTTTGTAACTAATTGGATCTCATTGAGGGTACATGCACAGTGTGTAGTTATATGCAAAAAGGTTTTAAAAAGTAAAATTTTCCTGCAATTACAACTTTTAATTACTATCCAAAACATGGCACCTATAGCACAGGTTTAGAATATATATGTCTGACTTTTTTACAGATTACTCAAAAACATGAGCTATGAAATGCTTAATAAGGTGTCAGCTCAAAAGTTACAGGGAAAATGTTTAATTACAGCAATCTATAAATTGAATTTTACTATAGTTATGTGAAAATAAAGATTTCTTTTTAAGTTTAGGATTTAGTGTATTAGAGCCAGTATATGAAAGGCATGTTATAGTGCATTCCTTTTCTTGGAAGATTTTAAACGTTAAAACATCATCAACATCAGAAATCACTTTCAGAGCCATTGTCTCTTTTTTCCCCTTCAGTTCTCCAATCTATTTTACCATTGTAAAATGCTTTTGAGTTTCTTTGTGTAAGTCTATTTTTACTTATGTGGTGTGGTGTGGGGGAGGTATTCACATTCACACAATGTCTTTAACTTGGATGCAGTGAAAGCTAGTTTGGTGGACTTCATGATTTCCATGGTCCATCTCTCACTATCAATAAATGTGGGAAAGCCAACAGATGGCCTTTAAGTACTTCTGATTCTTTAACCTGAAGTACTCAGAATCAGCAGCAAAAAGCAATTATTGTGGAAGTAATACTTGTATTCTTCTTTCTAGTTTTAAATAATTTTCACAAAATGATTCCAGAGTTATTCCATAATTGTCAGACCATGTAGCCAGTGAAAAAAACTCAAGACATATTTGTGCCTTGTAGGTGTATTTTTTTGTACCTGTGCCTGTAAAACGATACAGATGTCCCACTTGCTAGACAGAAATTATCCTAACATCAAATGTTCTACACAGTATGTTATATGTGGAAGTTCAGATCATGTATCTTGGGGATTTCTAGAGGGGTCAAATGTTCCTTTCAAATATTTATTTTAAAATGAGTGTTAGAGAAACTTAAAATTTATTTATTATTGAGTCTGGATTAATTGTTGTCTCTTTTTGTAACAAAGCTTGTCCTCTTTGTAAACTTGTGTTACAAAGTAGTTAAGATTTTGTTTGAGCAAATCCGTTTAGCAGGTGCAGTACTGTGTATTTATGAAAAAAATATTTTTTAAAACTTAGATATCCTGCTGTTTTTAAGGCTTGTGTTGTGGCAATAACATGTTATATTGCAGATCTGTTTCAGCCAGGGCCACCTCAGTCCATGATATCTGAAGGAGCTCAGTTTGCCTATACTGGGTAGCATTTTGTCAGAAGACTGCTGGCTCGGCAGACTAGTTTTGGTTGTATTAGCTAGTCAGCCTAATAACCCTGTACAGACTGTATTGATTTTCTAGGAGAGAGTTTATGAACTAAATAAACTTGGGGTTGGTGTCTTAATAAACTGCTTCTCTCAGTCTGTCACATTTAGTTACGGAGCTGTGCAGTTTAGGGGGAAAAAAGGCTAATTCTGTTACAGATTGTTCGCAGCAGGGTCTCCAAATTAGCCCTTTGTTTTGTAATGCCACCTTGCTTGGGCTCGCTTTGAGCACATTTCTCAGTTTTGCCCTAATGAGTTGCAACACTGATAATGTGGCTGATGATCTTTCATTGATTTCACTATCACTTGCTTGTCTGGTAATTGATCCGTTGCTGAGCCTCTAGTTAATTATATCGGCTTTGACATGGCCCGGTCCACGGGGAATTTCAAGTCTTGCAGAATAACAGTTTTAATAAAAGAGTCTATTACTGCAGGTGCTTGCTGCTGCATGCCAGTTGATTTTTGTGTTGTTAGTGTGTGTGGGGGGTGGTGGGTAGGATACCTGGGAAAGAAGAGGACTGCAGGACTGAGGAAAAAAAGGGGTGGGGGCTAGAAAAAGAGGAAGAGGGAGTGAAGGAGGGGGAGAAAGAGACAAGGAGAGGGCGAGTGAGAGGCGAGAGAGAACACACAGGCAAAAACACACAGGCAAAGCGATACAACAGAGCCTGAGTGGAAGGAGGAGGAAGCTTGCTATTGACAGTGTCCTTAAGCCTCCCACAAATAACAGCCATTAGTGGGAAGGTCAGGAGCTGAGCAGGCAGCTTGACTGAGGCACTGAGTGCCACTTCAGAAATCAAGAGGCTAGCAAATTTTAGAGGGAGTTTAAGTGGGTAATAGCTAGCAGTAAAGGTACAGTCACTGTTGACAATTGACTCGTAGGGGCTTTTCCTGCCCTCCCCTCAGCAAGAATATTTTTATTGACCACAGGTGGACTTAATATATTTTAAGGCAACAATTCTTTGGGTTCTTGTTTGTTTCCCCTCAGATATTGAATTTGCTTCTTTTGAGACTTTTTTGTGCTTAATGGTGGTGAACTGGAGGGAAGTTTAACAGAAAAGCTTTCAGGAGATGTCGGTTCTAGAGGGGAAGGCACATTTGTGTCAACATAGTGTACGTTTTCTCATCTTTTCTCATTGTCCACTAATGACACAGAGCTGCCATTGAAGCTCTTTTCTGTTTCTTCTGTTGTTTCAGAGAGTAAGGTTTATTGTTATTCTTGAGTTAAGAAGGAGCAAGGAGAGTGGTACATTTGTCCTCGATATTTGTAGGTGGTTGAAGATTAATGTTCCTTACATTTTAAGTTTAGGAAGGATGGCTTTTTCCTGCTGACTACTTTTATGAGATGGCATGAATTTAGCTTTCCATTTTGAAGTTACTGTTTATGTACAGTGCATTTTGTTCAGTGCTGCTTTTCCATAAATAAGGCAGACAAATACTATCTAATAAATAGGTGAACAGTTTTAAGACTTGTTTAATTAAAAATACGACATGTTATCAAGGGTGTATTTCATCGGGCAGGAAAACGTTATAGAATTTTCCACAGAGATCTTGAATAAAAAATGGAGTTCTTATATTCGTTACTTTTTGCCTGAAATGGGACAGGCTTTTTTTGTTTATCTTTCTCTTTTCTTGTGATTTGAAAGGATATTGCAGATGCTTCATCTAGGAACTTTAACAAAGGATTTTTTTCTACTTTTGAGCTTTAAGAAAAGGTATACTTTTTTCCTTTGCCATTCAGTTTCTCATTAGCTAACATCCAGTTTAGTTATTAATAGCCTGAGGTACTAGATATTAAATAGTATATATTTATATTTGGCAAATGTTTATTGTGCATCTTCTATGTTATAAAAACTGCTAGGCTTGTTTACTTACTCTTCAGAGTATAAGGTCACATCTCTATGTACGTTATTTAGGAGTTTCTATGCGGTTATAAATAGCCCAGCACATACGATACAACTTTCAGGAGCTAACATTTAGACCATAACTGAGCCAACTTTACATTCTCTTACAGCTGAATATTTTACTTTCTTCAGTGTAATTAAAAAAAATTTTAAGTATCACAGTTTTACAAATGTTAAAGCAAAGACTGGTGTCAGATATTATGTGTTATATCAGAAAGCATTGTTGAAAAAAATTCCCGGGGAAGGGCCCTAGCTTCCCCTCGCCCTGTGCACTGTGATTGTGGTGCTGCCTGGAGTGTGCATAAGTGTGTATCTATCTGTATATCTGGAGAGGGGTTAGTGCAGGGTGTCATTTGGTGCCTGACAGTGGAACAGTGCAGTTGACTCTTAGCTCTGCTATCCAATGACATGCAGTGGCTGAGAGTTTGAAGCTGATGGTTGGGTCTCCAGTGCCGCCTGCACACCTGACAGGCAGCTGTTAAACTGAGCAAAGACAAGCTTGGGGAGTCACAATCTATGCATAAATGATAGGGATATCTGTGCAGAAGGTGCGAAAGAAGCTCTGACCCCCTCCCTCCCCCAAATCTCCCCCTTCCCAAATGAAATGCACAGTTCAGCCAGCTTCTTAACTACACTACACTCCTGCTACTGGCTGCCAAGAGGCTCAAAAAATCCACCTTCACTTTTCAGTCAGAAGAGGCAGAAGTGGATGTGAGAGAAAGAGAGACACAGAGAGACAGAGAGCCAAAGAGGGCAAGAGACTTGACTTTAAGAGACTCCTGTACTGACAACTCCATGCAGTTCGGAACCAGAACGACTACGGCTGAACCAGGGTTCATGGGGACATGGCAAAACGCTGATACTAACCTCTTATTCAGAATGTCCCAACAGGTAAGTTACTTTCTTTCTTGATTTTTTTTTTTTTTTTTTAAGAAACCTTGAATTGTTATGGGCACTTTTGTTTCTGGTGTTTTTCTTTCTAAATATTTTTAAAAATGTGGTCACTTCCTAGTTAGGCTCTGTTTTGTCATAACTGTGTTACTGGAATGTGCAGGGTTACTTCGTGGTTTCCCTAAGGGCGTCGCAAAAGAAAAAGGGGAAAGGATACTGAAGTAAAAGAAAGCAGAGACATTTTTGAAAAGTTTCACAGTACAGTCTGGGTCAGGGGAAGACTTAATTTATTTCTTTGTTTTCTGTTGAGAATGAAAAAAGCCACCACCCAACAAATGTATCTTTCTATCAATATGAATCACTTCGTCCAAAGTGTCTGCTCTCTCGGAGGAGGTTCCGCAACCTAAAAAACAGTCATAAAATCTAGGGGCCCCTCAGAACAGCCCTACTGACTTCATGTGGCTGGAGGCAGCTTCGTTCAGACCTGAGAAGAGAGGAGGCTGTGCAGTCTTGGCTGCCAGCGCCGAGAGTTGCTGGAGGAGTCGGCGTGCGTGGCGGGCTGTGCTGCTAGGTCCTCGCTCCTCCGCTCCGCTCCTCCTTGCCAGCCAGCCCTCTGCGCCCGCCCCTGCGTTCCCTTCGCCGGCTCCGGCCCGCTCTCCCGCCCGCCCGCCGGCCCGCCGGCGCACTCACTCGGGCGCAGCCTCGGCGTCTTCCGCAGAGCCGCTCCTCCGTCCCGGCCGCGCTGGAGGCGTTCGGCTTGCTGGCTCTGCTGGGAAAGCCGACGTGGTAGCGCGAGGCCATCGGTTACTGATAATTAATCACCGGAGCCGGCGGCTCGTACCATGCGCTCCGTGATACGCGCCCTGTGCGCCGGGCTCCTCTTGCACAATTGCTGGCTCCTTGGCTCCGCGGGGGAGCGAGGGTGAGAGGAAGCGGAGGGGACACAACCCAGAAACTTTCATCTTGGATTGTGCTCAAGTGAGGGAGGGAAGTTCCCTGGTGCCTCCCTCCTAGACACGTCTTGCTTTTCCAAAGCCTACACCAAACCCACACAAAGCAAGTTAGTTTGATGTTATCATCCACACAGCACGAAAGTACTATTGACAAATATACTTGGATTTTAAGTTGATGGCGGTTATTAAGAAATATTGTGCCACTCACGAGGAAAAAAATACTGCAACTGCTTGCTTTTAAAAAAAAAAAAAAAAAAACCTTTTGTTTGTAAGAATTCACGAAAATTAAATACTTTAGTTAGATATTTAAAGTTGTTGATAATAATAATAAAAAAACAATTTGCCAGGCTGTAAACTACTACAAGGTTAGAAATACATTTGCAAGCGATAATACCTACAACCAGGGTTTTGTAGCATTTAGCTAGAGAACAGTTTTAGCACACAATTCTAGATAGGATAAATGCATTTGAATAAGGTGTATTTTGACATATCCTGTAGAGGGACCCTGATTACTGCTGATACAGTAAGCTGGGATTTAAATGCAATCAACATAAACCCAATAAGTAACTCTTCATGTGCAATTTCCCATTCTTTCAAGTGAAAAGTTCATTTCCACACAGAGATTCTCCTTGTCACTGCAGAGTGCTGTGAGAGGTGTTTTCTGCCACGCGTCCCTGCCTGGGTGGCTCTCTCATGTTGGAATGCAGAGTGTTTTCGCTAACCTTAGTACCAAATAACTTGTGCTTCACTTTAAAAACTAGATGTCACCTTCAGGGTTTTCCTTGAGTTAGTGGAGGTCGTGTGTGTGTGTGTGTGTGTGTGTGTGTGTGTGTGTGTGTGTGTTAGAAGGGAAGATTGGCTTACGTCTCCCTCTAGCTAGAAAAGAGTTAATAAAACCAGATAGAGATAATGATCAATTGATAAATGGCTATTGAACCACATAGATGGTGTTAGATTGCTTATTTGGCACTAGCCCATTTCCAAGTAGATTTGAATCTAAGGAGATTTTGTCATGGAAAACATTTTAACTAAAAAACAAATAAAAGTAAATAATATAAATGATGGGTCAGAATTAGGAAAATTTATGATGTCTTTGATCCAGCTGTCTGTGTGGATATTTTGTGTGTACCTGTGTGTGCATATATGTGTAATGATGAGCATCGGTGATTACATGGAGAGAATAGAAATATAGGGAACTAATTTATGCTTAATGGATGCTATTAAAACTGTATAATATTATGCTATTTATGAAACAGGGTAGTACAACAAAGAGAGAGAAATCACAGTTTTAAATATGTTTTCTTTTTTTTTTTGGTTTTGATGTAGTTAGCAATCACTCCTATCCCCCCAACCCACCTTTTTCTGTCATGGTCACTGAATGTTTACCTCTTGTGCATTTTTGGAAAGCATGTAAAAGATGATATGAGCTTACATTTTTTTTCTCTTCAAGATGACATTTTAGTTTGCATAAATATTACACAAACTTAAGTTCAAACTATGTGAGTGAAAGTATGTGTGCTGTTCATATTTAATATGTTTGTTTTTCTTACCTATAGTTCATCAGCAATGCTGATTCAGCACGTGTGTGTGTGTGTGTGTGTGTCTGTGTGAGAGAGAGACTTATTGAAATTATATCTGTGATATCTCTTGAAGCCAGCCATTTAAACGAGTATTACTTTCAATATATACAGTTACGCTAGCTTTTGTTACAGGTAAAAGTTTGTCCAGTTTAATCAAATGTGTACAATTCTGTACATCTCATTGCTGAGGCATAAAGAGGTTTCTCTAGATTATGATTATTTTATTTCTAAGTAAAATTTACTTAGCTTGTGAAATGAATAAAATGTATTGGGTTATTTTTCTTTTAAAGTTTTCTTTAATAGTATAAAAACTAATATTTTCCTGATTATTTATTTAGACGTTTGAAAAGTCTGACTAGTAGGGCTGCTATAAAAGGTTTCAAAACTGAGTTACAGATAATTTACCACCAGTATTTAACTATAGAGAAACTTGTGGGAAATGTCTCGTGAATACTGAAATTTAATAATCTAGTTTTATGTGTTCTATTAGTAAACTAGGAAGTAGGGATACAAAAATCTTTGTCTTTTGTTTCATATGAGCAAAGTTGGATCTGCTTAAATGTACATCTTTCATTCTGTCTAATAGTAACAAATAATCACAATCTGAAGCCAATTTAGATTTAGTGGGATGAAGTATGTGCCCCTAAAGTTCAAGTGAAGACTATTTGACTACATTTTCCTGTGCCTGTACATTTTTTCTTGTATACTGAAGTATGATTTTCTCAAATTATTTCTATGGATATAGCTGAGTATTTGAGAACCTTAAAAGGTATGACACTTGTGTAAAGGGAGTTCTTCTTTGGATCAGTTTGATCAGTGACAGGTGGAGAAAGAACCTTGTTTTGCCTATTTTAGTTTCACAAGGTACTGTTAAAAGCAAAAAATGAGGCTTCCTTTTCAAAGTTTTTTTTTAATCACACTTGAGGAGGCAATTCTTCTATTTGTATAAATATTTTGTGCATTTGAGAGAATAGTAAATAAAATTCTTGTAGCTATCTTAAGGGATGTAATAGTCCAGTCTATTTAAAAATCTTTTCAGGAAGGAAACCATAAAGGTAAATAGCTATAGCCCACATTTAATGTGTTACTAGAGACATTTACCTTTTATTATTGGTGAGGTATATTTAACCTGTTTCAAATAAAATGTAGATCCCTTAATAAGGTCTTTTTTCATACTTGAGTGAAATACTAAGTTAGGATTATGAATGACTCTCTGCATCATTATGTAGTAATTTAGGATTCACCCGATGATGTAACAAAATTAACAACATAATTTCATTGTGAAACTGTGTCTTATTAAAGAACAACTGTCTGACATTCTCTTACAGTTGCTTTATTTAACTTCATGCAAATATTATTAGTAGTGACATTTTTCTATTGTGCATTAGATTCTCTCATTAGCATGATGTGTTAGTTATCACCAGAGAAATCATTTTCTAGGTAGGTGAGGGGCAAACCAAGAAAGCGAAAAATTAAATCAACGATTTACATTAATACCAGAGCATCTGCTCACCAGAGATATGACAGAGTAAAAGCAAACTTTCTTACTAATATAAAAATCTAGCACCTTTCAGAGAAATGATAAATAAAATATATTATAAGAAATGTATAATAACATTGCTAGAATCCATTTAAAACACTGCTCAATATGAATTTTCCTCAAGAAATCTTTTTTTTCTATTCATATAGGCCAACAATCTCAGTTTCTGGAATCTACATTTTTAAATGAAAATGGTTTTGTTTCCCCCACTTCATTGTTTTGAGTATTTATTCACTAGTCATTGAAAAGGCATATATATATATATATATATATACACATATATATATAGTATTACGAGTCAGACGCCTAATTGTACATTGTGGTTTGGGTCTTCTTTATAGTTCATACAACGCATTTTTATTCTAAACTCTGTCCCACTCAAATAGACATCCCTTTTTACATCAGATGTATATTCTTATTTAATCAAAGCCCTTAGTAAAGCAGCTGATAGTTAATGGTCTTTGAAAACGACTTTCATTGCCAGGCATCATCCATCCCTAGCTTGCTTTCTGCAGTTTTCTCCCTTTTTACTCCCTTCCTTACAGTTGGTATGTTTGGATGATCTTGTCTTACTAAAAAAGGATTAAATTGACTAAACTTGTGGTCTTAATGCTAAAATAAATATTTATATTATATTAAGAGGCGTGCAGTTTTAGCCTGTTGAATTACTAGGCTACGACCTCCAGTTCAGGCCCCTCTTAATTTGAGTGGTAATATGTTTTATTTTTAACAATAGACATATATTCTAATATAATTCTCAGTATGTTTTCTGATAACGTAACACTAAAGTAGGAATATTTGGGTATTTGTATTTGTTAAGATACAAATTGTAGCATAGAGACAGGTGCTTGGTTTTGTCCTAAACTTTGAAGGTCTATGGATAACATGCAGACTTCACGTAAGAGATACTGTCTCATTTGTAATGCAGTGGGAAAGTAATAGTTTATATATATGGTATTCTATGTCCATGTAAATGTTAATGCAAATAAAGCATGCACAAAGATATTCTCAGATGTGTATTTTGTATATGTTAAAAATCTGTGCACAAATTATAGTTTATATTCAACATGATTCATTTAAATGAATTTGAACACAGTAGGTGATCGTTTTGAAATTATTTAATTTTCTCACCTTTCTGTCATCTTCAAACAGGTCCATTATGTTTGTGTAATTTGTAAAGCCTTTTGCTAAGGTGAGTCAAGTAACTGCAGTTAAAAAATAAATCCCTCTAAGGGGCAGATATCTTATCTATAATTGTAGGTATTTTTAATAATTATATTTATGAGCGTATATTCACATTCACTGATAAATCCAATTATTCATGCATAGCTTTATGGAAATCTGATTAATGCAGTGACAGGACAGATTTGGGCTACCACAGCAGCACATCCTTCCACTCCCATGTCAGGGTTAAGAGCCGAGGCAAATCCTCCCTAACTAATTAGATGCTGAGTAAGGCATCTCTGAGAAGTTGGGGCAGAAGTGAATGGGTCACAACCAAGGCAGGATTGCAAGGACTCCAGTGATAGTGAAAGCATTCAAGTTTGCCAGGTCGTTGTGACACAGGGAGCTGATTCCAAAGGAACAGTCCGTTACAGATAGTGAGCTGGCGTCATCCACTTGAATGAAAAACACAAATTCTAGTGCCTCCCTCTCTCTACCTTGTATGCATTACACACACTCACTTAAAGAAAGTTGCACTGGGCGTCTGCCGTCATCTATCTGCAAAGCTTTTGAGAGGATTTTCCTTATAAACGTGAATAGCTAATGATTCTGTATAGCCCAAGAGGTATTTTCTGAACTTGGCACTCTAGATTAGCACATATATCAAAAGGAAAGAGGAAAAGAAATTGGAATTTGCTTTTACCTTGTGTCCATAGTTTGAACCTTAGTGTTTGAATCGATCTAGGAATTAACTCCTTTTTCCCCACAGAGTGCTGTCAGAGAACTTTGTGGTTGTAGAGAAAACAGAGTGAATCGGGTAGGTTGACTTTTTCAGTGAGAGAAATTTTCTGTGGGATTCCCTGCTTGTTATTGTACAAAGAACATGGAATATAATGGTTCCAAGATTTCCTTTCACGTGAGGTTTGGAGCCTGGTTTGTTATGCGTGTAGAAATAATTCGCCATTTGAAAATCCTCTTGTACCTTTGGTGGTACGCTTTTGTGGTCTGTTTATGGTGCTGCTCAGTGACACCCTTCTCCAGGCCTTGGTCAGAAGGTTGTTTGGGGGTCCTAGGAAATGATGGATCTCACTACTGTCTGCCAAAGCTGATGCCATTTTTTATTTTCAGAAAAGCAGCTGGCTTCTACATTTTGCTGGGTGAGCTTCATCTACTGGAGGACCCCGGAGACAGGGAGAAAGGGAGTCAAAGACTCTTTCAAGAAACTCTGACATCTATTTTTAAGCTTTAGAGAAACAAAGGAAAAGAGACATAATTCAGAAACAACAGCCTTTATATCCTCACATAGAAACAAAACATTGGGTAATAGAGGGAATGTTTTCCTATAAGAAAAACTGGTAAAGATGCAGAAAAAATAAGATGAAAAAAATCTGCTAAGGAGCTCAAGGTCTAAGAAGTTTTGAAACGTGCAGATGACATCCCAGAAATGACGTCTGGGGCCATGACATCCAGGGTCCCCACATTTCCTCCTCATTGAGCCTGACCTGTACTGCCATCTTCCTCCCCAGGTTTAAAGAAAGTTTAACGAATAGGAAAAATAAAAGTATTGATTATTTTTTAATTTGTACATTCCCTGTAGGAAGCCTCGCAGATTTCACAGTGTACATTCAAACCCTCAGGTGAAAAATTTATGACTGGAGTTCATTTGGGTGAAGACAGTGTGCAGTGTCATTCTGTTCAAATGCTGTATGTAGCATTTCATGCCACAAAGTGCAGAGATCAGGAGAAGAGAGGAATCGCTGTATGTTTTCTTCATTCACAGAGCTTTCTTTAATGGAAATGCTTGTGGAAAAACAACACATTACTCAAACTGGCTAGTTTAGGAACCAAATTCTCAGCTTATTAATCATCATTCCAATTAAAAAAAAAGAATTGATCCTTTAACAACGAAATAATATCCTTTTGTTTTTCTTTAATTAAGCCCATCAGTTTTTCATTTCTCTCTGTTAAGAAAATGAAAATAATCTTGAACAGTAGGAAGTTACTCATTGAAACAACTGATTCTCTTGAGCATATCTGACGTCTTATTTACTCAATACTTTTGAACTGTAATGTTATTTCGCTACTGTCTTTAGGGTTTATGTGTCATTGAGTGGTGTTGATTTATAAATCTCATTCCCATTTGGTTGGCAGAAATTTACTTAATGACCTAAATACAAGGTTATTCTGTTCCTATTTCCTTTCTCATAGAAGTAATTCCTTTCTCACTTTATTCTCTTTTCTTCTCATCTCTCTTATTCTGAATTCCTCCTTACTTTCACTGGCCCTTTTTGCCTTAACAGAAGAGAATCGAAATGCACCTGAAACGTAGCAGTAATTGAATAAATATCCTTTTGCCAATACATCATTCTGGCAGAGGCATGAGAGAGAGGTGCCACCCTCAGTTGTGGTCCTCTGTGAGTGCTGACAGGACTGTCCTGAGTGTTGCTGTAGAAGGGTTCTTTAAGTAAGGGCATGATAAAAACGTGTAACCAGGGGCCCTGGCTTATCATTCAGAGGTGCTGAAAGGCAGCTCAATTTGATCCTTAGCCTGTATAAGAAAGTACTTAGATGAAGAGAGATTTTGCTTCCCTTTTTTCTTCTTTTAAAAACCTAATTCTTGGACATATTATTTTGTGCAGTTAGACTTCTACACGAGCTTACTTCCCTAGAAGAAGGAAAAGATACCAAGGGCAGCGCAGTAGGTTGAAGGGATGACTCTTTCAGACAAACTGCAGCTAATAAGAGTTAACGGAAACATTTAAAAAAGGAATTGAAATGATGTTAGGACCAGTATTAATGGATGGTATTATGAGATTAAAATGTAAAGCATGCAGTATACATAACACATGAGGAGGATTCACTCCTGTTTTGTGTTTAATAAATTTTAACCCATTGTCTAACAAGGTGTAGAGATTGTTAAAATTGACAAGACTGAAACATATTCTGTATGGGAAAGACATAGCTTTCAGTATTGTACCTGCTGTGCTTTTTTGAGACTGTCATGAATTTTTCAACTTTATTAAGGTGTCTTTTAGTGGCTATTGGTTCTCTAGACAGTTCTTCAGAGCTCAAATTTTAGGATCGGAGTACCTGTACTGGGTGTCTGAAAAGGAAGATAACAGGTTAGTGAATGTTTTGCATGACAACAAGTAATTGCTTTCAGCTGGCTTAACATAATAACAAAACTAATATTAAAATGAGAATCTCCATTAGAGGATTTTAATTATGTTTTTTTCCCTTTCCATTAACATTTAAATCAAGAAGAATTTCATTGATTTAAATCATTAGGGTGGCTATTTGGGACACCTGATCAGGCAAGGATTAAGAAAGCTGCCCACTACTGTGCCCTTTGCCAGTGCTGGAGGTCAGTGGACATGGCTGTGATGTCACCTGCAAGATATGGGGAGTAATTATACACTGAGCATATTCATGAGAGTGTCCCTGAGTGAGAATGCCTGCAAACATTCTCTTTGTTGACCTCATGCCAGAACCTAACTTGGAGTCAGCGAGGTTAGCTGCTGTTTAATATTGCTTTTCTTTTATTCTTTCTTTTTTAGGTATAAATATTAGAGTACCAGAAAGAACCAAAACCAAAGTCTGGCTGTAAACTTTGTGGAAGGACTTAACTGTCTTGAAAGTACTAAAAATCCCATATTGCCACATTATGGTAGTGCATTTGTATGTAATGCGTAGACATGCAGAAGGTGTATGCCTGCTCCATTGGTTGGCTGGTGACAATTAGGTGACTTAATTCTATGTATGTTGAGGATTTGCTAATGACTTCCTCAGAGGCAGTGAGTGTGTGGATGCCTTTCCCCAAAGAGGCATTCTCCATCCTAAGAATCTTGTTGTAATTATTCCTTATACTATGCTATATAGCCTTTTTTCTTTCTTGACTATAGCTTTTTGGTGAAAGTCAGTGTCATTCATTGGAAAATAGCATGATGGTTTCTTATTTTGTGAATTGCCATTTTCAACAAGTGGGAGACTACAGCTTACTTCAAATACATTAGAATTACGCTAGGATAGAGACACCAGGATGAGTCTCCCTGACTCAAATTTCAGATGTCTCATAATTTCCCTTTCTAGCCACTTTTCTTTGTTCTCTTGGACAACTTTGGAAAGTAATCATGGGACTGAATGGAGCTTAAAATATGTTACCAGTCCTATTATTACTAAATACTGTTCATTGTGGAGAAGAGTTTTTTCATTTTTACTTTATTTTTGTCATCTATTATAATGTAAGTAGGAAGGGATAAGAAGAATTCAAACTCCAACATCTGGGAGAGCTTGTTTCAGTAGCTAGCCGGGAAGCCAGAAAACTGGCCTCATACAGGTGAGATGTGTTATGGGAATAAGGGCCTTGTGCATTTAATGAACCCCGCCTGCTTGTCAGCTTGGTTTTTCATGTACCATTGTTGTTCAAAAAAGAAAAAGAGAGTGTTCACAGCCTGTGGTGAGATTAGAGTAATGAAAATGAAGTGTTAATCTGTTGATAGGAAGCACATCACATATCCTGCATCCCGGGCCACATTCATGCGTGTATAATATATTCCAGGTTTTCTCATGACCAGAAAAGCTTGGATGTTCATTATATTGAAAACATCCTTTTAGTAAAAGTGAGAAGTTGGTTGTTTTAACTTGTGTAAACAGTTATTTTAAATAATTTCTTAATAAACCAACTGCTGCTTACCTTCTGAGTATTCTGATAATCCCTGTTCCTGTATGTGCCAGCAGTCCTGTACTTTTGATCTTTTAAATTTTTTTACAACTGCAGAATGCCAAAATGAGCTTCAATATAAGCCTACTTTGAGATACTCTTTTCTAGAAAGCAGTGATTAATAGGAGTTAAGTGACAGTAACACTTTTCTCTCCATAAAACACAGATTAACTAAAACATCCATTATCTCACACTTTATTTTTCATCTTAAAACAATTAAGTAGAAACAAAAATTTGTAAATTGTGAGTCTTCCAGAACTGCTTTACATATTTACAGTCAGCTGCCATGGTGTGAACCTGAGGAGACTAGCTTAAAGCTTTGGTCATCATGGGAGGGAATTGTGTATTTCATAAAATTCCCTTTCTAAGATGGTATAAAAGGCAAATCAGCATGAATGTAATGAAGTATATACTTTCCCTAGAATGTTTGTTTTAATTTTTGTTTTTTTGATCATTTTACTCAGTAATTATTTGAGAAATTTCCATTTTTTTTCCCTAAAGCTATATACTTAAAAAAGAAAGAAAGTAAGTTTAGTCTTGGATTACAACAAGGCATTTTAAAGAAAGTAATGTGAACACTGGTTCAGTGCCCTTTATATGCAGGGCATCCTATAAGATCATGTCTTTCAGATGCATCCTAAGAAATGATTTGAAGAAAAGTGTGAAAGAGGTGGGGAGAGATAAATTAACAACTGAGTTCCAGGTGTCTATTTCTAATTGCTCAAATTTCAATCTTAATGGAAATTAGGGAAAAATGTTTCCCATAAGAAATATACTGTCATTCAGGCTTAAGACTGCCTTTATGGAGTTCATGTTTACGGTATTTTCTTTTTTTCTATTCACCTAGGAGTTAAGGAATGCTACAGTATGATCATTATGATTTTGTGAACCGTTTACTTAAAGTTGAGCAAGTTGCTAAGAATCAAGAGAATTTGGGGATTAAAGTCCGATTGTGAAGTAAATTTGGCATATGTTCAGGGATTACATTCTTTAGGGAAAAATGGAAGAAAAATGCTTCGTTTCGGAAGGAAACACTTAAATAAATAATCTTTCAAGCATGTGGTGTAATGATGAAACATGATGTAAAAACACTATACTATAGTTGATCTAAATTAGTTGGCATGTGACTGGTCATAGCGTACGTACTACAGTTTGCATGATATGTAAGCATTTCTGTACTGTAGTAATATGTCAGAGATAGCCTGTTTTTAATATAGTCGGATGAAATGAAAAGGCCGTTTCTTCCCTCTGCTAAATAGGGTATTTTTAATTTGTTTTAAAAATCCATTAATAGGTAGAAATGCTGTGTCGTTGTGACTGATTGGGAATAATGAAATGTAAAATATATTCTCCTTGCAATTGCTTTCATTAAAAAAAAAAGTAGATATAAAGAAGTGCATGGTGACTGTGTCATAGACATCTGCTTTTAGGTAATAATCATTTGTAAAGAAATATGCCATGACTTTTTGGGTCATTTGAACCCATAATAATGTCTATTTAATGGAAGTATAAATGTCAGATGGTGGCATACATGTGGAGTCAGTAAAGATGAATTTTTGCTGTGATAATATTCATGCATCTTAAATGTTGACTTTTAAAATTTACCTTGAAGACGTATCCTATTTTCATATTAGAGTACCTTTTCACTTAAGTACATGATAGCTCTAGAAAGGAAGTGTAGAAGTGTTAACATGTGAAGGAACAAAATCTGAGTAATACTTTGACATGAGCATCTATTTTGGGCTTCAGAGAAATAGGTGGCTGATTGAAAACCAATATAAAGATTGTTGAACCACTCTGTAAGGCTGGGTCATCAGTTCTGGATTTACTATTTTAAAAAACGTTTAATTATGAAAATGAGTTTCCTTTGGTTTGCACGAATGTTTCATTGAAATGAAACTTGCTTCCCATTGTCTTATATTCTGTAAACTTGTGAAATATGTATTTTTAAATCTCTGTTCTGAGAACACCCTCTTCTTTTTTCCCCACAAACTCTACAGTAGTATGACATTTTAAGGAGTAGGAGTTGTCTAAAAGGGCCATGTGGAGGTAACAAAAATTAAACAAGTAGAGTGAGTCTAGTGGGGACTGTGGTGGACCAGAAAGCTCATGTCTCAACCACAGTGAGGTAGCTAGCTGCTTCTTGGTTCCAGCCAATTGTTACCAGGTGGGAATGCAGGCCCAGTTTGCCAGATCCACTGCTGCTGTTTTTTAATGATAAGCCAAAAATCCAGATTTTTATATGAAATCTCCTGATTTTGAAATCTTGGCAACCTATTCAAATATTTTAAAAACTGTGTGGTCCAAACAAAACTCATCTGCAGGCTGTATTCAGATAGAATACTCTGGCTGCCGGATAGAAACCTCTGTTTTAGATAATATTTTAATGGATGAAGATAATACTTTCATTGCATGTGATCATTCATCTTGGGAATTCCCCACTGGGATGAACCAAATTCTTCATTTTTTCCCCTGTAATTAGAAAAAAGTTTAGTAAATGTATTTCTGGTGCTGATAGTTTTGATGTATAGCTTTTCTCCTTATGACCCACATTTAAAAAAAAATCACCTGTGTGGGCAAAACAAAAAAATAGCCAAATAATTTAAATAAGGGTGGAAGCGTAAGGATTTTAAAATAATAAAAGATTTCTGAATTCTGAAAATAATCCCATGATTTGTGTAAGTAATTGATGTAGATGAAAAGCTGAATTCAACTATAAAAAGCTTTTCATCTCACCTTAAAGCGGTAGATTCTTGGCCCTGAATCTTTGTGGGATTGCTATAATTTACCAAGCAATTGATTATGATGTCACAAGGAGGAGATGGACCACAAGGGGGAAAACTTCCCCCTACTAATTCGTGCAAGGCCAATATTTTATACCTGCTTCAAGAAAACATTATTTATATTGTCTAAGATGAGGTTTAAAATGCCTGTCTATATTTTTTGAAGGGGCTTTTTAAAGGAAATAATCTATTCATAATTGAAATTCTCCAGGCAAATCAGATATCAGCATTTTCAACAGAACAGGTAATTAATTGGTTTGAATTTCAAATTGAAGGTCATCCTGTTATTGATTTTCGTGGGAAAAGGAAACAAGAACATCCTGTTAAAATGATCTGCAAATGGGGCCTAGGTATATCTAGGCTCTTTTTAGGGTCTTGATTAACAGCATCACTGAACAGTGTCAGAAACCAATCAGAAGGGAGCCATTTCTGTTTTAAACATAACAAGTTGTTGGTTTGCTTCCAAAACTGCAGAGAAGAACTCAACTGTAGAAAAGACCAGAGATTAACAGTTTGTATTAGAGTAAGTCAGATATTTCAAATCAAGTGCTGGTACAGCTTGTAAGGAAACATCTATAAATGTGTCAGAATGATGCTGCTATGCCATGTTCAAGAAGTTCAGCATCAACACAGCTGTGACTTAATGCTTTCAGAAACCTTTCAACTGGGAATTAGATAAAGTATCTTTAATACCAGGGGAGGGAAGCACTGAAGTAAAAGAGGTAGTGAATAATGGAGGATAAAAGAATATACCCCTTCAGATGCTGTTAATTTTTATAAAATAACATTTGTGCTTTGTGTTTGCTAGAGAGTTTTATTGTTACATATGCTAGGCTATTTCAAAGCATTCGTTTCTCTCCTCTGCCCTGTTTAAACTTTTTGAAAATGGTGTAATGTAAAGGTAACACAGATGAAGTGGGTGGCAGACATTTTGCCTTTCTACAGTAAACTGAAATTAGTATCGTTTTGGTGGTTGAGGAGAGACAAGGTGTGGTTCTGTGGCCCAGGCCTCATGGCCAGCCTCCACCTCTGCTGACCAGGCGCAAGCAATCCTCTTACCTCAGTTCTGGAGTACCTGGAATATAGATACATGCCACCATGCCTAGGTGATTTTTGTATTTTTTGTAGAGATAGGGTTTTGCCGTATTGCCCAGGCTGGGCTCGAACTCCTGAGCTCAAGCGATCTGCCCACCTCGGCCTCCCAAAGTGCTGGGATCAGAAGCACGAGGGCACCACGCCCAGCCAAATTGAGTAAGTATTTTAATTCTAGCTGCACTAACTAGGTTGGAAACTTGATGCAGCTTCTTCTTATGGTTCAAAGTAAAATTCTTAATAATAAAAAAAAAGGGCGGGGGAAGGCCTTCCATTCTAAATACCCTGGAGCTGTTAGTGCAGTTATTTCTAAGTTGACATACTTATGTATAGGCATGACAGTGGCACCAACCATCTACATTAAGCCTTAACATTCCACAGAGCCATTTCAAGTTTATTATGAGCTTCAAAGCCTGTACATCCCTAAGAGAATATCAAGTTTAAGCATGTCACTTTGCCATAGTCACAGTTAACTTTCTTGGGAAAAAAAAAAAAAAAAAAAAAAAAGTGCCTATTCCTAGGCTGGTTTTCTACAGGTTATCCTTGAAAAATTTCCCAGTTCAGTACAGTCATTTTTCTTACTCATTGTTTCTGCCCCCTTGAGTTCTGTAGATTTATCCTGTTGGTGATGGTTGGAAACTACCTCCAAATAAAAGTAGTATGGGTCACAATTTGTTTAAAGGTCTATGACTATGTCAGTATCCCTTTGCAGATTTATATTCCTAGGGCTCAAGACATTGATCCCATTTTACCCATTTCCACTTGGGTTTCCATTGCAGTCCTTAAAAAAAATGTAGCTGGGGAGAAAAGGAACATGCAAAACTGTAAAATTGCTAATGCTGTCCTAGTACATGAGAATTTCCCACCATGGAAGGCTCCATGGGGAAGACTATGGGCCTGCTTAGCCTGATCTTACGGTACACTGCTTTTCTTCTTAGGGAAAGGAATTCCCCATTTCCTGAATGTGAAACACCTACCCTTTTGGAGCCTCCTAATCTTTAGTTCCTACCTCAGTTAATAAACCATCCCTGTCTGTGCCTTGCATCTCAGAGATGGAATTTGACGGACTAGTCAGCATTGCAAAGGTCACTGTAAAGCTATTGGCAGAATACACTGCCCTTTGTTGCTCAGTGATGATAATGCTACTGTAGCAGTTAACTGGATGTATTAGACTGAGCTACTTTTCCAGAATACCAAATTATCTATTTATTTCTTTTAAACACCTTGATAAAATGCCCATTCACAAGCTGTCTCAAGTGTATTTTCAAAAGGGATCTTAATGATAGTGAAATATCAGTGCTTTGGCCTCAGAAGAGATAATCTGTGCAGCGTGTGTGTCCGTTGTGTTGTTTTGCTTCCATGAAAATACTTCTAAAATTATGCTCATCTTTTAGTGTTTCTGTTGTCTGAAACTAATCGTGTTCCAACAAGTTTGAAAATTCAAGGTGTTAAAAAACAGTTTTATTTACATTTTGTCTTCTGTTAGTACAATAATACTCTAAGATGTTATGAATTGCCTTATTTTGGAAAAAATCTTATAAAGCTTCATTTCCTTTCCCATTATTTCCCACAAATATAAAATGTGGAAATAGCATTTTTGGCTTTAGGTTATAACTTTACACGTAGTGTAAAAGTGGATTTCACCATCTTTTTATATCTTTAAATCTACTCACAATTTACTTACTGAAATTTATTCAGTATTTATTACTGCTTAAATTATATTCAGAATTACAGAAGAACAATTAATAAATGAACATGCTACTTGAAGCAGGGGAGCTATACTTGACATAGTTTTGTGTTTTGCATGTGTAAACTGATTTTGTGACACCATAGTGCAGTCTTGATATAATTTCTTGTACACAGGTAACATTTTTGTCTTGGTTATCACCTAAATAAAACTGAGTAATGATCCAAAGTGCTAAGGTGTTTGTGACTTTCACTAATTATTTTCACTTATCCATGTATTTTGTACTAATTACTTTCCTAAATGTGCCACATGCTCTTCTATCCTGTAGTTCTGTTTTGTCCTAATCAGATTGGGTGACCGATTAGGGATTTAAAATTACTACTTCTTTGGTCTCAAAATGAGTAAGTGAAGACTCAGAGAAATACCTTTAATTTACCTTTTAGTATTTTTGAATAAAGCAGACTCTGTCCTGCCTTCCTTTCATGCACGTATTCATTGTTTCTTACTGAGCTAGACAAGCACATTTAAAGTAGAATATATTCCTTCTCTCCAGAATAATAGAATGAAATCAGTGATCAAGTAATTTTTCATTTCAGTAATTCAACAATCAATGGGAACAAAACAAAACGAGTTAGGATAGAATACTTTGCATTAAGCTCAGACATGGAATAATATTTGAAAACAAAGTATCACTATAGTTTTGTGCTGTAGGTTCTTCCTGACCTAAGTGATTGTTGAAAGGACTTTCTCTAGTTTAGAGGTATGTTTATCTTCGAACAATAATCACTTCATGCTGTTCTCTTTTTTTCCTAGTTGACCCATTCTCCAGACCTTTCAAAAACTTTTTAAGTGGATGTAAATTCCATTTTAATTAGAGCAGTGCAGTCTAATACTGCAACTAGCGAGGAATGGAAGAAACATGCTGGAAGTTAATACAACCCAAATCAACCATAGCCAGATAATTCCCCTGATCTTTGTAACAACCCCCCTTCCCCACCTCCACAATTAAATGACCCTGTTGTTCTGTAGTTTCAACAAGACATTTAAGGTTCATTTAAAAAAATGATCATCCTTTACAGGATTCTTCGCTCTTGCGTTTCTCTTTCTTTCTTCCCCTTGCCACACAGCTGTCACTGGTATAGGAGAAAGATTGGGGGGAGGGGAGGAGGAGGAAGCCCTGCTCAAATCGTGTCACGTAGCACTAATTCATCTGCTCTCATTAGAGGGAGCGAGGGACAGCAGTGATGGCCAAGAGCTGCACTCCACACATGACACGCGAACAGTTTGGGGAATAGAAAATTGCTTTCTCAGGAAGCCCAGCCAATTAAGGACTTGACCATATTGAATGTCAAGTGTTAATTTAGGTTTTTCTTCATTTTCCCAGTAGTAATGCGGGTCCTGTGATGAGCAAATACATGTCAAGTAAAAGTTGATTGCATGAAGGACCCGGGTATTATATGTCACTGACAAGTCACAAATGTACTGAAGTCTTTTAACCCCTTAGGTGAGTTGGGAGGGGGAGGGGAGAATGGGATTAATGGTACCATAATGATAAGAATAGATAGTTTATGTGGGGGTAGCTTGGATGGGACAGACAGGAATGGTAATTCATGCAAAAACTGGGGATAGGACAAATCCTACTCTGAGGGCATAAATAGAGACCCTTGAAAAGCATACATGCATATATATAATTCCCACTGCAAACACACTGCCCAGAATGTATGTTCAGTCTCCTAAGATTTTATGAAAAGGGAAAATAGTGTACTCTATGGTCATGAACCAGGAAATTCCTTATTAATTATCTCATTTGAAAGAAAGAAAACATTCATTAAGTAATTACACTGTTTTGGATATTTTAGCCCTTTGGCTCAATGCCACTAATATTTCTGGCTATTTACTTATAATTTCAGTCTCTAATATTTATTTTCAATGGACTCTGTGTGATACATGTCATAGGAAAGATGCAAAGCATAAGACTGAAAGAATGTTTTCTGTCTTGAGTATCTCTGTAAGGTGTTGTTTAACCAATAGAAACTGGTGGAAGGTCCATCATTGTCATTCATTTCTTTTTGTGCCCAGGTGTAGGAGGGAAGAGATTCAAGCTTCAGCGAGTGAAGTAACTTTTTTTTTTTAAACGTTGAATGTTGCCCATCATGTTTAGCATCTCATTTCCATTCATCAGCATTCATTTACATATGAATGTCTTGAAAATAAGAGAATGTCTGTTTCTGTTGCAATTGTACATGTAGCAAATAAAAATGCCCCCAGTTTAGAATACTGCTGTGTGTAGTCTGGGCAATCTTAAACTCAGAAGTTATTCATAATTGGGCCTTGTTTTTCCTTTATACCTATAACCACTTTTCCCCTTCATGTCTTTGAAGGCATACTCTTAATTAAAACACTTTCTTGAAACCTACTGTCTTCTATTTATTCCAAAATTGTAACACTCTTGCCTTTGTATGTTGACAATGCTTAAACTTTGAAAATTTAAGTCTGATAATACTTTAATTTTGGCAACAAAACTTACTAACGTAGTCTGTCTCTCCCACAGGTTAGAAACTGTGCAGTCATTATATTAAAAGTTAACTAAATTTTATTAAGGAATAATTAGGAAACAATTCCAAGAATTTGATGTTTAATAGAATAGATTTTTCTTGAGAAAGAAATAGTCCCTCTAATGAGGCTCCTGAATGCTGGGCTGGAATCTTAGTTCTATAACATCTCTCCTCCCTGTCTTAAAACTAACCAAACAAAATCCGCTTAACTCTCTTTTCCCTTCCTATTCTGATAAGCTCTGTGGAACTATGGTGGCATTGCAAGTGTACTGTTTAATTAAAATCCAATTGTCAGCAGGCTCTCTTCCGCTGGGTGTGCTGAGAGACTTAACTAAGTTTCCATAAAGTAAATTCTGACGACGGCAGCTTGGGTTGCTGATTCAAGTTATTCCTTCTCTTCTGTGTCACTTTTGACGGATGGTACCTAATGCAATCAACCACAGGCCGAGAAAGCCTTTTCTTTGGTTGCTTTAGTAACTGGACCAGGAGTTCCCCTCCTCCCTTCATCTCCCCTTCAGTGGCTTGCCCACTCCTTGCTGCCACCCCCACCAACACTTCAGCCCAAATAGGAAAGCGGAAAGAACAGCAGAACTACCTAGGACTGGCTGACAGGCTTTCCCTAAACCTCCATTTCCCAGTGGTGAAGACGAAGCTTCCTCCCTTTGCGTGCGTTTTTGATAAATTTAAGAAGTCAAATCGCTGACACAGATAGATAATCCAAGTGTATAGGGTGAAGAGTTATAAATTAACACATTATTCCCTCTTAATGTGAAATACTTGAGAATGCATTTTCTCAGTCCCCTGACATCTACCCAGTGAGGGCTCACATTGTACTTTTCAAGTGGCATTGATTTGTTAAAGCGCTGAATTAGCATCTCAGGCCAGCTGCCTGATCCACTGTTTTGTTGTGGGGCTCCAGCTCCTCGTCTCTGCCAGCAATCCCTTTTTTCCTTTGGTCTTCTTTTTCTTTTTCTCTCCCTTTCCCCACTGACTCTTTCTCTGCTTCTTTCCATTTTGCTCCTCTCCATCTCATTCTTATTTCTTTTTCTCTCTCACCCCGCCCTTCCTGTGGCTTGCTTTTCTCTCAATCTGGTTTTCCTCCCACACCATCTCTTTGCTTTTCCTTCCATCTCTCTTTTGTCCATATACATGTTGTCCTTTCTCATCTCTGAGTGAGTTTTCCCCCACTCAGGGTTAGAGTCTGTTAACTGCCTTTGCTTGCATGTGCATATTGTATGTGTGTGTTGAGGAGGGGGTTGGTTTAGCCAATCCCTTGGCTCCAAATGAATCCCTGCAGAGAAGAATAAATTAACATATGCCTGTTTGCACATGGATGTCCTGTTTTTAATAGAAGTTCGTGAGAAAAATTTCACCTATTTTGCTTTCTAGAAATTAAAATGTAACTTACAGAACTTTGAAACTCTTATTTCTAAATGCCATTTAACACAGTAAAGTTTTCTTTTGGCTCAAGGAAAATAGAAATCACTGCTGGTTATCACAGATTTGATCTACTCACATTGTACCCACCAAAATAAATTAACATTTCTACAAAACTTTGGGATTTTTTGCAACTT
Source organism: Hylobates moloch (assembly GCF_009828535.3). Taxonomy (NCBI): domain Eukaryota; kingdom Metazoa; phylum Chordata; class Mammalia; order Primates; family Hylobatidae; genus Hylobates; species Hylobates moloch. The sequence continues at coordinate 61,893,366 of NW_026652294.1, forward strand.
TTTGAATTTCAGTGAACTTACTGATACGACATTTTTTCTTTAGCAGGTTCTGTATTGTTCTGATTCCACTTATTTGTACTGGTACAATTTCATAGAAAATAGTTTTCATTGTGGTATTTGTAGCATGCTCTGATTTTCGAATATGTGATGCATCGCTATACCATAGTAGTATATACTTAGATTATAAAATTACTTGGGCCAGGCTTGGTGGCTCACACCTGTAATCCTAGCACTTTGGGAGGCTAAGGTGGGCAGATCACCTGAGGTCAGGGATTCCAGACTAGCCTGGCTAACATGGCGAAACCCTGTCTCTCCTAAAAATGCAAAAATTAGCCGGGTATGGTGGCACATGCCTGTAGTCCCAGCTACTCAGGAGGCTGAGGCAGGAGAATTGCTTGAACCCGGGAGGTGGAGGTTGCAGCGAACTGAAACCATGCCACTGCACTCCAGCCTGGGCAACAGAGTGAGACTCCATCTTAATAATAATAATAATAATAATAATAATAATAATAATTACTTGGCAACTTGTTTAGAAATAAAATGAGATTGCTTATCCTTCTTTTAGTGATGTATCCCAAAGTTCCAGAGGTCTTCAGAGGAGATGTATTACCATGGAGAGGGTTACACGTACTGCAGGTGCAACTTCACAGACCTCTTTTCATAGGCCCTGGTTCATCCTTTGAATATTGGTCCAAGATAGTTTGGTGTCACTATGTTGATTAATTTGATATAAGAAGAAAAGTGTATCTGTTTGGATTAAAATAGAAATTAACCTCTGTAATTTTAATCTCATGGCATCACTTGATTCTTCCTTCAATTTTACTGGGTTTCACTCTAGTAACTTCACACTAGTAACATCAAAATTTGAATTTGAATATGCACATTGATAACAAATCAGATTACTTGAAAAAAAAATCAAGTTTCTCTTGCTGTTTTTTTTTTTTTTTTTTTGAGGTGGAGTCTTGCTCTGTCGCCCAGCCTGGAGTGCAGTGGCGCAATCTCAGCTCACTGCAAGCTCCACCTCCCGGGTTCACACCATTCTCCTGCTTCAGCCTCCCGAGTAGCTAGGACTACAGGCGCCCACCACCACGCCCTGATAATTTTTTGTGTTTTTAGTAGAGACGGGGTTTCACCGTGTTAGCCAGGATGGTCTCGATCTCCTGACCTCGTGATCCGCCCGCCTCGGCCTCCCAAAGTGCTGGGATTACAGGCGTGAACCTCCACGCCCAGCCTTATTGCTGTATTTTATGTAGATTAAACTGACAATTTGATTTCAGCATTTACATTTTGAAATGGAAGTGTTTCACATAGGTTTTGGTAACCTTTGCTTCTGAGTTGGATTGATTCTCCCCTCCCCCCAGTCACGTATAGTTCCTTTTTTTTTTCAAATTGATTGCTGTCCTCCTCTCATGAATTAGCATGGCTTGGCTAAGGTGAAGGGATTAGAATGACTTTTCTAGGCATGATAATGTCTGTTTAAAGGAAAGAAAAAGAAAAAAGTCTTTTAACTAGGGCTTAAGACTAATTCCAGCTACTAAGGAGACAAAAATTACTCTAAAGAAGACAATTTGGTTTTATTTTATATGTGCATGTTAACTTGCTTTGAGATCATCATTTTGTATTTTAGGGTATTCTCTTAGATGAAGTAAGATGTTCTTCATTTGTTACTGAAAGGGGACATGGCCTCACTCCAGGAGATTAAAGCTGGAACACCTTCTGCCTTCTGTAGGGATAATCACAGCTCACCTGGCTATAGCTCAAGGTCAGGGCAAAAAGAGGGGACTTTGTGCTTTTTAGAATTGCCTATGACTACAGTAGAGAAGAGGAATAATCAAACAATTGGACAAGATTGAAAGTGAATGTGCATCATATGAAGGTAGTTAATAAGATGAATGATCAGAAAAAGACAATCTGGAAGACATCCTTTAGTGGTAGGAGAATTGGTGGTAGAAGAAAAGGGGGTATTTTGGGGTGCAAAACTATGACCTCTGTTAACTTGCAAAAATTAATACTGTTGTGATTGGTTATAAAGGGCTACATGAGAACAGTTTTAGAATTAATAAAAACATTTGTAAACATTTAGTATGATTTTAATTTTTCATTTGGTATACATACTTTTTTTTAATAGTTCCTTGTCAGTTATGTTGCTTGGAAGGCAGAACTCTCTGCGTAAGAATAAGTCAATAAATCCAGTTTTTTGATCTAATATTGTTGCTTGTTTGTTTTGTAATAATACCTTAGCATGTAAATAGAAATGGTTAAGTGTATGTGTTTTAGAATTCAATCCCTTTGAATTTTTCTCTAAACTTCTCTGGTGAAATCGGAATTGTTTCTGGCTTTGTGTTTTGTAAATCTAAATTGAATGTCACTTAAATGTGAAAGAACTGGCACCTTTGATAAGTAGTCCCCATACCAAATCATTTTGTCAGTAATCATAACATAATTATCAATGCAAATGTAAAGTTTGTTTTTTAAAAAGTCCAAAACAAACAAAGGAAGGAAAAAAAAAACCCAAGCCACACTATTATACAACTCAAGGAAAAAGCATCCCTACATTTAAACAGAAGACTTTCAATAGTAGCAGTAATAATAAGAAAAAACCTTTGGCGTCTGCCCAAGAGCCTGTTGAGAGGGAGCAGCAAATGGCCTGCGCAGTGTGTGGCTCTGCAGAAGTTCCAGGGTGACACATGCCTCACAAGCCGGTCACAATGCAAGGGGTCAGGGGTCATGTTCAAGAGCAGGGTGTTGCTGGATAAGGCTGAGGAAGCAGAGGTGGCCCCTCTGTGCTCAGTGTGTGGGTCTGTGTACTCCTTTCCCGTCAAAGCTGGCCCAGAGCGGCCAAAAAAGCGGTTCCTTGGCAGGGTTTAATGGCAGGATGATGTAGTCTGTTGTGACTAGTGCATTCCTTTCAGGTTAAACTAGGGAAATGGCATTGTGTTAAAATTCCAAGTCGCATGAATGTTTTATTGCCACAGTGCATTTAGCCCTCCAGGGGAGTGTGTGTGGCGGCTGGTGGGGGTGGGGGTGGGGGTGACTTAGAGACTCAGGAACTATCAGAAGAACACTTCCCTTGGAAAATTTTACCCACTAGCATGAAGCTGATTTGCTGTGATGGTCACTTAGAAGGGTTTCGCTTTTTCCTAAACTGTGGCTGTTTAAAGTCTTGGAGTCTGGACAATTAACAGCTGAAGAAAATATGACAAGACACACGCAAAGAGGTTGGGAGATAGAGAGGAGGAGTGCGCCAGAAAGGAGCTGAGCTGCCTTCTTGTGTAAACTGCCTGAGAGCGGGCCCCCTCCCCTGGCCTCCGTCCCTGTCCCCCCTTCCCCAAGGCTGTGTTCTGCTGTCTGCCCGAAGGCCAGGACTGATCTGTTAACCTTGCACCACTGGCTGGGAGGCCGCTGCAGCTCATGGTACTGTATGTTACCATTACTACTCCCTCATTCCTTTTCACTGGCTTTTTTTCTTTTTTTTTTTTTTTTTTTTTAAAAAAACACTTCTCTGTAATAACGGTTTATATTAGTCAGAGGGATACAATTTTGGAATGTAGAAGATCCGAGTTTAAAACAAAACAAACTTTAGAATGGTACTTTTTTTTTTTTTTTTTCCTTTTTGGCATTTAGAAGGGCTAAATCCAACCATGCTAATTCAATTGCAGCCAAAGGTTTTCAGTGTGATTTAAAATCAGGAGTTCTGGAAATGGAGCAGTTGAAAGATGCAAGTCGTCTGGGCTGTGGATCTTATAAATGGACTTTGTTGTGAAACCACATGAGCATCTTCAGGTTTTTAGGATATTTTCAGTCTTTGCATTTGTCTCAGTTATATCCATTTTGCAGATTGCCCCCAACCCCTGTCCTTCCTTAGGGAAAACTCTAGCCGTCTCATTCACTGTTGGAGTTGTTTTAGGCTTACAGTTACTGAGGGTGTGTATGATTTGACTTCAGTTGTAATCGTGTGCGTTACATATAACATTTGAACTGACTCAAGTTAATTTATAACAGATTAAAGTGTGGATGTGTGGAACAGCTTTTTGATTTTGCAGTGTGCCTTTATAAAATATTCATGTGTCTGATTTTTCCCCCAATCTATAGGAGAAATATGTATTATCCTAAGATGACCTAAGAAAGGATATATTAATAATAGTTTGAATTTTACTTTTGGACTGCATTTCTCTTCATTTTCAAACCTTAATACTTTCTTTGTTTTCATGTTCCTGTTCAGATGTTATTTTTCTCTTCCTTAATAATACATATATACTTGTGTGTGTGTGAGTGTGTGCACATTTTAATAACTGCCAAATAGTTACAAGAAAAAACTTGGAGAGCTGCTAAGTTAGTTTTCCATTGATACATTATCAGTCAGAAAGTCATGTAACAAAAATTCAACTCAAGAATATAGCACAGAAAAGTAAACTATGAGTGGACCTGTGTGCCCTATTTATAGAGTTTTAAGTACATGATTTATATATTTTATAAAACAATGATTTTGTCAAGATAGACCCTTGAGTTTAATCTGACTAATGGTGTTTGTATGATGGCTTTTTCTTTTTAAACATATATATTGGCATTGTTTATAGGAAGTCTTAAACCAATAAGCGATCAGCTCCATAGGAATATCAAGCTCTGTTTATGGACTGGGCACTTCAAATTTTAGGTGAATTCATTAGCTGTTTTTTTTCTTACATTCTAGAGAATACCCACTTTAATAATTATTTCTTTTTATTCTATTTGGTCTAGTAACATGATAGTTTTTTTGGTGATTTGTTTTTTAGTTGTAAATTTTAAAATGCGATTTTTCAGGAGAATATTGCTCTGTGCTGGATTTTTATTTCTTTTACTTAACAGCCAATTTTAAAGTTAATTATTTTATTTAAATACTAGAAAAAGTAGTTAATGTTGCCAAATTCAGGAGAAAAATCTATCAATTAATATTTAGATTATCTAACATTATATTTGTTATCCTAATGATAGAAGCATTTTTTTAAACTGTGAAAAGGATGTTGTAGTTGTGTTCAGCCCTTTCCAATTTGACTTATTAAAAGTTTCCTTTCATAATCCAAGAGGGGAAGAGTGGAATTATTCCAGTATCACATCTCTCTAATAAGAAAATTTCGGCTGATTTAGGAATCTTTCCCCATAAAAGTAAAATTTTCTTAAAAAATATAATCACTTGTTCTTTTAGTGTTTTTCTGTTCCCATTGTGCCAGGCACAATTGTTTGGCTTTGGAAACTTGGTGGAATAGTGAAAAAATGGGTGTTGTTTCAGATTCTGATGCTGCTATATGTTAGCCTTGTGGCTTTGGATAAGTGACTTTATCCCTGACCTTTATTTTCTTCACTTTTAAAATGGGGAAAAGGACATTTAGCTTACAGATTGTCAGGAAAATGAAATGAGACAACACACTTGAAGTTCCAGTACATAGTAGATACTTAATAAACCTTAGCTCATCCTCTTTTGACCTGCTCTGTGGCTTATTCTCCAGTTTTTATCCCTTGGGAAGCTTGAATTTTTGGAAATAGTAGTGTAGGATGGTAGGGGAATAAGTTTAAATAAAATGGTTTAGTTTCTTCATTTATCTCTAGGAAAGGAGATATTAGGCCATCAGCAGATGTCTTTTTTTTTTTTTTTAAGTAAAGAAACTCTAGCGTTATGTATTAGTCTACATTTTTACCACTCTGCAAAATTTTCATTAGGTTGGTCTTTTGTTGATATCAGAGTGATGCTATTATTTCTGTGTTACCAGTTTTGGTACAGGTAGATTAGAAGTAAAGTTGGCCGATTCTGTTGGATCCTGTTTACTTTTGTATAATCCGTTCTAATCATTTGCTTGAATTAAAGCTTCCTGCCTTATAGTCATTAGCATTTGATAGTAGATCTTGAAACTTGATTTAACAAGTTAGACTCCAGCATCTGTCCCTGGTTTTGTGAAAATCTACTTACAATCATGGAACTAAGACCACACTAAATCTTCGAGTGTTTACACCTCTGTAGAATTAAACAAAACAGCAGCAGTCAACATACATGTATATCTGGGCAATACTATATCTTCATTTAGAATCTTTGCAGAATGCCTAAAGGGTAGTTAAGGACTTAGGAACTGTTTGTTGAGGAAAATAATGTGCTTCTTTTTATTGATTTTTAGCCCAGGATTATGTTTTCATAAAAAATAATTGTGTTCCCATGTGAAGGACATTAATATTATTGTAGATGGTCTTCTTTTTTTTTTTTTTGGAGTCAGGGTCTCGTTCTGTCACCCAGGCTGGAGTGCAATGGCGTGATCTCGGCTCACTGCAGCCTCCGCCTCCCGGGTTCAAGTGATTCTCCTGCCTCAGCCTGCTGAGTAGCTTGGATTACAGGTGCTCGCCACCACGCCTGGCTAATTTTTGTATTTTCAGTAGAGACGGGATTTCACTTTGTTGGCCAGGCTGGTCTTGAACTCCTGGCCTAAAGCGATCTGCCTGCCTCAGCCTCCCAAAGTGCTGGGATTACAGGCGTGAGCCACCACGCCCGCCTGTAGATGGTCTTTAATTAGTATTGCTATTTTGCTTAATGTCTAACTTCTTTTAGCCTGCCAAAGTTTGAACATACTGCATCTTAAGATCTAAAATAAATATTTGACTTAGTGTTTACTTTTGCTTGTTAGTAAGCATAAACAAATGAAATTGTTAACTAATAACTTTATTGCTACCTTTTAGCACACATAGTGTGCTAGGGATGGTAGCCATGGTATCTTATGCTTACAAAAGCATTCATGGAAGGTACCCATATTTTCATTTTACAGATGAAGAAATCAAGGCCTAACATCTGTAATCCAGCAAAGTTGATTCCAAATCCCTTGCTTTCCCCCTTGCTGCATTCTTCGTATATCATTTAAGCTAGCTATTTAAAAAGAAAAAAGAAAGTTAGTTGTAGAAACCACTGGTTTTATTTCCTTTCAAATTAAATTTTACGAGGAAGTCAATATGTAGAACTGATAAAAGTCAGAGCTGTTCTAGATGAAAAGAGATAGAGCCGGAGTCTCATCTTTTAGGCCTCTCCTAGGGATCCCTGGAATACTTGATGAGAAAGCCTTAGCCTAATACCCCCACACCCCAGAAAATGGGGCCCAGTGAAACTCTTCAGTTTCCCCATCTGGGACTTGAAGGTTCTGTTTATCTTGTGCTTGGCGATGTTATTGTGTGGAATTAACCGGAAAAGCTAATCAGTATAATCTTATTTATTATTTATTTATTCATTCTTGAGACAGAGTCTGGCTAGAGTGCTGGGGCACGATCTCAGCACACTGCAACCTCTGCCTCCCAGGTTCAAGAGTCTCATGTCTCAGCCTCCCAAATAGCTGGGATTACAGGTGTGTGCCACCACACCCAGTTAATTTTTTTCTTTTGTATTTTTAGCAGGGATGGGGTTTCACCATGTTAGCCAGGCTGGTTTTGAACTCTGGACTTCAAGTGATCCATCTGCCTCAGCCTCCCAAAGTGCTGGGATTACAGGCATGAGCCACTGCACCTGACTGCTAATCAGTATAATTTTAAAAGTCTATGAAAGACTGTGGGGTAAATACCACCGCAAAAAAAATTACAAGCCAGGTTGCTGGCACGCACCTGTAGTCCCAGCTGCTTGGGAGGCTGAGTCAGGAGGATTGCTTGAGCCGAGGAGTTTGGAGCCCAGCTTGGACAACACAGACAGGGTGTTGCTTTGTTGCCTGGGATGGAGTGCAGTGGTATGATCATAGCTCACTGCAGCCTCCAATTCCTGGGCTCATGTGATCCTCAGCCTCCAGAGTAGCTGGGACTATAGTCGTGCTACACCAAGCCTGGCTCATTTTTTGTAGATATGGGGTCTTGCTATCAAGACCTCAAGCAGTCCTCCTCCCTTGGCTTCCCAAAACACTAGGATTACAGGCATGAGCAGCCATGTTTGGCCTCATTGTAAATGTTAATTTTCAGGGTATAAATTTTGTTTCACCCGTAGCAATGAAGTAATTTTACTATGGAACGAGTCTGAAAAAACTAAGTCACAGTTTTATGTCTAACTGAAGTCTGTGTCTACAGACTGTACTTCATTTTGAGGGTTAAAGTTTGGGTGCCATATATCACATTATAGCATATCTATTAAAGACATATACATATCATACAGGCATATATGTGTAAACGTAAGGGTGGAGAAGATAATGTGGATCAACTTAGCTGGGAAAATAATGTCAAAATCACTATTTTAAATAAATTGCTTATAAAACATATTAACGGCCGTGATAATTCTGTAATATCTTTATAAACTAGAAATTACAGGTTTTCTCACCAGATAAATTTACATTGGGAATTTATGTAGCTCTTTATTAGAACTATAATGTCTCTTTCATGAATATAGTGAGAAGAGTCCAGACTTTTTAGCTAGATTTATCTGCATTTGAACTGATCTCATTCCTATGTGACTTTGTGAAAGTTATATAACCTCTTTGAATCTTAGTTACTTCATTTATAAAATGGGGCTTAGAAATAAATGATGCCTGTGAATTCTGGCACAGAGAGGGTTAGTTAGACCAATTTCTTCTTCTGTCTGTTACTATTGTAGTTTGCTAGTCTTATGCAGTTTTCACTTGGTATCTGTTTATCAACAGTGCCACAGTGTTCTTTATACTTGCATCATGTACATACTTGGCCTTTTCAATTACTAGTTTAAAAAATACTTGTGTCACTCTTGCAGAAGTCTTACTTTTGCAGAAGAAAATGAGGGTGGAGAGAAATCTCTTCTTACTCTTCACTGAGAATCAGTCACTGAGCAGCATAATTCTAAAATCTTATGTGGCTTTTGGGTACTTTATGAACCTTTTTATGGTAACCCAGAAGCAAGGCACTGATTGAATTAATACATTTCCATCAAGGGACTATTCTGTTAGCCTCTCCTCCTCCTCCTAACCCATGCATGCTTCTATAAGGGACTTTTTTTGTTGCATTATTTAGGTTGCCACGTATAGTGGGGATGACAGTTTATAGATGTGCAGGTCATTGGTAAGCCTTATAGCCTTTCTGTCTTTAAAACAAAGGGAAAGGAAAAAAAAGAAAAAACAGAACAGCAACAACAAAATCACTACCCAAACCAAAAATAACTTAAAAATACCATCTTAGCTTTCTGGAAAACCCAGTGCTTTATAAAATATAGAATCTACACTTTGCATACTGATTTTAATTTTTAATAGTTTTAAAACTTTTAAATACAACTACTGTAAAAAGGATATGTGTTCATTGGGCAGATCTGATTAAGAAAACCTCAAAGAGAGAAAACTGCCTGAAGGGCTACCACCAAGGAACTGTTAATGTATTTTTAGTCATCTTTCTTCATTTACAAGTACCTACCAATGTATGAATAGATAGTAGTTTCATAAAGGGATGGTGTTACATGTATATGTGACTTTTAAAAAACGCAGTGTTATGCTAAGTATCTTTCCATGTCCGTAAATATAGATATTCATCATGGCTTTGTTTTTTTTTTTTTGAGACGGAGTTTCGCTCTTGTTGCCCAGGCTGGGGTGCAGTGGCGCAATCTTGGCTCACCGCAACCTCTGTCTCCCGGGTTCAAGCGATTCTTCTGCCTCAGCCTCCCGAGTAGCTGGGATTACAAGCATGCGCCACCATGCCCAGCTAATTTTTTTGCACTTTTAGTAGAGACGGGATTTTTCCATGTTGGTCAGGCTGATCTCGAGCTCCTGACCTCAGGTGATCCTCCCACCTTGGCTTCCCAAAGTGCTGGGATTACAGGCATGAGCCACTGCGCCTGGCCCTCATCATGACTTTTAATGGATTCTTAGCTTGCCATTGTATCATAATTTGTTTAATGAATTCTTGGTTTGTGGATTTTTTTTTTAATAAAGAGTAGTGCTTAAATATGAACATCCTTGCTTGCACTTGTATGCTTATTTCCTAAAGGTGAAGACTTGGATGTGATACTGCTAGGGAAGGCAGCGTAATTTTGCACAACTTAAGAGAGAGATTGGCAAATCTGTTCTGTGCAGGGCCAGATGGTAAATAGGTAGATGTATGGTTTCTGTAGCAATTATTGAAGTTTGTTTTTGTAGGACCAAGCAGCTGTGTATGTAAAAGAATAGGCAGGGCTCTATTTCAATAAAACTTTATTTACAAAAGTAGGCAGCAGGATAGCATTTGGCCCACAGGCTCATTTGCCTACCCTGGACTTGAAACTAAGTAGAAACTAATTTGGGATGAAAATTTATCCCTAGTTTGCTGTAAACTGCTTTTACAGTTTCTTAGAAATGTGTTCCTATCTCAGGGCAATGTAATGGGCTGATGACTTTCTTTCCAGGTGTGTAGCAATCAATACTTAATTTTAAAGAACTTATTAAAGGAGCTTCTCATACCGGCCTCTACTCCTGAAGCCTAGTAAATTTTAAACTAAGAGGTTATATATACCAGTATATATTTTTATCATTCTATACTTTTTTTTTCGGAAATAGAGTCTTAGGCTGGAGTGCAGTGGCAATCTCGGCTCACTTCCACCTCCATCTCCCAGGTTTAAGCAATTCTTGTGCCTCTTAGCCTCCCGACTAGCTGGGATTACAGGCATGTGCCACCACATCCAGCCTTTTAAAATATTTTAGTAGAGACGAGGTTTTGCCATGTTGGCCAGGCTGGTCTTGATCTCCTGGCCTCAAGCAGTCCACCTGACTCAGCCTCCCAAAGTGCTAGAATTACAGGCGTGAGCCACCGCGCCCTGCCACATCATATACTTTAGATTTCAGCATATGTTGACAACTTGTTGGGCAAGGAACAACCTCTTTAATTAATTAATTAATTAATTTTATTTTTGTATATTTTGAGATGGAGTCTCGCTCTGTCGCCTAGGTTGGAGTTCAGTGGCGCAATCTCGGCTCACTACCTGGTTCAAGCCATTCTCCTGCCTCAGCCTCCTGAGTAGCTGCGACTAGGGGCATGCGCCACCACGCCCAGCTAGTTTTTGTAGTGTAGTAGAGACGGGGTTTCACCATCTTGGCCAGGCTGGTCTCAAACTTCTGACCTCGTGATCCACCCGCCTTGGCCTCCCAAAGTGCTGGGATTACAGGCATGAGCCACCGTGCACGGCAAACTCTTTAATTTATATTGCAGGGCAGATGGGTATTTCCCCCTTTCTAGAAGGTTGCTTAGTTGGAGTCATGTTCTAGAGATATTCAGAAGTAAGCTGAAAGGAAAGTCCAATAAGAGGAGAATCATTTCAGCAGAAATATACCACAGATCAACAGGGTGACATTGAGTTAGTTACTGAACCTTAATAGGCTAAATTATACTCAAAAAAATGCTCTGTGCATAAATAATAACCTTTTTGCATCTTGAGTTTCTATAAAACAGGAATTATTGGCCCCTACTTGCCTTACGGGTATTTGTTGAGGATCTGCTGGAATAATGAAATACTTAAAATCACTCTATTTGTAACATTGTGTCACTGGTGCCCTTATGAATTTTAAGATATTTATTTATTATTTAGTATGTATTTGTTGACTATCAGCTATGTGTAAAGCAGCATGGCGAGTGCTATTGGGAAATACAAAGAGAAATAAGTTAGTTCTTGATCCTAAGGAGAGAAAAACATGTATTTAAGGTTCAAGGTCATGTAGTGCTTAGAGCCCTAAGGAACATAGAGCACTTGGGACGATGAGATCCCTTTCATCCAAGGGTATCAGGAAATTTCATGGAAGAAGTGGCATCAGGAAATAGGGACATTTTCAAAGGGAGAATACAGGTGAGGGTATTCCAAAAAGAGCAGCATGAGGACTATTTCAGGTTAGGAAAGTCCAAATCAGTATGCAAGAGACATAAAATATTCTAATTAGAGTGTCTTATCAAGCATTTTTCATGAAGAAGGAGGAGAAGATAAAGCTGGAAAGGCAGGTTGGAGCTAGACTGTAGAGGGCCTGGAAAGAACTATAATTGGTAATTGGTGGGGAGCTATAAACATGATCTAGGAGAATGTGTTTGACAATTGGAGGGGTGGTGTATAGCACTAGTTGGCAAGTATGGAATGATAAAGTCAGGATTATTGCTAAAGGGTTATTGCAGAGGTCTGAGCATGTACTTGTTAGAAATATTCTGGAAGGTGTGTGGGGGACAGCTGAGGGGATTGAAAGGGCAGAATGGACAGGCCATCAGAACTGACTGGGTTTGGGAAATAAGGAGAAGGCTTTTAATAATGATGTATGGTTCTGAGTCTTTGTTAATGGGATTATGGTAATAACATTGAAAAATATAGGAAAATCCAGGGAAAGCTGTAGTAAAGAAAGGAGACCAGTGAACCTATTTGCTTTGCTTGTTTAGCTCGAGATGTTAACTGGACACTTAGAAAAATCTAGTGAGAGTTTGAAAATTCAGGACTGAAATTCACATGAGAGGTAAGGGTTAGGGATTTAAGAGCCCTGTTCATACAGAGGTACGTGACAGATGACACTTGAGAATAGCTTCACATCACTTAACGAGAATGCATGTAAGAGAGAAAATGCGGCCACATGATGTGGCTCATGCCTGTAATCCCAGTACTTTGGGAGGCCGCAGCAGGAGGATCACTTGAGGCCAGGAGTTCAAGACCAGCCTGGGTAACTTAGCAAGACCCCCATTTTTATCAAAAAAAAGAAAAAGAAAAAGAAAAAAAATTTAGCTGAAAAGAATCACTTCTCAGCTAAATTGCAGGGCAGATGGGTATTTTCCCCCTTCTAGAAGGTTGCTTAGTTGGAGTCATGTTCTAGAGATATTCAGAAGTAAACTGAAAGGAAAGTCTAGGAGTTTAAGGTTGCAGCGAGTCACAAATGCACACCACTGCATCCCAGTCTGGGTGACAGAGCAAGACCCCGTCTCAAAAATAAAGAAAATGGTATTTTAAGTATTACTTACCATTGGGTAAGTCAATTACATAAGTAGCTCTGTCTTTTTGTGAGGCAACTAATACCAAAAGAAAAGCAAAAAAGAAAGTCCCATGTATTTTACCATTTATAAAGCATTCTGTGGTCCACTAAGCTTCTGTTCTTAGCTTCTAAAGCTACTAGGTTTCAGGAGTAAAGTACGTTCAGTTTGGGGAAAAAATATTTTTATAAGATCCCCAAGGAAAATATAACTCCCTTTGACTTTATCTTCTCTCCACTTCCTGAGAGCCTGAGTAACAAAGATGTTACTGGTAGGAGGGGTTTATATTCACTTTTTACCTGTCTGATACAGACTACTACAGCTTTTCATCTCCCCTAGTTCTCACCCCAGTTGAGATCCATGCATTTGGGATGGGGGTCGGGGGTATCCCTTAGAAATCAACTTTGTATGCGTTTGCACATTTTTCTGTTTTTAGTCTGGGGTCCTCAGCAGGCTTGGAGGGGGGATTGTGTAATACACAGTATGACTTATGTTTGACTTGGGAAAATTTTTCCTGTATGGAACAGCAGGACTGAATCTGCTTTCTCATTTCCTTTCTTCTTTTAACATTACCTGTGTTCAAGCTTTGCATGCAAAGAAAACCGTGTTGATTCATTGATCTTCGACATGCTACATTATGAGCCTTGGCAGAAGGTAAAGGCTCGCCTGGCTCCCCTGTTTAGAGCAGCCGGAATTCCTCTGGTCTGTTGGTACCATCTGTGGCCTTCCTTCAGGCTCAGTCTTCATAGTAAGTCTAATTCATGTCAAATGGGGCAAGGTGCTAGTCCAGAGTAATTTGCATCTCTAGCCAACCACTGTGCATTTACTCTAGTACTAAATGCCCATTGTATTTGTCCCTTAAAGTGTGTATGTTACTTAAGCTTTTTTTTTTTTTAAATCATAATTGGTTTAATGTAGGTGGTTCAGTGAGTAGTTTGTGAAGTTGAATTTTTGGGAACTAATATTTGCTCTTTCCCTTTCTGTTGCCACAACACATTCTTCTATCCTATTTCGTTCAAATTCACTATTCTGCTTTTTTCGCATACGTTTTTCAATCACCCTTTTCCCTTTGGTGTTGTTTAGCGAGGGAGGAAACCCTTTCTTTTTTTTTTTTTTTTTTTTTTTTTTTTTTTGGAGACGGAGTCTTGCTCTTTCACCCAGGCCAGACTGCAGTGGCACTATCTCGGCTCACTGCAAGCTCTCCCTCCTGGGTTCACGCCATTCTCCTGCCTCAGCCTCCCGAGTAGCTGGGACTACAGGTGCCTGCCTGTGCGCCCGGCTAATTTTTTTTTGTATTTTTAGTAGAGACGGGGTTTCACCATGTTAGCCAGGATGGTCTCGATCTCCTGACCTCGTGATCCGCCCGCCTCGGCCTCCCAGAGTGCTGGGATTACAGGCGTGAGCCACTGCGTCCGGCCTGAAACCCTTTCAGTTTTTTCCATTTTTGTGCCTCTGATGAAGTAAGAGCAACTCAAATGGGTGTATTTTCTTCCTAAGTAAACTCTTTTCTAAAAAAATGCCACACCCTCCCCCCAAAATAAAGCATTCCGTAGCTTGATGGTGATTACTTGAAGGCAGTCTCTTTCCTCATTAGAGGTAAATACATCTTCACTCTTGATTGCCTCTGAAAGGTAGGTAGAGAAGCTGAGTGGAGCAAACCCAATGGCTGAGTTCAAGTTGACTTGGATCATTTTAAAGTGCTTTTCATGTAAATGCTACAGTTAATGTCTGTCCCCACATAATTTCTTTCTAATGTTTGCAGCAGATGTGGAGTTGGCCTTACCACTGCTCAAGTTGCTTGCTCATTTTGGCTTTTTCTGGTAAGCTTTTCCTTTCCTGGCTTCCTTTCTCTTCTTTACAGAGTGAGATGTTGGGAGATAAGGATTTTATGCTTTGGTGTATGCTCCTTCTTCTTTCTCTCCGTTGTTTTAAGTTATATCTTTTCTAAAACTAAGTTATGATCTATAGAGCTTTTGCCTTATGTTTCCTTTTTCGTTTTCTAGTTTACATGGGCCTAGGGAGCCTCAAACTTTAATGCTTGTCAGCATCACGTGGAGGGCTTGTAAACACAGGTGAGGGACTCCACCTCCAGTTCTGTCACAGTGGGTCTCAGGTGGGGCATGCAAATGAGTTTCAGACATGCTTTCAGGTGATGATCACAATAATCTTTGGCCAAGAAGCATGCCTTGGGCACTGACCGAGACTATTGGTCTTGTCTGTCAGTGTGCTGCCCACCCCCAGAGGGTTGGGTTCTTCAGATTTTATTCATGCGTGTTCTCTGGAAACTCTTTACTTTTTAATAATTTATAGGCCAGGCTGCTAGCATAAGAGAACTCAGAAAATTACCTTATATTTTAATTGTGAAGGGGTTGGTTGCAGGAGGGGCAGATGTGCTGCTTCTTGCCACTCTCACCTCATCCCCCAGTGAAGTCTTTTCTTTTTTTTTCTGAGACTGAGTCTTACTGTGTTGCCCAGGCTGGAGTGCAGTGGTGCGATCTCGGCTCACTGCAACCTCTGCCTCAGAGGTTCAAGCGATTCTCCTGCCTCAGCCTCCCAAGTAGCTGGGATTACAGGCGCCTGCCACCATGCCCAGCTAATTTTTGTATTTTTAGTAGAGACGGGGTTTCTCCATGTTGGCCAGGCTAGTCTCGAACTCCTGACCTCGGGTAATCCACCCACCTCGGCCCCCCAAAGTGCTGGAATTACAGGCATGAGTCACCATGCCCAGCACCCAGTGAAGTCTTTAACAGTAAGTCCCTCTGAGCTGAGAGCGATCTTTTCAGTCATTCTAAACGCAGCATCATTCTAGGAAGCCTTCTAAAAGATGATTGAATTGGCCCTTGGCCCCTAAGTGAGAGCAAGTGACTCTGTCTCTTTTTAGTTTCCCCAGTTGCTTATAATATTCCTTTGACCCCTGTGGCTTGCTTTCCTTTCCCCCATGCGGCTTCCATCGTGGTCTCAAAGTTCTCAGCCCTCATTGGATTGGTATGCCGTGGTGCTGCTTTTGTGGGCTGGGGGCAAAGCAGCGTTTACAGATATGCTATGTACCTACTGAATGCTTAGGTGCTTTACATGTGTCATCTCATTCAACCTTGCCAACCCTGCACAATGAATGTAAGTATCTTCATTTTACAGATGCAGGAAACAAGGCTCTGAGATAAGTAACTGAGCAACTTTACAAGATATTTCAGTAGAGATTTAAACAGAGGTCTAATTGCAAAGCTAGAACTCTTTCAGTATTACCTGTCTTTAAGATAGCTGGAGTTGAGTGTTGAGGATAGAAAGTAAGTTAACCTGGGTGTAGCATACTTGAAATTGCATTTAATGTCAGTTGTCAGAGTTGACAATGTATTTGCCCATGAGCAACAGCCTGTGGTGTTCAATTTCCAAAATAATGTATTACAAGAATGATTGCAAACCAATAGAAAATAATAGAATTCTGTACCTCTTTTTCTTAAATATAAGAACCCGCTGGGTGCTGTGGCTCACGCCTGTAATCCCAGCACTTTGGGAGGCCAAGGTGGGCAGATCACTTTAGGTCAGGAGTTTAAGACCAGCCTGGCCAACATGGAGAAACCCCATCTCTACTAAAAGTACAAAAATTAGCCAGTCATGGTGGCAGGCACCTGTAATCCCAGCTGCTCGGGAGACTGAGGCAGGAGAATGACTTGAACCTGGGAGGCAGAGGTTGCAAGTGAGCCGAGATTGTGCCACTGCACTGCAGCCTGGGTGACAGAGTGAGACTCCATCTTTAAAAAAAAAAAAAGGCTGGGCACGGTGGCTCACGCCTGTAATCCCAGCACTGTGGGAGGCCGAGGCGGGCAGATCATGAGGTCAGGAGATTGAGACCATCCTGGCTAACATGGTGAAACCCCATCTCCACTAAAAATACAAAAAATTAGCTGGGCGTGGTAGCAGGTGCCTGTAGTCCCAGCTACTCGGGAGGCTGAGGCAGAAGAATCGCTTGACCCCAGGAGGCATAGCTTGCAGTGAGCCAAGATCACACCACTGTGCTCCAGCCTGGGTGACAGAACGAGACTCTGTTTCAAAAAAAAAAAAAAAGAACCCATCCATGGATCTGGTACAAGTGTCTTCATTCTCGTTTTCTCCAATGCTAAAACCCAGGCAAAACAAGAATTGCAGGAAGTAAGTGAAATCTGTCCGACAGTAGGATGTTTTTCAAGTAAAGCACTAGCGAAGTCATTGAGAGAACTTTGTCTTAATTTCACTTCTGTCCATTTTTATCAAATGTAGAGGGAGACCGTAGTGATGGGCCTCAGTTTTCTCATTTAGAAATAAAAGGAGTGCAATGGAAATTTCTCCCCTTCCTTACTTGTCTGATGTGGGAATTAATAAATATTATGTGTAAAGCCCTTTGAGCACTCTGGAAGAAAGAGTCTATGTAATTTTAGCATTATTCATGGTCCATTAGGCTCCTCAGGGTGTCACCAGGGAAGAGAGATTTTTACCTTTTAGCCCATATTTCACAGTATAAAAACAAGGTATTTTTGTTGTTGTTTGTGGCTGTGAAAATCTCCTGTAATTGTACCTGCAGAGGTTGCTCCTATCACAGAGCCCAGGGCACTGTTCTTTGGCAGCTCACCCCAGAGGATCAGCTCCTGAGGAAGAGCAAGAGTGAACCTTAGTGAAATAGCTCCTGGCGCCTGTGAGGGCATTGTGCCTGCTCCACCCCCTACCCTGGCATCCCCCCACCTCCGTCATCCTCTGTGTCTCTCAACCTGTTGCATAACAGAATCACATACTGATGGACTCTTTTCTATTTTCTTTTATCTTATGCTGATTCTATAGTTCATTGCTCTGAGATGACTCCAGAGGAGATCTCTGTCTCTTTCAGGCACTGGCACCTGTCCTATCCAGTTCTTCTCCTATAAAATATCCCCCATTCTTATCATGTTCCTATTGATACAAATCTGCCTCATCTGCGGACTCTATAACAATGAATGTATTTCTGGTCATTCCATATTTGAAAATGGTTAAATACTGTGTTTATTTATTTGAGACAGGGTTTCACTCTGTCACTCAGGCTGGATAATAAATACTGTGTTGTTTGTATATATGCATGTATATATGTACGTATGTATGTATGTGAGACAGGGTTTCACTCTGTTACGCAGGCTGGAATGCAGTGGCACACTCATAGCTCCTTTTAACTTTGAACTCTTGGGCTTAAGTAATCCTCCTAGGATTACAGGCACATGTCACCACACCCAGCTAATTTTTCTTTCATTATTACTTTTCTTGCTGCCCAGGCTGGTCTAGAACTCCTGGTCTCCTGCCTTGGCCTCCCTAAGTGCTAGGATTACAAGTGTGATCCACCACATCCAGCTTGACACTGTTTTGATTTACCAGTTGCTTTCTGATCAGTGAGCAGTGGGTTCCTTCTTCGGCCTTAGGTTCTATATTCTTGGTCCTTCTGAGTCTTAGCCGGCGGTCCCATGGTAGAGAAAGTTTAGGCCCAGAATTTTCTCTCCTAGTTAAATTGTAGGCTGAAAAATGAAGATATAATTTAACTGCATACCCTGCCACGTAGCTCACCTTCCTGTGTTTCTGCTTTTGTATTCGTTTATTTTGCAGCAGTGTGTTTAGCGTGCATCTTCATCTTTACAGTGTTGGGTAATTTGTTTATTTCTTTATCTGCTCTTTCTCACAGG
Organism: Hylobates moloch; assembly: GCF_009828535.3. Classification (NCBI taxonomy): domain Eukaryota; kingdom Metazoa; phylum Chordata; class Mammalia; order Primates; family Hylobatidae; genus Hylobates; species Hylobates moloch. Next base: position 61,911,938 of record NW_026652294.1, read on the forward strand.
GACTCCTGGTGAGCTTATTGTCAAATCTATTTCACTTAATGGTCTTCCTGAACTCTTTGTGTTATCTGAGTGATTTTTCCTCTTGCCGCTTGGCATTGTATAATCACTGAAATTAGGCTGGAGTGCTATTGGGTCTTCCTTTTGGTTTGGAATCTGGCAGTTCTTATACCCTACCCATGTCTCTGAGGAGCCCTCTGATGGGGCTTTATTTCTGTTTATCTCTCTCCCTCTTTTTTTTTTTTAAACTTAACGTTGTATATCATTCTTTTCCAAGGTCTTTGTCCCTTCAACACTGCCAGACTGAAGCCACCAAAACACATACATTTCAGAACTGATCTGGGCTTGGGGCCAGCTTGACTGAGGAGACTGGAGCTCACATGGAAGTTAGTTTGTTTATTTAGGCTGTGACTTTCATAGTGTCTATCAGGCAGATGCCTACCTGCATGTTTAATATTTAAAAGTAAAATGGAAATTTCAAGTGGACCCTGGCTCTGCAGGAGGCATCCCTGATTATGAGCCCTTTTCTTCGTAACATGATTCTTTTCTCAAGTTATCATTTCTGTGCCTTTTTCTTTTTTCCTTTGTCCCCTTCCTACCACCCATTTTTCACAGCCATTCATCTTCAGATATTTTCAACGGTAGCTCCCATTTACAAACTGGAGCTTTTTATGTCTTCTTTTCAGAAGTCTGGTCCCTAACAGTTTTTTTTTTTTTTTTTTTTTCCCTGGTGATCTCAGTAAACAAAGAACGCATGTATGTGTGTGCGTGTGTGGTGTGTGTGTGTAGGAAGCCTGCCATATTTCCTCCCTGCCCCACAGAAAATGTGTTTTCTGGAAGCCCTTTTGACACCGAAGTGAGTGCCCACTGGCCCTCCCTTGTTGAATTCTCCTGAGGGGAGAGAGAGAGGCCTTTAAACTTGTTGTCATATCTTTTGTTTCTGCTGGTTATACACAAAGTAAGTTGTAAATAGCTCTCTCACACACCATGATTCCTTCAAGGTATGTATGTACAGGAGAGTAGATATGTACTTAGCCTCCACTTGCCCTGGGGATTTCAGAGGGTCCCTTTCAAGGCCTCTGACTTCCTGTTACAGCACTAAGATAATGAAATTTACATCAGTTGTAGACAGTTATTCCATAATTAAACCATGTGGCATAATGTTTAGAAATATTAGCTGAACAGTTCACCATTTTTTTTTGTTTTTAAGTTAAATGATTTTATTACTTTTAAAGCAACATATACAATCATACAAAAAGAATAAAAAGTACCTGTAATCTTAATTACTGTGAACATTTTGGAAAATCTTTGTAGAACTTTGTACTATATAGTATGTCATTAAAACAGGCACTAGGTGCTAGCACAGAGGAAAAGTGGATAAAATGGAATTCCCCAAATCAGTTTAAATTTTATATTAAATAATGGTTAGGCACACCCCACATTTTATTATCCTAATTTACAATAGAGTAATAATAAGGGGTTAGACAATTGATATCTGATTTTTCTTCAATCATTTTTTGATTGCTTATGGCTGACTAATTTCTGAGGCTTCTAAATCAAAAGGTGGAATGAGATGTGCTAAATTACAACTAATTAGGTTATCAACTTTTATCTCTTTTGTATCTTCCTTAGTACGTTTTGATGAATTCAGAAAGAGATATGGTTTGCCTTTCTGTGTTGAAAAATTGCCCCAACTGATGACGCTGATTGTGGTGGATGGAGTGAGAGTGTGGTGTGTTTTTAGACTATGAACCCTTCAGTGAACTTCGTAAACCAATTTTGATTTGAATCTCTCGTTCCTCATTTTTTAGAATATGGGAGTCAACTTTCAAAGATTCTTATGTATATATTTTTCTGCTCAGAAATCCTAGCACTCTAAGTTTGAAAATGTACCCACTTCCCTACTAGTTCCTTTTTGTGATTATGATTGTTGAAACATGCTGGTAGTTTGCCACCGTTTCCTCCCAACTTACTCACAGACCTTTATGTTTTCTCTTAGAAACTGTGTATTTCTAAGTGTCTCAAGTTGTAATTGCATGTAATTTTAGTTGTTTAACTTTCTTCTTCCCTCTTGAGAATGTTTATAAAGTGCATTCTGTGACTGTGAAGATAAAAAGAACTAGAAACTTAGTGTTTGTGATGTGTTCAAATAATCTTAAGGTAAGTAGCAATTTGTTTTGTGTATGTGAGATCAGGTGAGGTTTACACTTAATTTGCAATATATGGCTTACTGAATCTGCCTTAGTTAAGTCCCATTTATTGAGGTTGTATAAAAAGGTTTTGGGGGGATTCATTTTGATTTGGAATATTCATATTCAAAGGTTTTTTTCTTTTCCCCTCTATTGCTCCCTGGGGAGAATTACTGTTGCAGAACTCATTAGTGGCCCTCCATATGTCAGCTGAGGGGTAGAATCAGCTTTATTTCTATGTGTGACACAGCACAAATGCACAGTGTCCCCGCTTTTCTCCCTCCTGCATTTCTTTCTCATTCCTCAGTTAAGAAGACAAATTCCCTTTTTTGTTGCTTATGTTGTCCTAGACCAAGGAGCAGGTGGTAGGTCTTGATTTCTGTTAGCACCTTTTTCCTTTGTTGTCTTCTTTGTAATTTCTTTCATATGAAACATCAACAAATACCCCTAGAATGGATGCCACTAAATGTAGTTATTACACTTTTTTTAAAAATTAACTTATTGGAAATATATTCTCAACCTTTCTTTTCTTTCTCATTTCTTAAGTTTGAATCCAGGTTTTGCAAATTAATAACATGTGACTCTGAGCTAATTATTTACCTACTGTAAGCCTCAGTTTTTTCGTCCATAGACTGGAGATGCTCATACTCCGTAAGAGTGTTGAGAGGAAAATGCGGGTTTATCTACACGTAAGATGCCCCATGTAGTGACTGGCGCATTGGCGTCTGCGTGTGAAACTCTTGGGTAAAGAGTGGTTATAAACTCCAAAGACAGATGACACTCTGTCCATTTCACCTTATGAGCCTAGTAAAGAAGAATAAAAGACTTGAAAAGAATGAGAACTGGACCTAAAAATGTTTGAAGCGTTGACTGAGTGCGTTTTTTTCTTTTCTTTCCAGTGATATTCACTAGTGAACTTGCAAGGTGGAGTATACTGAATGTTGTTTAAGTTAGGACGATTGTACTGATTTTTGGGTGAAAAGAAAGAGGGAAGCATCTTCTAAGCTAGCATGCATGGCTGAAAACTGATGTCTGAACAAAGCAAATTGATTAGCACAGATGATCTTAATTGGAGTTTTAAAAAAGTCAAAGAAGACAACAGAGGAGTGCTTTGATAGGGAAAGCAGACAAAGGTGAGATGATGCTTAGTTGATGCATTGAGTTTAGGGGCTTATAGACAGATACATGATTAGCGAGAGTAGTGTAAGTATGGAAATAATGAAGAACAATTAGAAATTTTTAAAAAGCAGAAAACATGTTTAGGTGGAATCTAAAACCTTGTTTAATCTTAAAATCTGAAATGAAATAAGCAAGGGACAGTAGGCAGTATTTAGGGATGATATTGACTAATTATAATAACTTAGTTTTAAAAAGGGATCTTAGTGGCTTTCAGTGTAGAATTTTAGATATAGAGAAACATTCATTAAGTTTTAACCTTTTTTTTATTATTAGGACAGATACATAAAACAAGGTTTTTAAGCTTAAAGATAACATGTTTAAATGAGTAACTATTAATAATAAATATTGATAAATAGAAGTCTGCCCGTGCTAGCCTACACCAGGAACAGGAAAAATAAATTTGAACAAATATTTTAAGAATGTAAAGGAACTTAAGCATTGTTGAATGTATTTTTTTTTAATTCCTACATAAGAAAATTAAAGGAAAGAGGAAAAGAAAAATTTATGTTACCAACGTGAAACAGAAATTATCTATTTTAGTCTTTTCCCCTCCCTGCATTTCCTTCCTTCTGTCCCCCTCCTCCTGTCTTTGGATATTTATTAGGTGCCTACTGCGTGCTACATGCTGTGAATACAAGGAGGAACAAAATTTATGTTGCTTTTTTCTTCTTGGAATTTACCTTCTGGTAGTTAATAAACTGTGTTATATGGTATTCACTATATATTTGACATACTAAGTGTCACATACCATGTCAAGCCATGATGACCTGTTGCAGACCTGCAGTTGGGATTTCCTCTCTCTGTCTGGGTCAAGTGTGACTGTGTGCAATTCTCAGCAGCCTCCATACACAGCATCTAACGTGGCTGTATTCCCTCAGGTTCCATTGGCATGTACTGGCAGAGTGCTGAGGGCAGACTTCTGCCCAAACCTGGAGGAGCCAGACCACAGGCTGGAAGTCCAGGTTGGAGTCTTAACTGTTTTCTCAGCTGGGGGTGGTGTGATAGAAACAGTGGTCCTGGAAAGCCATTTGGGTATATCAGTGTCATCAGGAAAAGACAACCATTGAGATAGGCGTAAAAAGGGACCAGTGTAGTGTATGCGCAGCCAAAGGTCCTTTTCAGGATGCATTGTCTGTAACTGTAGATCATTTGTTTGTTCAGTCAAGAAATATGTACATACTGTAGTAAGTACATGGTCTCTGAAGGTTGACTACCTAGAGTTGACACAAGTTGCTGTGAGACCTTTGGCAAGTCACTTAAGTGAACCTTAGTTTTCTCATCTATAAAATGGAGATTTACCACACAAGGTGATGTTGAGAATTTAAAGCACCTAACATATATTCAGCAGTTAGTACAGGACCGGGCACATAATAGGTACCCATTAAATATTAGCTTTAATCTTCTAAGACTTTCGGGATATATGTGAGTAAGTCATGCTTCCTACAATACGGTCTCCCAGCTCAGGAGAACAGCAACCATTCAACTGGGTGCTTTATAAGAAAAGTAGGACTTAATGAAATATCTCCTGTCTTCATGGTTTGGAAGATATGTCTTGTGGTGTAGTAGGAGTATATTAGCAAAGTACATTTTTTTTTTTTTTTTTGGTGAAACTGTTGGATTGAAATTCAGTTCATTTTGTATGGTTTTGAGGCATTAGAAGTGATTTGGTGTATTGCAAATTAAAAATGTAAATATGACATTTTGGCTAAAGGCATGCCTTCATTTCCATGTACATAATAATATTTAAGGGATGTGTGTGCCAATGCAAAGATGCAAGCTGAAGTTTCAACATGGGTAGCATTTCCTAGCATGAGGAAACTCATACTTTTTTTTTAGGACCTCCATTTGGCCTCATTTTGTAAATTTTCAGGCGATGAGCATAGTGAGCTCAGTTTTAAAACATTTTTACTGATTTAGAACCACAAATGAGAAAAGAGAACCATTTAAAAAATGGACTTCTACGCAGTGAGAATGAGGGTGGAAGTGGTGGTAGGAGGAGGTTTCAGTTTTTATGGTACCGAAGGGTATGCCATCTCTAGCACCTGCTTTGGCCTAGGGAAGACCACCTGAGCTCTGCTGTGCCCCAAACTGGTACTGTCTGGGTGGTGTATCGCTGTGATACAGCAGAAAAGCAGGTGGGACGCATGAGACACAATCATGTATCTCCTAGTTCTAGAAAGCTAACAGCTTGTGTGTGACACGCAAATGCAGAGTGATGGAAGACTTTTTGTGGAGAGTAGTCTGATCCTTGACCTTTTTTGGGTAGGACGAGTGATGTTCTTCAAACACATCACCTGGAATGGTCTGTCATGGGTGATTATTGGAAATCTGTTTTTAAACCTTGAATTACAGTGAAAAGAAAAATGGGTTTTGCAGATGTGAGTGTGTAAAATAAAACTGGAAAAAAAAAACCTGTTGAGTACATTGACGTACTATGGGAGAAAATGTAGAAAATGTTATATTTACAGGTTAAAGTAACATTCTGGTTGTAGATGAACCAGATTGTGGGATTGATAGTTCAGCAAGGACCTTGCAAAGAAGAACAAGTTCCTGGACAAAGTAATGAAAGTGATACTATTGGATATTCCTCATTGTGGATCATCATTTTGGTGGACTGCGTGGAAAGATTGAATCTGTTAAAAGATGATCAACTATGGAGAGTTAGTCAGGTAGCTGGGACCCACTTGAAGCATTTCTTCCTCTCTTCTTTTTCCTCTGCCTTCCTAAATGTGGCTTCTTCTGCACATTTTAGAAATACCTAGTACATATCCATATTATGTCTGCCATAATAAACTTGATGCTTGATATACTTTTCACCAGCTATCTATTTCAGGAGGATTTTTTAGTTTAGACTGCTTTCATTCTTGCCATGGCATGTGTCGTAGTCCTTTTAAAATTTTTTCCTAGAGAATGAGCCATTTCTTATTGTTCAGCACAGCTTTATACTCTAGGGAACTCACTATAGGACTTGCCAGTCATCTCCTTTTCCTGCTTGTATCATAAGCTTTCCCCCAGGGCTAGGCATTATCATCACTAGAGGATTTGCTGTTTGGCCTCTTGATTCTGAGAATAACCTCCCGTATACCTCAATTTAGGAGCAACGGTTTGTTTATATTCTTTCTTAGAAGGGATTTTTGTTTAGACATACAGCCCTCAAATCTGGTTTACTTCTATATTTTAGCTGACATAAGTTCTCATGATGGGTGGAGCCCCTTTCTGCTCTTTGCCTTCTTCCTTTTAAACCTTTGCCTTTTATTCCTAAAATTTCAGGTTTCTTAGCAGCTTTATTTTTCAATAATCCCAAGATCCCCTACTCTGGTCTATGAATGTATCTTTGGTTTTGAATGACTGTCATCCTTCAAGTGTGTGCCTGACTTGACTTTTGCAAGGGCTTCTGCTGTGTTTTGTGTTAATATTGCTTGATTCAGAAAAATAACTGGAAATCAAGATTTTGATTCTCTAACTTTATTTACTTTCCCCAATGGCTTTTGAAGTGGGTACTCCAGTTTGGGAGGTTAACTGATGAATAGCAGCAAAGAATTCCACTCTTATGCAATCATCTTCTAAGAAATGGTTATTCTAATTTAGACTCTCCTTAATGGCTGATATATTACTTTTATCAGAGAAAAGTTACTCTGTTCAGTTGTGCCTCATCATGTATTAAGTTGTTACATTTAGCTCAGCGCAGTTCTTTTCTTGGTTGGGAATTCAAGATGTGAGGTTTGACTCGGTATTTTTCAACACTGAAGTGCTTAAAAAATTAGAGTAAATAATTAACCAATATTTCAGTACTAGATTAGACACAATTTACTGTGATGTTTTATAAACCACAGACTCCTTTCTTATGTGAATGCGTGAAGGATCACTTTTTTTTCCAGACATACTGGGGTGCAAGTGTAAATTTCCATAAAATTTAAATGAGGTGCTTCCTGTAATTAATGAACAATTGTGGCTGCTCTCTGGTCTGCATTGTAATTAACCGTGATCAGGCTTGTTTAGTGATGACACTGTTCCTGTGATAATTTGACAAGCTACTGTGAATTTGCCAGGTTATTAAACAACCTGCAGCATTCACTTCTGGAATCACGGGGATGAGCTCGGCTGCTGCTGCTAGTTAAATGCAGCGTAAGGGTGAACCAAAAGCTGCTCATCGAAGTCTGTCGATCACTGTGAACAGATTTAAATTCCTCTGATGTTGGAGAAGTTAATTAATTTTGTATAGGGTGCCTTGAAAACTTTTTATTACATGATAAACCTACTGGGGCAAAGCTGGTCATGTTTATGAACTCACAATGAAGCCAGCAAATTCTCTATATTTTTTGAATACCAGTATGAACTAAACAAAATCTGAAGTTCCCCTTACCATCTTATTAAATAGGTATAATTTATTTTTTAAAAAAGGTTGTTTCCTTCACAGATACATCCACAACATCCCCCCAAAGAAAAGTTCACTGTCTCTTTTTTTTTTTCTGTTCCAAATAGATGACCTTGTGCTAAACAAAGTCGTGTTGCAGGTAGAGCAGTCTAAGTGGACCAGTAGCCTTATATCCTTGGTCACCATTGCACCGGTCCCCCAACCCCCTCTTTCAGGTTAAGATCTGTTCAAAACGTTACTGTCTAGTTACTGTGGTGTCTTTCATTCAGATTCTGTTTATTGACTAAACCGCAAGGATTCCTGCCCAAAGTACCAGGCGGTCTATGCTTGACTGATTTTGATTTTCTAACATCAGCCCTGGGGTTTATTTGAAAAATGTACATACACTGCAGCTTTAACAAGTCAAGTGACTGCATGTTTTTGACCATGGAGTAGAGTATATCTGAAGATCATTAAATTTAGTGGGGGAAGGGAGGGGTAGAGAATAAGTGTAGTAGTCATTGTACCATTGCAGAGTGAGTGAGTGTGTGTGTGTGTGACACATGGTTTTTGTCTTTTCATCTTCTCCTAGAGCCAGAAAGTTTCCTGCAGTTCTCTTTCCAGCTATTGACAAATGATTGCCAGATGTGAGATCTTTGCAGTGCTCTTTCCCTCAGCAAACCTGCAGCGATGGGATATTTGATTCTCCCTTGCCCATTTCATCTCCTTTCCACATCTGCCAGGGACACACAAGCAATACATCCCTACATGAGAGTTTAAAGTTTATTCAGCTCCTTTTTCCCCTCCGATAAAATGTTTGGAGACAACAGAATGAGGTCCATATGACTCTCTCCTGACTTCACCGTATGAAATTAATTGTTTATTTTACTTATCTACCTCTCAGTAATTGAAGTATTTCATTTTAGTTTCGGTCCATGGAAAATTTGACGTAACTCTGGGAGTGCTGAGAGTTTCCTATTGTCTGCTTGCTGCAAGTATGCCACCATCTCAGCTTCCCTTTGAGTGCCTCAATTCTGATAAAAACTAGACTGTTGGTTTCACAGGACTTCCCATTAAAGTAATTTTAATCAACAGCTGTCAAAATATTAAGTGTAGAGTGTCTGGTAGAATTCAGTAGTCATTTAGAATTTAAAAAGCCACCTAAGAGGGAGAAAATTCAACTTATTTGGTTTGATTGGTTTACTCTGTGTTTGTGTCCATTGTCAAAGTTGATATGGATGAGGCTCTAGTTTTAATCACAATTAGCTTAAAAAAGAGAAAGTACCCTGAGTTTCGGAGGAATCTGAAGTTAGCCTGTGTAGGCCACACACGTAATCACTAACATGCACAGAAGCCTTTTGCATCTGCTTGGAATCTGTATTGATACTGATTTTTTTTTTCTCATCTCAGTTTGAAAATATTTTCCAAAATGCCCTTATAGCTCATGTTCATAGTATAGGGTGGGCTGACACAGGTGGCCTGTCTGTTTTCCTATTACACTTTTTGGCAAATGGAAAGGCCCCTTATTCCCTGAATAAGATCAACGTTTTTTTTTTTTTAAAACATTTAAAAAATAATCCATAAAATGTCTGCCACATGTTCTCTAGTTTATGGAAATGTTTTCCGAATTAGACTTGTGGAATTGGATTCTTACTGTAAAAGTATCAGTGTGTTTACTATTTCTGCTACCTTCTTAGCTACCTGTGATTATGTGAATTTATATTTTTATATGAAATTTAAATGAGGAATATAATTATTATTTCTGAATTCCTGTACTGAGAAAAAATTTTTTGTTATTAAAGGAGGTAAATGATTATACCCACATCAGAATCAACATAGAAAAAGTGTGAAGTCTGTTTTTCAATATTTTCTTTAAAAATTAACAAAACGACAAACAAAGCTAACAAGAACAACAACAAAAGCCCCTGAAAAGATTAAATCCTCCTAAACCTAAGTAAATGGCGGAAAACCATTTACCACAAGTTGCCAAAATGTTGTATGTTTCTATTGGAAGTTTTTACTGAATAGGATAGAAGATAATCACAGTTGAACAGGAGGACAGTGATTTCAAACTGTTTACCCTTAAAAACAAGATGAAGATCATGATGGAGGGGTTAGGTTTAAACAACACTCCCCCTATGCAAAACAAAATTACTAAGAACCAAACAGATCCCTGTGGAAAAGTTTATATGATTATTGTTCTGACTTTCCCTGAGGACTGACGCCATGGTAGGCACTCAGTGGGTGCCAGTGGTGGAAGGTGGAGGCAAAGAGCCCTTTCATAAAACAACAAGGTTGGGAACTCCTCTGGCAGGAGCCAAGTTCCTCCGAGTTTAGATCACTTCACATAATTTGCCCTCGCTAATGCATTTGCTGGTTTCTCATGCCTTTCTGCTTTTTCCTCTCCTTGGTTACTCTGGGAGGCAGAGAGGTGCTAAGCAATGGAGGTGTCATCCGGCCCGCGCACCTAGGGAATGTCCTTCAGAGGACGACTTGTCACCAGCCGTCAAAAAAGAGAGTGGCTTTGTGGTCTCCGAACATCTGGCAGTGCTGCACAGGAAGCTGAGGGGGTGTCATTAATTGTGATGAAATAATTTAAACCATCAGGAATAAATGAGGCTGTTAAGCTAAGTTCAGATTCCATTTGCCATGCACATGTGTCTAGCAGCCTGTGTGCAGTTAAAAAAAAATTGAATTATATTAGCTCATGAGTAGAAGTGAAACAGATACTGTAAATGAAACAAGTTGCTGTATAGTGATGACATCGTGTTGAACCATTTCACAGAGTTACAGTTTGTAGGATCACTATATCAAAAGTGGTATATTATTTAATGAATTTTTATATTATAAAACATTCCTACGGTATGGAATATAGTAAGGACCAGTGGTTTATGGGTAGGTAGAGAGGATGCGTAGGTGGATGGGTAGAAAGAAGCAAGCCACCAGGTAAAGGTGCAGTGAGGTGGGGGGGAGCTGTTTTGCCAGGCTGAATTGAGGCACAGTGTACCTTTCTATAGAGTCTGGCTGTGATTGCAATATTAGGTGCCCTTGCTCTGTGTACATAGTGCAGCTTGGAGGACAATTTCTCTCTGATGACCAACTATGAATGTTCCTGTGAGAGCTTCTGACACTTTGGGCACATCCGTATTATTTTCTTGGTATTAAAAACAACTATCTTGGGCGATAGAAGATTACTCCTCAAGCAAGAGAACATATTTATAAGGCTTTGCACAATCAGTGAACACTGATTTCGATTGTAATTTTCAGGCACTATGGAAGGAGACATCTCCAATTTCTTTACAAAGGAAAAACTGTTGGGTTTGGAATGTCAGGACAACTCTGAGGTTTTGTGCACTAAACGGATCAATGGTGTGTAGGTTCCAAAGTATATTTGTGAAATAAAAGCTATTCCTTTACACACAAGTGAAGCTTTCAAAGTTGAACTTTTATGTAAAAACAATCATGGAAATTTGAAAAAAAAAAGAGAGACAGAGACTGTTACTGTTTAGGGACAGAAAGAATTTTTAAAAAATTACTGGAGAAGTAATCCCTCTGTCAGAAAACAGATACATGGCCAGGCACGGTGGCTCACGCCTGTAATCCCAGCACTTTGGGAGGTGGGCGGATTGCCTGAGCTCAGGAGCTCAAGACCAGCCTGGGCAACATGGTGAGGCCCTGTCTCTAATAAAAAAATACAGAAAATTAGCCGGGCATGGTGGCGTGTGCCTGTAATCCCAGCTATTTGGAGGCTGAGGCACGAGAATTCGGAGACGGAGGCTGCAGTGAGCCAAGATTGCACCACTGCACTCCAGCCTGGGCGACAGAGCAACACTCTGTCTCAAAAAAAGAAAAAAAGAAAAAGAAAGAAAACAGATACAAGTGATGGTCTGGAACTTCGGCAAGCTTTGGACAAGAGTTGTTTTGCTAAAAATATTTTATCTCCCTTCACCCCTTCATCCCTCCCTTACCTTATTGCCTTTCTTATACACTGTCACGTGCTGCCTCTTTTCTTCCTCCTGTTTCTCCATTTTTCTCTTTTCCTTTCCATTATTCTCAATTTTATTTTGCATCCTCTCATTTTTGTTACAGTTGATTCTCATCCTCTACCATCAAAGAAAGTGAAGTGCAATTCCATTTTCATTTATAATGTTGGTTTTCCTGCTACTAGTTAAAAGATTGAGATCTACAATTACTTAGTTTGTAAAATTATAAAATTTAGGTTACATTTTTACATAAAGTTGTGTGACCATTGGTGAATTTTTTAAAAGAAAGCAGTTGAACCTTGATTAAGCTTTTTAAAAGGAATGCAGAACACTCATTGAGTTATCCTCTTCCCTGGACCAGCATGAAATTGTTATTGGTGAAAGTCAGCTAGAAGTTTGTGGCCCTGGGTTACCCTCTCCCTTTGTACTCTGGACACAAGAGGAAGACAGTCAGGTTGAAACACTTGTGTTTCCCCTAACTTTAGTCATGTTTGAAGTTTAATAGGATGACCAGTAGTCAGGATATTGCTACTGTGTGTGTGTGTGTGTGTGTGTGTGTGTGTGTGTGTGTGTGTGTGTTTGAGACAAAGTCTAGCTTTGTCGCCCAGGCTGGAGTGCAGTGGCGTGATCTTGGCTCACTGCAACCTCCACCTCCCAGGTTCAAGCGATTCTCCTGCCTCAGCCTCCCGAGTAGCTAGGACTACGGGCATTCACCACCATGTCCAGTTAATTTTTGTATTTTTAGTAGAGGCGGGGTTTCACCATGTTGGCTGGGCTGGTCTCGAACTCTTGATCTCAAGTAATCCGCCAGCCTAAGCCACCCAAAGTGCTGGGATTACAGGTGTGAGCCACTGTGCCTGTGTTTTTATCTTTAAAATTTATTTTAATTGATGAATAGTATAGAAAGATGAGTTCTTCAGCCTATCTCTTGGCACTGTTGGACAGATTGAAGGAGACTGTGCCTGTGTATTAGCTTTCGGCTAATAGTGAATGCATTGTTATTACTGTGTAAATTACTTTTACTAGCTTCTGGTGGCCAAGCAGATCAAAATTAGACAGAATTTTTTTTCTGAAATTTTCACATATCTTGAAAAATTAAGTATTATTCACTAAAATCAGTTTTATAATTTTTCCTTAAAATAAAGAATCTAAAGTGAACACAGAAAATTTTGGAACAAGATTACTATGTATTTCTTTTTGTCTTTCTTAATTCGCATTCTGTAACACATTTGTTTCTCAAAACAAATAAGAAAATGATAATATATTCAACAATGACTTGTGCTTTCTTTCAGAAGTGTGTTAGTAAATATTTACAGGGAAAAAAACAGTTCATGAACTTGCTTTTTTTTCTCCTCCCTTGTTCTTACTTTGGTGTGGTGTGAACTGGATGCCCCTACATATTTTCGAGACCTTCTTTATTCTGCTGCTGCTGTTAACTTAGCATCTGCTTAGGCAGCATTAAATTTGTGAATTCCTGTGTCTTAGGTTCTATATTTCAGATACATTGTGGATTAAGTAAACTTTGGTTGAATGGCCTGAGAACCTAACTACATTTCTGCATTCTCTCTCAATACCAATATTTATGTGAGAGAATGTTACCTAGATTTTGGACAACCAACTTAACATAAGCTGTTCATGTTGGCAACTGCCAGTATTAATGTAAGAAGTATTAAATAAGATGCTTATGTTTACATACATTCCTAAGCCACAGCAGCTTCATAGAAGAAGGAAAAAATAGAGAAAAACAAAATATTTTAATTCTTGGCTTAAATAGAATTATGTGTTTGTGTTTGGGTGTGTGCCTATGCATGGATTTTGTATGTACATACGCATGTCATATATATATATGTATATACCCATGCTTTTATATGTTTATAAGAATAGCTAGTGATGTTCTGTTCAAATATTTTGTTGGAGTTAGTCATAATTAATAATTTAAGAGCATACATTCCCCCCTACATGTACACAAAAGAAAAAGAAAAATTATTTTGTTTGGGTAGATAATGGAATCTCAATTTGTGTTTTCAATTCTTTAGGATCAGTATTTTTTCACGTTTTCAAAATTAAAAGCCGGAATTGATTGATTGATCGATTGATTGAGATGGAGTGTTGCTTTGTCACCCAGGCTGGAGCACAGTGGTGCAATCTCGGCTCACTGCAATCTCTGCCTCCCGGGTTCAAGCGATTCTCCTGCCTCAGCCTCCTGAGTAGCTGGGATTACAGATGCACACCACCACACCCGGCTAATTTTTTTGTATTTTAAAATACGTAATTTCACATGGGTAGCTGAGATTCACCATGTTGGCCAGGCTGATCTCAAACTCCTGACCTCAAGTGATCGACCTGCCTTGGCTTCCCTTTTGAGCCACCGAGCCCAGCCAAAGCTGGAAATTACTTAAGTTATGTAACCTAATATCTTTACAGATTTGGAAACTAAGGCAGAGAACTTTTAAGAGTTAACCAAGATCACGTAGTTAGTAACACACTCTTCATTGCTTATGTGTCAGAGTCTTTAAGATACAATTTACTAGGTTTTATTCCTTTAGAGTTTAACAAGTATTATATAACAGTATTCTGAATTTTTTCTTTTCATTGAAAATTAGGCCAGGCACAGTGGCTCATGCCTTTAATCCCAGCATTTTGGAAGGTGGGTGAGGTGGGCCTATCATTTGAGCTCAGGAGTTCAGACCAGTGTGGGCAACATGGCAAAAGGCTGCTTCTACGAAAAATAAAAATACAAAAATTAGCTGGGTGTGGTGACATGTGCTTGTAGTCCCAGCTATTCTGAAGGCTGAGGCGGGAGCATCACTTGAGCCCGGAGGCAGAGGTTATGGTGAGTCGATAACACATTACGACAACACCACTGAACTCCAGCCTGGGTGACACAGTGAGACTTAAAAAAAAAAAAAAAAACTAACTCAGTTTAGTCCTTGTTTTGTATAATCCAAGTGGACATAAATAAAGGATGTAAATATCAGACCTCAGTAAAGGTGAGGGAAAGGTGAAGAAGAATGCAAGGAGGCTACATTTTTAGGCACTGTAGTAGTTGTGTTGGCAGGTTTCCCTATGAAAATAGCAAATATTCCTGCACTGTGTGTGAAATGTGCTAACTTGATGCTAAGAAATGGAATATTTGGGTCTTGCTTTTATTTTTTCCCTTCTATTTTTCTAGTGTCAGTTAGTTTAGAATTTGGGTGTTGCTCAAATGCCGATTCTTAAACTTTAAGAATCGGAAATATTCCCATCTAATAATCTGTTTCAAAACTACCATTATAGACAACTGAATAGTGGAATTGCCCAAGAACATAAAAATGTAAATCTTTACTGTTCATTGAATGCCAGTGGAGAGCTTCAAGGAGCATATACGCAGACCAAGTCCCCTTGAAATCAATGTTATATAAACCATCTTTAAGTGCCTTTTTGGGTATGGTACTATGTTTGCATCTTCTAAGAAGTGAGCTGAATAAATAGGGTCTTTGCCCTCTAGGATTTTATAATCAAAAACAGATGATATAGCTGGCATCTGTTATTGTATTAAAGTCCTGCAAATAAACATCGATTAGATCCATAAATAAAAGTTTCATATCAAAGACAAGTAAAAACCTTTTTGCTTGCCTGATTAAATAAGTAAACACACATCTTCATCCCTACACTGAGACTGTCCACGCAAGTTGTAAAATGACGAAACTAAAATAATCATGACACCAGGATACTCCTTTAGATTGTTATTTTTTTTAGGGGTTTTAAAAGAGTGCTGACATTAATGTGATGTCACTGATGGTGTATTATAAGTGGGTCTGGATTCAGAGATGTTTTTGTCTTTCTGGCTAGGAAATTGGGATTAGATTAGTTTTCCTCCATCTCTGGAATTTCTTTATTTCTAACTATTCAATGGTAGTACTTGCTTTTATAAACCAGCATTCTAGAGGACAGTTTAAAAATTTTATCCGGACCCTCAATGTGATTAGAAATCATTTATTTTTAAAATTAGCTGTCCCCTAAGCCTCTGGAAACTGCACTAAAACAAAGATGAGGATATAAAATTGATGCTGTAATGAGATGAACTTATATATCTAAAAGGCTTTGAGTGGAATATTAGTCCGAAAAGGCAGGTTCAGAACTTTGGAATGAACAGTTCTAGTTGTACGTTTGAGTAAAGCTATACTAACTAAAATTAAATGTAAAATGTTGGCAAGAGAGATAGGTATTGAGTTTGATAAAATATTTTCTTTCTGCATGCTTCAATTTTAGTGCAAGGTATTATAACAGTCACTTCATTTTTTAAGTGTATGGGAACTAAAACAGCAACATTGGGGAGACTAAACATGAACCCATCTCAAAGTTCAACACATTAAAAAAATGGCTGTCCCTACTGCAGTGTAGGTGTCTGGCTGTGTAAATTAAAGCATGTGGATGCAGAAATTAATTAGAACAGTCAAAGATATAAATCAAACTTATTTGGTACACTGATGAAATGAGCATTGTTTATAAGATTATCTTGTTATTTAATCTATTCTGTATAAACCTGGCTGGTTAGCCTTATGAAGTAATAATACAATTAATGTGATGTGATGATGGTATACTTTTTCTCGGTACAGGCCTGATCCTGCATATCTTTCTTGACTGGGACTTGTGTATATAGAAGACCATAAGAACTGGAAATTTTAATTAGCACGAATGCCTCCACCTCTCAGTTGTGTGTGTGTGTGTGTGTGTGTTTTAATCTCACAATGTTCCCTGGGATTTTTATTCTTTTTGAACCATTCATCTACTCACCCTGGAAGAATGAACTGCTTTCAGATGTTATTTCCTCAAAACTGTGCAAAGTTCATTATAAGAGCTACCTGCTGTCTTCCAGCTATACTGTGCTGTGCTACTGGGTCTCAAATAAAGAGAAAGTTTTACTTATAAATGAAACCATTAGGAATTTCTTGAATAAACAAAGGTTTTTCTCCCTTTGATATGCAAAGGAATTTTGTTTGTAATTATTAGTCATATAAGTCTATGTCTAATACATGCAAGCATCATTCGTTATCTTTTATATGAGAATGCACTCCTGTCACCTAAAGAGCAGAAAACAGATACACTAAGACAAAACAAAGTAAAAATCCCCCCAAAAACTAAACAGGGATTCCAGCTCATAGGAAAATTGTTAGCGTCATTATTTACTATTTGATTCAGAATGTTTGCTTCGTGTTGTTTACCCTGCTTTCTTTCCCTGTCTCTATTCCTTTGACTCTGTGAAGTTGGTTTCTTTATGTCCCCAAATGAGAACTTTGTTTTTGGAAAGTTAAAGATATAGATTTTATTTACCTTGCTCTTAGATTGCTTCACTACTCCATGATGTTCTCTTAATCTTTAACAGAATTTGGTGACAGTGTCCAATAACGTAACTAATAAATTGTAGGAAAAAAATGTCACATGTAATCTCTCTTGTAAAACCTTTTATGGATGGAGCCTGATGGCTGGAGTTTGTTGTTCCTACTTAATCTCATAAAGAGAATGGATTTAGAACAATGTTCTTTTAGGATTATGCAGAGGGTAATTATGAATGTAATATGATAAAATCGTAATTATGATTTCGTTTTGTCCTGAACAGTTAGGCTTTTTTGCTCTGGATTGGTCTATAGTTGATGTTAAACATTTTCTTTTTTTTTTTTTTCTTTTGAGATGGAGTCTTGCTCTGTCGCCCAGGCTGGAGTGCAGTGGCACTATCTCTCCTCACTGCAAACTCCGCCTCCCGGGTTCACGGCATTCTCCTGCCTCAGCCTCCCGAGAAGCTGGGACTACACGTGCCCACCACCACGCCTGGCTAATTTTTTGTATTTTTAGTAGAGACAGGGTTTTACCATGTTAGCCAGGATGGTCTCGATCTCCTGACCTCGTGATCTGCCCGCCTCGGCCTCCCAAAGTGCTGGGATTACAGGCGTGAGCCACCGTGCCCGGCTGATGTTAAACATTTTCAATTTGACATGTCAGATATTTGGATGTATTATTTTAAAGATATTTTGTCTCATCTTCATAGGAGTGCCCCAGATCTCCGTTTCACCTGTGATTTTCTATGATGCCATAGCAACACCCCTTGCTGTTAGCAGAGTATGTATTATTTCTGTGGTTTTGTGAATCAGTAACCACTAAAAGATTTGTGACCAATCACCCAAGAATGATTTGTTCAGAGTTTGCTTAATGAGAGAAACTGTGGCGTAAGACAAACTCACAATGTATGTACAGGTATATTTTCACTGTTACACTTGGCTCTGTTCTAGATTATGCAACTTGGATTTTCAGTCATTGTTGAGCTATGTAGATATGTTTGGTGGAGTTTGGGTCTATTTTCTGTAAGCCTTTCAGAACAGTACTTGTCAAACCAGTGTTAAAACCGGGATCTGCTGACTGGAGCTCAGGCATATGGTGAAACAAGATGCCTTCTGGGTTGAAGAGGTGACTAACGGTGGGCCAACTGCTCTCCTTTACTTGCCAACTAGAGCCTGCTTCTCAAATCTCATGGGAGGCAGGCTTCAATGAGCTGAGTAAACAGTATGAGCTCTATGTCCATTTTCTATTTTGGAAGTGATGCATAGGACCAGAGCTGATGAGAAACTCTGGGATATAGTCTAATTTTCTGTCAAACAGAACCCCTGGTGGTAAAGGTAAAGGCTGATTTGGGGTAAAGGCACTGTACAGAGATTCTCTCCTGAGTTTGGCTTTTCCATGGGCTGCCTGTTCTTTTGGGTGTGAAAGGCTAGATGTGTTCTCCAGCCTTTCTGCACGTCCCTAGTTCTTTTCTTTTTACCACTTATCCTTCCTTTTTGCTGTGACTTATTTCAGAGCTTCACCTTTTCCTTCATTTTGGTACAATCAGATATTATTTTATCCATACATTTTAGGATGTCTTTTAGGAGGAGCCGATGTAATGTGGGCTCTTCTGTAAACCGTTGAGAGAGTGACTTGCATGAAGGCATTCTGTTTAGGGAGGATCCTAGAGTAGAAACGAAGGACCAGGGAAAACCAACACAAAGATGAATTACTGAGATGATCAGTGCCACAACTAATGGGTTCTCATTCTCACTGAGGCCTTCCAAGGAAATATTTAACCATTGGCTCTCATTTCCGTTGATCTGTATGGCCGTCTGAGCATGAACTTCCCACACTTTGGCTTGTGCGTGTGCGTCTTGAAATTGTCAGGAAGCGTGACTCAGGTGGGGCAAGCTCAGGGGAAGGTGCTAATTAGCGATCAGTGGGGGAAGTTGGTTCATGCAGCTAGAATAAGAGACGTGACACAGAGGATTTTTGAGTAGTCCAAGGAACCCATAGATTGTTTTTGGATTTGGTCTAAAAACATAGAGAGCTCCGGAGTATTTGCTGTTCTGAATTTCTCTTTTCTTGCATTTGTTGTAATGTACTTCTCAGGTGAGTTCAGGTATACCTTTACCATCACTTTATTACTTGAAGGGATTGTTTGCATTTCCTTCAATAATTTTATCTTACCTCTTGGAACATTGGTCATTCACCATTAGGACCAGAATGATCTAGAATAGGTAATGCATTTCCCTTTTATTAACACAAGTCTACTGCTTTATCCACACTAAAGCATAAAACATTTATATCCTATATCCTTGATTTTGGAGTGGGAGAAAGTTGTCAGCTATTCAGCCACTCTTAATATTCTTCTTAAATTGGCTGGATACAGTGGCTCATGCTTGTAATCCCAGCACTTTGGGAGGCGGAGGTGGGAAGATGACTTGAGCCCAGAAGTTCAAGGTAACAGTGAACTATGATTGCGCCCTGAATTCCAGTGTGGGTGACAGAGCGTGATCTTGTCTCTAATATATTTTATTTATGTTTATATTCTATATATATTCTAAATTGAGTTATTTAGCAGAATTCTGCCACAGGGTAATTTGGCTCTTTAAGATGTTCAAAAGTAGACCCAAATCTTTACTGGGATTTTCCAATGGTCCTAGGAACCCCAATAGGTATAGTTAATGCTTCTATTAAACCATGACATATGATAGATTAGTGAAGATTTAGAGAAGAGTGTAAGGAAAAACTAAAAATAGTACCCAGTGGGATCAAAACATTATGCATGCTTTCAGTACTTATTTGATAGAAGAATCTGTTTCAGAAACCAACTTCTAACAAAAGCAGTTGAATTACACAATTATTATATGTTTTTAAATTGTAGTTACATATTTTTATTGGAGTCATGGTCCACAAACTATAAGGTTAACTATTATCATGGATCATGCAGAGGGAGATGAAACCACATCAAAGTTTCCTACCATCCACTCTAAGCTGCAGTTCAAGTTTCTAACACGTTTTGCTTCTTATAAGTGGATGAGCTGATCTTAATTTCTTTTTCTGTGGTATCTGATTTCTTTTCTTTCTAGTTGTTTCTGTTTAAAGAAATATGTACTGCTTATAGGAACGATAATTTAAGCAGGTAGAGAAGAAGTAGTTGTCTATTTGTGCAGGTAGATGGAAGGAACACCTTGCAAATGCATAACATAGTATCTCACATACTTTAATTCCCTCAATAAATTATTGTATTTTAAAGGTAAAAGACCAGGACAGAGAAACAACAGAGGGCCTGATTCTACTAAGAATTTATAACTGTTATAAGATCCTCAACCAATTGGGAGTCGCTGTCTAGTGAGATGTGCATCTGATTTGCTCTTTTGCTCCAATTCAGAATAGCCAGTACTGTTTTCAATAAAGGAATAATTTAGTTTACTCTGCTAGAACTTTCTCTTGGTCTGAGGGAGTTGGATAGTTGGATTATTTGAGGTTAACATACCTTAGCGCCTTTAGGGCAAAATGTAACCTAGGGGTGTGATAGAATATGCCATCTAGAGGATAAGGAGTTTTAGATTATATGGAAAATTACTCCCTTGGTGGGCTCTTCAGGAACAATTTTTTATCTTGTGGTTGGTCACTTTCAATATATGGCAGTTGCTTTCCATTATATTCTCAGGCTCCAATCAATATGTACAATATTATGCAACTTATAGTTACATTATAACCAAAATATGTCAAATGTGGTTTCTGAGTGGCTGATTTACAGTAAGTCTTCCTCAGTCCCCAAAGTGGGTATTATGACTAATTTAAACTTTCATACACCAAAGCAATTTTTTTCATATGAAAATCCTGTGTCTTGGGGGGTGGGGTCTGTAGAGACAGAAGGAACAGTAAAGCACTGCGTCAACTTACTCACATACAGATTGATGCATTCTCATCTCCTTTGCATCTCATGGATTGTTGTGAATTATTTGCTCACCCTGGGAGAGATGTGCTCTGAATTATAATAATTTAAAACCTTTGAATCTATTAAAACCATATTTGTAGCTCTAAAAAAATTGATATTCACTGGGCAGTTTGCCCAACAAGAGAAAGTCAAAGAGATTACATACTTACCCTAAGTAACAGCAACCACCCTGCCAATTCTTCCTTTGAAAGAATACAGCAGACCCAAATTATACATCTGTGGATAAGGGGAGACAAGAAAAGAACTCAATATATCAAAATCAGAAAGTAAATTCCACAATAATGGCTACAATAATGTTTCAAGATAGTATTTTAGCATAGGCCTAGTCATTGAACTAATCATAGCTTAGAGGGGTTTAAAATTGTTTAAAGTACATCCTGACGTTGTTAAGTATGTTTACCACTCACACTTGAATTCAGAATATTCACTCATGTATGATATACCCTGAGATCATATCAGAGAATGACAATGACTGCATTGTTTGGTGGAAAAAGTGAGGCCCAGAGTGTCACAGTGGTCTTCTGATTTTTCAGCTAAAGGTCTTTTCACGGGATACTTCATTAACACATCGAGCTCCCCCGGTATGCCAGGGGCTGGCAGTGTAAAGATGCATAAGAAGAAGCTAAGTGCAGTGGCTTGTGACTATAGTCTCAGCTACTCAGGAGGCTGAGGCAGGAGGATTTCTTGCAGACTATCATGGGCAACACAGTGAGGTCTCCCAGTAAGGTCTCCTTTCTTTAGAAGAAAAACAAGGTGAATAAGAATAAGCTGGTGTTTCCATGGGAGCTTCGCTAAATGTGATCTTCCCAAAGGACAGGTTTAGTCCTGTTCATCTTTTAGGTCTCAGCACTTACCATTGTGCCTGGCGCTTAGTAGGAACATACCTAGTAATTGCTTGATGTGATAAATGCCAATCTTTGTGCCATGGAATCACAGAGGACAGGAAAACCAAGGAAGAATTTAAAAAGGGGGTGGAGTTTTAGGTGAGTTCTTCAATAGTGTTTTGGGGTGCAAATAGAGTGGAGAATAGGTAAGCCTACCTAAAAGATGCTCTCCTTGAAGGCAAGAATAAAGTTGTGTTGATCTTTGTATATCCTTGTATCCAGCATAGTGCCCCATACATAGTAGGTCCTCAAAACATATGCTATATTGTTTTCTGTATATAAACTTGAACTATACCTTTCTTAACTTTCATATTACGAATGTGGTAAATGTTTTGGTTTCAAAACATTTCTTGTTTGATTATATCTAAATAATTTATGCTAGAGAGAAAACAAAATGCTGTCAAAAGACTATCTCATTTAATTTAATTATGTCAATAAGAAGTTGAAAGTATTATTTGCTCAGATAATCCTCACTTTCTGATAACTGGAAATCGACTTTCTCGGGCTGTTGAGGATGACCACCTCAAATTACTGCATTTGGCACTAAGTAGAGAGTCCCACTGTTAATTTTCAATTAACTGCAATGTTGATTATCTTGTCAGTAACAATACTTTAGTTGTTTTTACTACCTAATCTCAGTTGAGGAGAGCATGGAACCAACAAGAGCTTGACTGTGGATTTTATTCTTGTATAGGCCGGTTAGATTTGCAAAAGGAAAAACTCCTTGAATAAACATAGACAGCACTCCGAATGTTGGTTAGCTGTTAAATAAATGGATGCTATTATTACAAAAGAGGACTTGGCTAAAGAAGGTAGATCGTCACATCTCATTACCATTTGGATAAACAACCAAAGCATGTATTTTAGTAACAGTACTTTTATAACATCTGTGTGTGTGTGTGTGTGTGTGTGTGTGTGTGTGTGTTGTGTGAGTGAGTGATGTGTGCTTTTCTGAAATTAGTATTTAACTTTTTAGTGGAAATAGGAAGCCTACAGTGTTCTTTATTGGTTTTAATTTTTTTCAGAGTGTAATATCACTCTAGTACTAGCTCATAACTATTTGAATTTATATGTGAATTTTTTAACTATAGACTCAAGCAGAAAAAAAATCAAAATATATCAGGCAAGCAAAATGTTCAGATTGAATAATGCTAATTACATTTAAGTGAATTAGCACTTCCTCAAAACGTGAAAAATTTGTTAAGAATATATCGCTTCAAAATGTGTGTGCATCTGGCTTTGTATAGATTAGTGTAGATTACATTTCAGATGGGGGGCAAAACAGATATATTTGCTGTTTGTATACCATGTTTAAACCAGGAAAACAGGTCTGCTGGATGTGTGTTGAAGTGTTCAACTCCAGAATCACCCAGCGAGTCTCAGTAATGAAAGCTGACCTATGGTTTCTTGAAAGATGTTTTTACTTAATTGCCAAGATAGCTTAGATGTTGTTTACTGTGTTGTCAGTTGCATTGTAGCATTTAGATAATTGATAGTATTGGTCAGTAACCTTTCTGTGCATGTGTTTTTAAGCTGTTGTTTCTCTCTTTTAATGAAGCATGTTAAATATCTTTAATGCCACCTACCTGCTTTATTGGAGGATTCATGATGTTGAGAAAAACCAAATAAAATTTCTATATAGAGTTATAGGAGAGAACATTTGCAGCAGACATGGCAGAGATCAAGGGAATGCCAACGTTACCAGAGTGAAGAAAACAGAGAATTGAAGATGAGACCAAAATCCGATAGATAGAGATGCCCTCTGGCAAACTATAGCTCTGGAGGAAAGTATGTTAGAAGGTAGCTCTTCATAGAAAAAAAAAATGTATTTTATGGGAAAAATATTCTAAAAAACCCACATGATCTCCTATTCATTGAAACATGAATTTAAATTTTATACAAGAAATAACTCATTGAAAGGAGTTGTCAATGAAGTAGTTATTAAAATTACTGTGTTTTAACAAATAAATATATGCATTGAAATGGCACAGATAATTTACCAGATAAAATTTTAAAGATATTTTCTTTAATATTTTTAATCCTAGAAATCCTTATTGTAGGTATGACTGAAAAACTAATCATGGCAATATGTGTTTTTTTCAGTTAGTTACTGATGATTTACTAGGAAAAGTCCAACAGGTAGGAAGTATTTGTTTACAGATTGTTTAGGATTATAATTTTTAAAAAATCAAATGCCTACTTACTAAGGATCATGTTTGTAATGATCCTAACTCCAGTGTGCCTAGATCTGTGCAGTTCCAGGGCTTGGTTTCAGAGGAAATAAATTTTGTTCTGATTAGAAAATTAACTTGCATTATGCATTTTCATATCTCTAAATCAGTCTTGACTAAATTCATGATGCTAGTCAAGTATTAAACACATTTTCATGCTTAGTAGCATAAAATAGTGTCAAATGGTAAAATAAGATGGTAAGAACTGCTCAACCTCAAAGAATTTACAGGTCTAGTTTAGGAAATTTGCTGTGATTTCTTCCTTCCTTCCTTCCTTCCTTCCTTCCTTCCTTCCTTTTGTTCCTTTTCTTTCTTCCTTTTTTTTTTTTTTGGTTGAGACAGAGGTTCACTCTTATTGCCCAGGCTGGAGTGCAATGGCACGGTCTCAGCTCACTGCAACCTCTACCTCCCGGGTTCAAGCAATTCTCCTGCCTCAGCCTCTGGAGTAGCTGGGATTACAGGCATGCACCACCATGCCTGGCTAATTTTTTGTATTTTTAGTAGAAACAGGGTTTCACCTTGTTTTTCAGGCTGGTCTCAAACTCCTGACCTCAGGTGATCCACTCATCTTGGACTTCCAAAGTGCTGGGATTACAGGTGTGAGCCACTGCACCCGGCTGAAAGTTGCTATGATTTCTAAGGTACTTCCTTAATTTATAAAGAAGTTACAGGTCTAGTTTAGGATAGTTGCTGTGATATCTAAGGCACTTCCCTGCTTCTACCATGAAGAATTGTGCTAATGCTGCCTATACCCTGCCTATTCTGAATTTAAGGTTCACAGTATTCTGAATCTAAGAATAGGCAGCATCAGCACAATGCTTCATGGTATAGGTGAAGCATTCTGGTGCTCACATTTCACGTGGACATGAACTCAGAGTTTATCCCAGAGCAGAATAGCGTTTTTAGCTGAAGACAACAAAGCCTTCTCCTTACTGGGTCTCTTGTAGATCCCTTTTTTTTTTTTTTTTTTTTCCTGAATGCACTTATTGCCCCTGCTTTTATTTTCCTTTCATTTTTATGAATCTGTCATTGATGAGCATCCTACCCAACACCAGACCAGATTAGGATACAGGCAGTTTACAGGAATTTTTACTGCATAGAAACCCTGAAGGTGTAGTTACTTCCTACAAGGCCAGAAATTCTCTTCAGCATCCCCAGACAGTCTCAGCTAAAAGGAGAGAGGCCTTGAGCAAAAACTTGGTACAGGTTTATGAGTCAAGACCATGATTGGATGCAATTGTAGTGGGATTTCTCTGGATAGGAAAGTTCTGGACCCATGAACTTGTGGTTGGGAGGGGTAGTGAGAGTCAGACATTCTGGGCAAAGTGCAGCATTAGGGAAGAATTAGCATGCTTCTGAGCAACAAAATGTGTAGATGCCAGCCAGGGAAGGACTGGTGTGGAAAGGAGGGACAACCTTGGGACTCCGAAGTATGTTTAGGAAATCAATAACATGGAGCATTCCCTATCAAATTCAGTGTTTGAGATGAATACTGATGTCACAAGTCCAGAGTGTCTTTTTCTTGTGGTATTTCCCTTTACATTGGGAAACAGGAGGAATAAAGGCCTGTTATTTCGAGAAGCAGGATAAAGGTGGAATTGAGGATTAATGGAGGGTTCAGTTTTCATAACTAATCTCTAATAATAATGGCAAGCTAGTTGGGTTAGCCCTTTTCTTGCGAGGGGCTTACCTCCTCCCTTGTTTTGGACTGTACATTTAATATAGCGGGACTTTATAGGTAGACTCTAGGCAAGTTTCTATAGGTTTAACAGTACATTTATTCAAAGAGGAAATTACTTATTAAGGCAAAGGTTTATTTGGAAAAATCTGTTTTCATGTGTCTGCTTTCAGATTTTTTCTTTCTTATTAAGTAAGAAAATAATATTCACACCTGACTCTTTAAAATTTTGTTCAGTGGATTAGATATCCCAGCAGGCACATTTGAATTGATGCTGTTGGATGTGATTACTCTTTTGAGATTTTTGAAATGCTCTTTTGTGTTTTTTACCTGTGTAAAGTCACCAGAATGCAGTTACAGAAATACATAATTTTAGAGCAAATATTTTAAGAACTAGAATATTAGTACCAAGAATATCATAATATTAGAGATCATGAAGTTCAGTCCCTTCTTTTTATAGTATAGTCCAGAGTCACAGAGCTGGAATACATGACCTTCTTGGTAAATTAGAAAGAACCCATATTTGTGTTAGTTTGAAAACAGAGTGGGCCAGGCGTGGTAGCTCGCGCCTGTAATGCCAGCACTTTGAGAGGCTGAGGTCAGTGGATCATGAGGTTAGGAGTTTGAGACCAGCCCCAAGATGGTGAAACCCTGTCTCTACTAAAAATACAAAAATTAGTCAGGTGCGGTGGCAGGTGCCTGTAATCAGCCCAGCTACTCAGGAGGCTGAGGCAGGGGAATGGCCTGAACCCGGGAGGTGGAGGTTGCAGTGAGCCGGGATTGTGCCACTGCACTCTAGCCTGGGCGACAGGGAAAGACTCCATCTCAAAAAAAAAAAAAAAAAAGAGAGAGAGAGAGAAAACAGTGGAGTGCCTATGGATCACTGGAATTGAGCGAGCGAGTCAGGGAGGTGTTAAGGATGTTATTGATGAAATCACTTGGCTTTATACTGAAGCAGATGAGATAATCAGAAAAGGTATAACCAGAATAGACTGTAACCTCCTTGAGGGCAGATCATAAGCTTTCCTTTTTATATTGCTACTACTGTTTAAGGCACTTACTGCATGTAATAGCAACTTTAAAAGC
Source organism: Hylobates moloch (assembly GCF_009828535.3). Classification (NCBI taxonomy): domain Eukaryota; kingdom Metazoa; phylum Chordata; class Mammalia; order Primates; family Hylobatidae; genus Hylobates; species Hylobates moloch. The sequence goes on from NW_026652294.1 coordinate 61,938,784, forward strand.
ATTTGTTTAAAATTATAATAAAAAAACATTGATTTAGTAACCTTTTAAGAATGGTGTTTCTAGAGAAGGAAGCAGCAGAATGTTCTCCCTGATTTTATGCCATCAAATATTCATTCCTTTTTCTGTTTTAGGTAGGATATTTTCTCTTGTTTTATTTTATTTTATTTTATTTTATTTTATTTTTTGAGACAGAGTCTCACTCTGTCACCCAGGCTGGAGTGCAGTGGTGTGATCTCAGCTCACTGCAACCTCCACTTCCTGGGTTTAAATGATTCTTTTGCCTCAGGCTCCTGAGTAGCTGAGACTACAGGCATGCACCACCATGTTCAGCTAATTTTTGTATGTTTAGTAGGGACAAGGTTTCACCATATTGGCCAGGCTGGTCTTGAACTCTTGACCTCAGGTGATCCACCCGCCTCGGTCTCCCAAAGTGCTGGAATTACAGACATGAGCCACTACGCTCGGCCCGGGTATTTTCTCTTGTGATGAGTTAAAATCTGGCCAATTACCTCTGACCATGCCCCATTGTAATCAGTATTTATTTTAAGGTATGACTCCTAGAATTTAAATAAAGTATTGGCAATGTGGTGTAATTAGTGTAGAGTAGAACGAGACCTTGCCCTGTTGTACACTTCATACAACAGGGTTGTTGTGTTTACTTTTTTGAGCCATATGCTCTAGAACGTTTTAAATATGTAGCATCACATCATCTACCATTTAGACGACCAGAATATCTATTCTGAGTACACAAAGTAGACTCATGAACTAATATGTGAATGTTTTCCCCTCTGAAGCAGAAATATTGGGAGTTTAATAGCTTGAGTAGAAATTTCCTTTTGAATGGTTAACCAAACTGGTATCACTTTGTAAGGTCCTAAATCCCTATCTGTTTTTCTAGGGAAACATGTTGGCAGCTGTTTGAAATAACTAGCAGTTTAAAGACAATTGTTAGTGTGGTTTTCTACACACTTAAAGCTTAGACCTGCTGTGTTACTTGTCTTTGATGCTAAGGAGTTGTCTAAGTAGTTGAGTTAAATAATTTCAGATTAGTTTTATGCATTAAATGGTTTGGTTTTATTTTTAAAAACCTCTGTTATTATTTAATTCTGTAGTAGACATTTACAAAATAATTTTTCTTACGTGTATTTACATGGACATTTAAAACATCTTGAGAAATTAATTTTATTGATGTTTTTAAGTTCAGGAATGCTCTCACGACAAATCACACACACACAACACATATAGTCTTTAGAAAGAGACATGAAAATAAGATCATTAGATGTTCTACTAAAGATGGCTGCTTTAGTAGGTGTCTCCAAAGCAATAGAAATATTAATATATTGAAACTCTGATGGAATCCCTGAGTGCAGAGAGGAAACTGATAACACTAAACTTTAATGGCCTCTGAAATTATGAGACAAAGGACTCTGGAATCTTCTATAATATGTACCCTAGCTTTGTTTTCATCTCTGGGGAACTAACATACAGCTATATGGTATACTGATCACTTCCCCATATGCTATTGAAGTCAGTCTCCAAGTAAACTTGTGATTTAGTAAGGGCGGGTGGTACCTGCTGTTTCATAAATGAGGAAACTGGTTGAGAGAGTTTATGTGGTTTATCCAAGTAAGTTCAAACAGTTAATGAGGACTAGCTATAGTAAGACTTAAAACCTAGGGTTTTTTTCTGTTAGAAGATGAGTATATTACCCATTATATCTGTTCTTCTGATGATATAGGAATGAGGTAAGGGCTCACACCTTCTTTCTCTCTAGGAATGAAGAAAGGAACCCCTAGGTTGTAAAATCAGTTTTACCAGATGACCTTGGGAAGGTTAATTACTTTTCTTGAGCCTCAGTTTCCTTACTTTAAAATGGGAATAATGGTATATACACTTTAGAAAATTTAGGATTAAGTTAGATCATCTACAGTCATCGTTCAGTATCTGTAGAGAATTGGTTCCAGGACCTCCCTCAAATACCAAAATTTGAGGACGGTTTAGTTCCTTATAAATGGCATTACTATGCATATAATCTATGTCCATCCTCCCATTCACTTGAAATCGTCTCTATATTACTTACAATACCTAATATAATATAAAATGTAAATACTATGTAAATAATTGTTATACTGTATTGATTTTTAAATTACTATTATTTTTATTCTTGTGTTGTTATTTTTATTTTTATTTTTTCCTGAATATTTTCAATCTGCAGTTGGTTGAATTCATGGATGCAAAACCCGCAGAAACAGAGGGCCAATTATATAGCAGTCATATTGGTTGGCACATTCTGTGGAAACTTAATTTTTCCCCCTTTTTGTCCTGTCTCTTTTTCTGCTATCCAATAAAGTTTGGCTTTGTTTGTGAAGGCTAATTATAGTCCGTGCTAATGGATACCTTAGGCAGCTTATGTTCTGCTAAAAAGTAGGAGGTGCACACATAAACAAGGAACTAATACAAAGTGATATGTATTTTTTTTTTTTTTTTTTGAGACAGAGTTTCACTCTTATGGCCCAGTCTGGAGTGCAGTGGTGTGATCTCAGCTCACTGCAACCTCTGCCTCCCAGGTTCAAGCTATTCTCCTGCCTCAGCCTCCCTAGTAGCTGGGATTACAGGCCTGTGCCACCACGCCCAGCTAATTTTGTATTTTTAGTAGAGACAGAGTTTCTCCGTGTTGGTCAGGCAGGTCTCGAACTCCCAATCTCAGGTGATCCGCCCGCCTCAGCCTCCCAAAGTGCTGGGATTACAGACTTGAGCCACCGTGCCCGGCCCCAAAGATGTGTAATTTTCAAGGGGAAGTCCAAGACATTGCAGGCAAGGGATGCAAAGTGCTGAGTAAATAGTACAATTGGAGAACAGCTAATTATGGGGTCCCTAGTGTGGGTAAAACTTATTTGGGGGTGAGATGTTAGATTTGTAAAATATTTTGCAGGGAATAATTTGGCTGAATTCAAATATTAACTGAACGTATAATTGTGTTTCAGGCATCTATTTGGTTGCTGGAGGTACAGTGGTGACTCTAACAAAGCCCTTTCCCCTTGGAGATTATATTCTAGTGGAGAAGACAAATAGTAAACAACAGATAAAATAGGGAGTATAATAAGGGCTGTGAAGAAAAAAGCAGAGAGTAAGGGGATGGGGAGTGAGGCTAGAGAGGAGCCTTTTATTTTACATGGTGTGGCCGAGAAAGGCAACTCTGAGGAGATGACAATTGAGCAGAGACCTGAATAAAATGAGAGAGCAAGCCCTGCACAGATCAAGGGAAGAATATTCTAGCAGAGAGAACAACGGTGACAAAGACCCTGATGCAGAAGCAAGCTTGATAATTTTTTTTTTTTTTTTTTTTTTGAGACGGAGTCTCACTCTGTCCGCAGGCTGGAGTGCAGTGGCGCAATCTCTGCTCGCTTCAATTTCCACCTCCTGGGTTCAAGCAATTCTCATGCTTCAGCCTCCCGAGTAGCTGGGATTACAGGCGTGCACCACCACACCCAGCTAATTTTTGTATTTTTAGTAGAGATGGGGTTTCACCATGTTGGCCGGGATGGTCTCAATCTCCTGACCTCCTGATCCGCCCACCTCGGCCTCCCAAAGTGCTGGGGTTACGCATGAGCCACTGCGCCTGCTGCAAGCTTGGGATTTTGAGAAGCAGCGTGGCTGTCAGTGAATAGGGGTCCTGAAATTTCAGAAGGGCACAATGAAACGGAGAGCCTTTTTACATGGCGGTACAATAGAATTTGACTGTAATACTATTGTCAGGGCCCTCTGCATTAAGTCAGTGCATGCCTGTGTGCTTACATGCTCCCTCTTCCATCTATCTGCCATTTACCCACACCTGTCCATCTATCCATCCATCCAGCAAATATTTATTGAGTACCTCTCTTAAGTCAGCCACCGTTCTAGGACCTAGCTCTGAAATGAATTCATGCTTAAGTTTAATCACATTCAAAGAAAGAGACAATTGCGATGATCAATGGTTTGTGTATTGGCCTAATGTATTTTTCTGATCCTAGTTGATGATTTTCAGACAATGTAAACTGTCACCTTAAAATCTTCTGTGTCCTCCAGCCATTGCTTTTTAGAGGGAAAAGAGTGTAAGAGAAAAAAGTTGGGTGGGGGGTGTGGGCATAAGAAAGAGTGCCTTTAACATCTGGGTAAAGAGAGCCCTGGTTATTTGGCAGTTGGATTGTCTGTTCTGGGATAGTTGGTAAATTAGCTATGAGGCAAAGTACAGTCTTTCCTTAAGAGACAGACCAAGTTGTTTATTGATGCTGGGGAGGAAAAGGGCTGGGCACATACTTAAAAGACCTATGATCTTTCCCAGAATTTGGAAGGATAAGAGAATTGTTAAGAATTTGACATTGGAAGTGTTCCCTCTAATTGTGGCTTAGACCATTTGATGGGAAAAAAATATTAAGGAATCCAGGAGGTGATATGCTGAACAATATGGGGACTATTCACGATGAAAACAAGCATTTAGCCAAGCATTTGACCAAGGTAATGTGTGTTTTAGTTTCAGGTAGTAGAAACTGAGGTGGCTTTGTTTCACAATGGCATTTAGGAACATTGACTAAAATATACCGGGCTGTTTAAAGTTTTGTTTTCTTTTTTTCCCCTCTTCCTTACAGTACTCCCCCTGACTCCAAATACTCCCTTCGACCTTAGAGCTGTCTGTTTCCATGTTTTGAGATTACTGCAAAAACAATAACATACATATGAAAATTTTTGTTAGTGTCTAAATAGTTTAACAATGAAAATTTTCACTCATTTGACATGTATTACTGATTTGGAGAATTTCTAAATTGCTACACAGTTTTATTGCAATGCAGAGATGCCCCCATTGCCTTGCAAATTAGTAAATTAGGATCTCCTGCCTCTGAGTGCTCTGGATGCCATCCCTTCTCTTGCCCCGAAATTCTGGCCTATTATTGAACTTCTGTTTATTCTACTTAGGGGGTTGGTTCCTTTAAAAGTGTATTATTGCATATATTAAACATAAGAATTTTGGAAAATCAGAGATTACAAAAAGCAGGAACATCATCTGTAACCCTAACTGCCTGCCCTAAGATCAACACACCTATGTATCCCAAGTAGCCCCCACAAATTATGCTTCAGGTGACATCACAGTATGATATATAATATTGATAAGATGTAATGTCATTGATGCATTTGTGTATTTGTATGTCTGATATTATAAATAGCCTTCTGTCATCTTCACAGTCTGCACATTATTCCGTTATATGGATAAAACAGTTCTCCTAGAGTTTATTTCTAATTCTTTCCTATTATTAATACACGATAAGCCTCTTTCTGGTCCAAGCTTATTCCCTTCAGCCTACTGATGTCCAAGTCACACCTCTGTTTCCATCTGGCAGTCCCTTTCTCTCAACTTCATTCAGAACTCAGCCTTTAGAAAGAGGATGTAAAAAATTGGTTTCCTCTTCTGCCTTAGCCTCCCACAGTCTAGCTTCTGTTTCTTGCCTTCTCCACAACAACAGCTCTGGAGCGCTAACCTCTCATCGGAAGCATATCGTAGAAGTGTTTCTGTTTTTTCTACTTATTTCTCTGTGACATTTGATTCCACTGACCACCCTTGCTCCTCCTTTAAGTCTTTGAATTTCCTAACTCTTCATTGTTCCAGTTCAATCTTTATTTTTCTAACTCCTTGTTTTCTAGTTCATCTTTTGTATCCTTTTAAACATAAATCTTTTCCAGGTATTCTATACTGGGTTTTCACCTGCACATGTGGGGCAGTTGTACTCGTTCCCATTATTTTAAATTTCTGCAGATTTGATGATAACTGCTCACCTGTTTCTCCAACCCAGGCTTCTCTGTAGGGCTCCATATTTGTATGTTCAGCTCTCTCGGTTGATCCACTTCAAAACTAAGCCAATCAGAAGCTAAATTTTTAGTGCCTACCCTTGCCCCCCTATAGTGAGCCTCCACCGTTCTTTAAATAGCATCAGCATCTGGCTAGAAACCAGAAAGTCAGCTTAGACTCGTCCTTGTCCGTAGCTCATACCTCCTTCCGCAATTTGAAATGGCAACTGACTTCTGTTTCCCCGTCCATTATTCTGCATCCCCAGTGCCTCTAATCTTGTAAAGATTCCCTCTGTGAGGAGTTGTTTTGAGTGGGTACAAATTTATACTTATATAAGATGAGTAAGTCCCAGAGATCTGCTGTACAACATATTGCTACAGTTAACAATATGATATTGTGCACTTAGAAATTTGTTAAGATGATACTTCTCATGTTAAATGTTCATACTGCTAAACAAAAACAAATAAAACCCTAAAGGTCCACAGGGAAGCTTTTGGAGGTGACAAATATGCTTATTATTCTGGTTGTGGTGATGGTAGCAAGAACGGATACATATATCCAAACTCACCAAATTGTAGACATTAGTTTTGTGTGGTTTTTTGTATACCAGTTATACCTCAGCAAATCTTGAGGTGAGGGAGTCTTCCATTATTTAATTTCAGACTCTACTTTCAACATTCTTGAGGGTGTCTCTCCTACTGGTACTATGAATTCTGTCCCTCCCCACCCCCGAATCCTACCGTCAGTTCTCCTGGTGCATCGAATGAGACAGAAACGCCTCAGCATGGGTGGCCCCGTTGTCGTCCCTTTGTCCTTTTTTTTTTTTTTTTTTTGAGACGGAGTCTCGCTCTGTCGCCCAGGCTGGAGTGCAGTGGCGCAATCTCAGCTCACTGCAAGCTCCGCCTCCCGGGTTCACGCCATTCTCCTGCCTCAGCCTCTCCGAGTAGCTGGGACTACAGGCGCCCACCACGACGCCCGGCTAATTTTTTGTATTTTTAGTAGAGACGGGGTTTCACTGTGGTCTCGATCTCCTGACCTCGTGATTCGCCCGCCTCGGCCTCCCAAAGTGCTGGGATTACAAGCTTGAGCCACCGCGCCCGGCCTGTCCTTTTTTGTAGCCACTTTTCTTGCCTCCTGCTTTTACGGGTGAGTAGGGTTCTCCCTTTCCTCCATTCTCTCCTGTCATTCTTGGGGTAGAATTAAGCACATTCTCTTCTGTGTTCCTATACACAGGGTTTCTCAGCCTTGGAACTGGTAACATTTTGTGTTGGATAATTCTTTGTGCTACGTTGTGGGATATTCAGCAGCTTCTTGACCTCCACTCATAGCTATCAGTAACTGTCCTCCACACTCAGTTGTGACAACCAAAAGTGTCTCCAGACATTCCCAGTGTTTCCTGGATGACAAACCTCCCCTGTTAAGAACACTGCCCTGTATGTGCCTCTTCTGAAGTACTTACAATGCGTGGCGAATATGTCCACACGTGTCCATCTTCATTCTGTCCAAGGTCAGTACGTCTGTGGCTTCTAGAACAGTACTGAGACCAGAGTGGCCCCCAGTCAGCACGTGTTCTTCGCTGCCTGACTGTACATGCCAGGACAGTCCTTCACTGCTGCTCTAGACAAATGAGAAAGGAAAGTCAGCAATGGTGGAGAATTTTGCCATTTGGAACAGTTTGATAGTTTGGTAATACGCTTTGCTTTGTAATAAGTGAATTCAAGAAAAATATTCTATAATAGGCACATAAGGGAAGTTGTACAATATCTTTTGTTAGAATTATTTCAAAAAGAGACTCGATTTTTTAAAAGTCTGATTCATTCATTTAATGAATTTGTCAATAATGCTGGAATTTTGTTTTGTGCTAGGGACTTTATTTATTCCTGGATGAAATAGTCCTGCCTTTTTATGGCCTTTTAGACTTTTCAGATAGATAGTCAAGGAGGAACTGTAATACAGTGAGATAAAATAAGTCACTGCAGCGGAGATTTCCAAGATAGTTACCTGAGTCTCATATTGTTGGCAGATGCAGCCTGCGGGTGTGTATAGGGGCAAATTCCAAGTAATCTTAATATATTGATGCTTTGTAGGATTTAGCAATAAGCAGTGTCCCCCCTATATTTGCTTCTATTCATCTTTATTTTAGTGAATTTGGAGAATTTGTGTTTTAAGATAGTGGCTCAAAATTAGCATGGTCATAAAGCATTTGATATTTCCTTTATGCTGTATCTTAATGATTTTCCCTCCCCCAGTTTTTCCCTCCTTTACTTGAATTTCTGTAATATGAAGCATAATGTGACAAGGATTCTGATCTCATGGCCTAGTCTGTCTGCAGAGGTGTATGTGAGTGAGACCCCTTTTAATCATTCGTATAATGATTGGTGGCTCCCTGTTGTTAAACCACAGTTATTGATCCATCATCGCTGAAGTACATGGCTGAAGGAACTGGTGCTGTCAGGCATTGATTGACTAGGAAGGAAGTGTAGAGCTATTCTAACTCACTTTTATTTTCATCAGCAACAGTTACAGTAGAGACTTGTGCAAGACCTCCGTGATGGAACATCATTTTTCCTGCATTAAGAGGTGTCTGATGTGACTGAAATTGCTGGGATAACTCAAACTGCTGCATTTAAAATATTTAGAACAGAATACACTGTCCAAAACCTTCTTATCTGACTTGGCTAATGCTTCAGGCTCTGGAAAATAAATTTGGGGCATGGGGGATGGGTAAAAAAAGAACAGATGTAGTATAAAATTGTTCCAAAGCAAATTGAGCAACCTATATGTTAATATTTTACTGAAGAAATATATCTACACAAATTAACTCAAACAAGTGTGTTTTTGTGTAAGTTAAATTGTTTAATGGCTGTTCAAATAATTAAGTTCAAGTCATAATTAATAGCTGTCTTTTGGTACTGTTGTTATATTTTGGTCTGTTTCAGGAGGATTTGGGACCTGCATGCACAAATATTTTAGATAAGGATATAAACTGAAGATAGTAAAGATAATTATTAAAAGTGCCTCTCTTTCATTAGCGCAACTTATATACATTTTAACATCTGAGATGAGCATTGTTTATTTTAATGGACTCTTTAATAATGCTCACGTTAGTTATGCCCTGAACTCTAGTTAGAATGAAAATGAGCAAGAACAACAAAAATAAATGGTGTTGGGGTTCGGCAGAGGGAAGATGGGAGGAATGCATTAAGAGAGTGAAACCAAAAGAGAGGACAAAAAATACAATTTTTACTGTAGTTGCCTAAGAGCCTGTGCTTTTGTCCCTCTCTCTGAATGTTTTATTTTTGCTATAATTACAGCATCTTGCCTGCACTTTGTCCCTCTGATCCTTTGTTAAAGCCCAGATCACTCTGTGCAGACTGCGCTTGTAGGTGTGATTTATTGAGTGACAAGTAGCTGTAGGGTAGAACACCCGCCTCTGTACCTGAGTAAAGTATTAGACATCACAGAGCTGGGGCAGGCAGGAGGGGGGCCAAGGAAGGGGTGGGGGAGGCGAAAAGCAAAGAGCAGTAACACAGCAGCTCCTGGATACAGATCAGACAAGAGGTTCTGCCACAAATCACCTAGAAACATGTCAGACGCTGCATGTTTGTTGTTTTACACTGAGGGCACAGCCGTAGTCCAAAAGTATTGATTCTTTTCTTTGTACAGAGACAGAGACTGTCAGACCTAGCAGGCTGACCTTGGTATGGTGCAGACAACTATTCCCCACCCTGCCGACCAGATGAACCCCACAGGAACAGCCTAGGCAAGATATGCCAATGTCCGCTTCACAGGCACAGAGAGAAACCGGCGCCCGCTGAAACGGCTCCTTCTGTTTCCCAAACACTTCCCCTGCCGGGCCCCCAGAGTGCTCCTCGTGACAGAAAATTGGAGGCAGGATTCTTGGAGGGAGCGTGTATGCTTTTTTGTGTGTGTCTTAAAACACACAAAAAGAAGCCCTTTTTATTTCATTTGTCTGTGAGATAAACTGAAGGATGTCTGGGCAGTGGAGTGTATATGTGTGCATTTTGTGTTTAAGGAGGCAAGAGGAGATAGTTTATTTTCTGTTTGTACATATTGAAGGGGAGATTTCTGTGTGTGGGCACTTACATTTGTGAGTGTGTGTGTTTCCCCTCTTTTCTATTTCAAAAGCTTTGGTGAGATATGGGGAAGAGTAATCAACTGTCACACTTAATTGATCTGTAGTTATTTTAAAAGTTGTTTAACAGTAAAACTACACAGACCCATTTATCCATATGAATCTGCAGTTCTCTTTATAGTCTTAAAATCCACTGTACTCTTAAGTCATTTTGCAGCATTTAAAAAATTCATTTATTCTGAAAATCAAGTAATTTTAAACTAAAAATACTAGTTTGTAATTTGGAAACCGTCGAATATAAACAGAAACATATAACCACCAACATTTTGAAATCAAGAGTTCAAAACTTGATCCCATAAACCATTAGGGAGTAGGGCCCACAGGGTGCCCTTGAGGAAGTATATTCTATCTCCTGTTGGGCTTGGTGTGTCAAGACTTTGGTTTGCCAGAAATGCTTGCCTCCAAGTAGAAGGTGTTTCAGTTACTCTTTGCTGAAGCTGAGTGTTTTATTTTGACTAACAATAACAGGGAGGATGCCTTTCTCCCTTTCACTTTTAGGAATGTTGTGGCATGCACGACTCCTGTCCATAAGATTGAGCTGTCCATGAGGAAAACTCCAGTAGATTTCAGATTTGCCCGAAGGGAAATATGAGGCACACTGATGGGGAAGAAAAGTGGTGATATCATGTGCACTTAGGGTGTAAAAACCTCTCCTTTAAAAATGAGGTTCCTCTTTTTCAAGTAAAATAATGCAGACAAGTTCAACGTATGTAATAGTACATTGCATTTGTATAATTCACCTTAAATCTTTTATTAAAATGAATTTTTAAAAAAGTAGACCACTGAAGATAAAAATAACAAGTAAGGCATCTTGAATTCTTTATTCACTTTAATGAAAAGCCCCATTATTTTCTACATCTCCGTTTTCACCTTCATCCTATTTGTTTAAGTGACTGGTTTGGCAACCTGAAAGAAAACCCAATGGTTAAAAAAAAATCATTTGTTTTATAGTTAGTTTTTACTTGTTTTTAAAGTATGAGATCTCTGTGTAGTATTGAGTTTTGCAGACTCCTGAGAGAAAAAAAATTCTAGTAAAAGTGCTATTATCTGAAAACAATGACTCAATTAATTATTTTGGTTTCTTATGTTGATTCTAAATATTTCTTCTTCTCTTTGTTGGGTCTTTATGTCTTATCCAAAACAGATTTACATTTTGAGGGTAGAAACAGCTGAGCAACTCTGCCTTTGGGTATTAACAAAATAAGCAAACTATTTAGGAAATATCAATGTCTTTACAAAAGGATATTCCACTTACAAAATGGGAGCTGAGGAATGCATATGCTGTGTAAGAAATACCATCTAAGAAAAGTAACGCATAGAATAGATTAGGAATGGTTTAAGATTTGAACACTCAGGATTGGTATTTCTTAACACTCTATTTTTTATTTTAATATATACATGCTAATCATCTTTCTCTCTTCTCCGTATATGTTATACTCACTTGATTTACTACTGAAATTATATTGCTTTTGAAAGTGTCAGTTGGGTTATCCCTTGCCTTGTTAGTATCATGTTTGATTTCTTGGACAGAGACATAAATCACTATCTAATATGCAGGTCTTTTGAAGACGCACCCAAGGTTTATTGCCAGTAACAGACTAGTGGCCTTATGTGGACTTTCCATGAATAAAACAGATTGATGAGCCATTTTATAGCATCGCAAGCTGTATTATAAATACATCACCCTTTTCAGTAATTTAACGTGAGGAACAGCCTAATGAGCTCCCAGCCATGATCAGTCAGAGCTGGGAGTTTTGTTTAGCTTCTAGGACAAGTGACTGGTGGAGGGTAAGAAACCCAAACCCTGTAATGTTTTCTCCAGTTCTGTGACAAAATATTGTAATATGAATCATTTGAAGTAATAGTAAAGTAAAGATGCATTTAGAATCTGTCAGAGTAATAAAGGGAAATGTAAAGTGGGTCTGATTTTGCTTATAGCTGAAATCTAAGGTTAAGATGATAGGCTTTTTAAGTTACTTGTTTTTCTTTTACTGATTGAAGTCATCAATAAAATTGAATCAACAAATTATCATTTTGAAATATACATGATGTAATATCTACCCGATAGCTTGGAAAAGGAACAGGTAGATTTAGTTACAACATCATAACGGTCTCTTTTGAAAGTATAGCTTAAGATGACCATTGTTTCTGTATTCAAGCCTTCTCTTTTGCACAGCTTACAACACTTTACCTTTATTTTTTCATTAATCCTTAAAATATCCCTGTGGAATAGGATGAGTGGGTGGCATCTTAGGGTAAACAGTTACTATCCTTTCTGGTGAGGAAACCAAGGCATATAGAAATGGTTGTTTTTAAAGAGCTATCTGACTAGAAAGAAAAGCATAATAAAATTAATTTTTAGAAGTGAAAAATATTTTGCATTACGTATAGCACATGTCAATATTTAGAAAACTTACGCAAACATAACTTTGTGGGCCTATAATTTTCTAGAAGTTTGGAAAGTAGGCAACACTTAGGATTGGAAAAGGCATAGCTTTGTGAATAATTTTTTTGCTACCTGGAAGCTGCGATATATTTTGAGCTAGAAGCTTCTATAAGATATTTCCCTTTTCTGAACGCAATTGATTATGCTATACTGCATAATACTACATTTACCTATATATATCCAGTTAAAACTGTATTACATATTTATAGAAGTCAGACTTTGGTTGAAATGCCATTATTTATAAACACAAATCAGTGAGTAATTAGTCTACTGTGTAAAAAAATTAAAAAAATTTTTTGAAATAATCTTTTCTACTATGAAAACAGCCAGGCAGTTTGGTGGACTCTGTTATTCATTCATCAGACGGGAATTACCTTGAGTGTACAGGGAAGAATGAAGAACTGAAAAGGCTTTAATTGTCTTTAAAGAATAGGTAAAAATATTTTACCACTAAGGCATGAACACATCAGTGATGCCCTAACCAGTCGAGCTCAGTCCTGCCTACGCTGAGACACAATGCACTTTCAATTTAAAAATACATCTAATTTAAATGGAATGGTCTTATTTATGCCCTCTGTTCCTTATTAAAAATGGTCAACAAGTAAAATTCCATTTAAGAATACCTGCAGACAGTCAATATTGTTTTGAATTTTAAAGAGTTCCTATGTCTTGTGAATGACATTATGCCTTTAATATTCTGTATTCAGGGCAGAGTCCTTTTGAAACCAACTGTGCATTTATCTCCATTTTTGCTTTCTTGGTCTTTGCCTTCCTCTGCCATGCACCCGGCGTTGAGTGCCGACTGTAGGTCTAAGCTTATCAGATTGGATGAACCTCTTCTGTGTCTCCATTTTGGAAACCGTGGGTGAGAATTTAATGTTCCCCTAGCCCACGCTTTCAAAATGCAAGATTACAGAAGATTTATGAAGGCCTCTGTGTCTCCATAGCTCTATTCTTTGGGGTACCTCTGAAGCTTACCACTGAGCGAATGATCTTGGCATATTAGTATAGGCTGAGCCAAAGCTTGTGCTATATTATTTATGATTCTATAGCATTGGCCTCTCAAACAAATGAAGTTTATTGACGTATCATCTGGAACAAAATTTTGGCTAATTCATAATTTATACATCAGAAATAGATGCCTTTCTCTTATAGATTGTGCCACTTGAACATAAAATAAGATTTTAAGCTTAAAAGATAGAAACAGAGGCCTGTAGAAGTGGCTTTTCAAGCTTGTAGTCATTGATAGTTTTTTAATCCTTAAACAAAACAAAACAAAGGAAGACAGAATATACTTTTCTCTCTCCCATACTTCCCTTTTCTGTCTCTAATTGTAAGCTCTTGTGCACCAGTGCTCCTACTTTTCCTCTGAGTTTAGTGATAGTTCATAAGAAAAGCATTAGGCTTGTGGAAAGAAAGATCTGTTGCCAGTGGACTTGATTCTCCCTTGTGATTTATAAGGGTCTGAGAAAGCAGTCTTCCAGGTATTCTCTTCTCAAGGACTCTGGGAAAGTCTTGTTCAAAATTAGTGGTTCTTAAAGAATTGGTCAGCTGCAGACCACTAGCCTCTCAAAACACTCGGTGGTTCAGGTGGATAGCACATGCTGCTTTGCAACTCCAAGATGCGGTGGGTGTGCTGAGGCCCATGAGTCCATCCTGGAAGACCTTTGGAAATTCTCTGTTAGTCAGGCTCATTCTCTTTTTCACTGAATGTGCACACAGATTTTTGTAGAAATCATTTGATATCCCAGTAGTGTACAAAGCATGGGATGATACATGCATTCACACACTTACATATCAAAGATACACTTCTTCTATGTTTTTGTCTTTCATACAGAGTCTAAGGGGACCAAGTCGTTAATGCTATTTTAGCACATAAAGATACCATTGGTTTTAACTCAAAGTGATTGACTCAAACTATATTTTTATCATAATTTGAGTACCTCATACTTGTTAACTGCCCTTATGTGCATGGTCACCTTTAGAGGGCATAATTCTGCTAAAAAACTATTCCTAATGAATTGCAAATGGAGATGAGTTAAGTAAGCTGTGTTAATTATGTCATTTGCAAGATTGTCTAATGTGGAATTGGTCAAGAGACTGGAAACTGCTTGTCAAATGTTTCTGTTAACTAATGTGATAGTTTGTGGTTTGCAGGTGACACAATTCACATAACTTATTTGATGGAGCCTCATTAACCACCCCTTAGTTTGCCTTAGCAAAATTATGTTATTAAACATGTCATGATAAGTTCTGTCCTCATTACTTTGCATTCAGCACAGTGAATAATGTTTGTCTTGTGACACCTCTCCCAGGTTCTTAGTCTTCAAGGAAGCCAAAGGAATTCCATGTTCAGAATTGTGTTTTTAAGCTGCTTTCCAGCATTACATACATCTCTCGTCTTGGCCAATAGAACCTGGATGTGTTCTCAATCACTGCTATCATCATGCAGTCTTTATTTAGCCCTCTGTCATTTCTCCTCAGAGTTTGGTGTCCCGATGTTCTACTGTCTTAAATAGAAACCCAAAGAATCTCTGAACCATATAGTTTTAGTTAAAAACAGCCAAGTGCATGGCAGTAGTAACTGTGACAATAATTGCAATAGTGGAGCAGTTTTCCTTTTTCATAGCATCTGCTTCATCCAGGAAATCTTCACATTAGCAGCAGAGCATTTATCTCTCTAGTGAATAATTTTTGTTTGCCCATGTTTGTTGCTTGTTGCTGAGAAACTTCATATGTCTTTTTTTAAACACACACATACACACACACACACACACACACACACACACACACACACACACACACTCTTTATTGAGTACATTGGTGACTCTCTGTAATTTTGTCTTCAAAGGGACCAGTCTCAGAGATACTTTACAGTGATTGCCTTTTAGTATTTAGTTTCTGTCACTTAATTTTTTCCGGTGGTAGGAATTCATTTTTGTTAATAATGTATAAAATTTTTCAAAATTGGGAGATGGTTGAATAAGATTAGAAATATAGTTCATGGCAATGGAATAGACTAGCTAATCCACAAGTGAGTTGGAATAGCATATTGATCTAAATGTATAAGATACCTTTATTAAACCTGCCTAAGAGGCTCTTATTTAATATTTATTTTCTAGTGAGCAGTATTTTACTTACTAAATTGATGGGAATACACATATTGTTGAATCTCTTATATTTTACTTGAAAAATTCTGTTGAAGGCTACTTTATCCTTTAAGCTGATAAACCCTTTCTCTCCCTCATTCTCAAAAATCTCATCATGGTTGAACGTGGATCAAGCTTCTTCATAAAGTCGTTGTCATCTTAGACTTTTCCCAGAAGCATCACCCTAGGGGAAAAATGATTGTGTAATAGAAAAACTCTCTCTGCATTCTCTGCATTGACCATTCATTATCTCCAATTTGGCTACCCTTTGACCTCCTTTTCCTGAGCTACATAGCTAACTAGGTCGGCCTCTGTCAAAATCTGTCTAAGGATGTTATTCTTCCTGTGGTCTCCCTTTTTCTTTCTACCTTCTACCGGCCCCCACCCATACCACACACATTCCGCCAATTCTCTGTGCAGACTTGACATCAGATTCCACCCCAATCCTTGTTATGTAACCTACCACCTACCCCTTTTTGGCAAGGGACACCCGAGTCAGCAAGTTGCAACAAAGAGTGGAGTTAATTGGAACATGTGCTGTGCTCAAATTTCAACAAAGAAGGGCTGATAGACATCAGGAAAACACAACCATATGTAGATGTTTGCTTGAGGAATATGAGTATACATGGGAAATATCATCTACAACCAGGTTGCATTTAAATAAAATCAACCATCATTCTCCTCTTTGTCTTCCGACACCCCTTTCCCCTACATGTAATACTTTTAACTTGCTCTCTCATGTCTGCTCATGGGTGGGCATGGCCTGCTAAACTGACAAATGAAACAGATCTGTCTGTGATACTTCATATGGAGAACCTCATGTAACTTACGCCTGGGACTCAGCTATGGATGACATCTCAGTGGACCCTCTATGGATTCCCAGCTGTTATAATATGTCTCATACCTTTTGTAACCTTTTCTTCTATTTTTGCATCCCTTTTAGGAATTTAGGATTTTTTTTTTTATTTAACCCCTAATTTCTTAAATGTGGGTACAATTTACACAGAATAAAATAGACCTATTTTAAGTGTGCTGTTTATGAGTTGTGACAAATGTGTATACTCAATATTAAACTATGGCCCCAACCAAAGTACGTATCATTTTCTTTACCCCATAATGTTCCCTTATGCCTTTTCCAGTTAATCTCCTTTCCCCTAAGGCAACCATTATTTTGATTTGTCACAATAGATTCATTTTACCTGTTCAAGAACCTTATATAAATTGGATCATACAGTATGTACTATGTTGTGTCTGGCTTTTTTTGTTTGTTTTTCTCATATTGTTGTGTGTATTAGTAGTTTGTTTCTTCTTTATTACCAAGTAGTATTTCACGGTAAACAACAGCCATTTAAAAAAATGAATATTTAGACATATTTTATGAGTTGTTTGTATATAGTGGAAACATCTTAAAATTGCAGCAACTCTTGAGTTTAACAAATAGTTGACTGTCATCGGACTTTCACTTTTTTACTACTTCCCTGCCCAAGGGTGCTGGAATTCCCCAGCTGTGGGCTGAATGCCCATCCCAAATTCTCAGGCTTCTGGGTATTCTTGGTTCACATCCTGAACTTCAGAAGGAATGGTGACCTCCAGTTCACTGAGATGGTTTAGAACATCTTAAAACTTTTGCTATCCTCACTTATGTTGTGAAACTGTTTTGCTAACTGGAAGGTAGACATGTTTCTGTGTACAAGCGAGGATTCTGAAACCATACGAAGGCCTTTTCAGAACCCTGTGGAATGACCTGAAAGGAACTTTGTCTTTGAGAGTCTCCTGATGTGTATTTTTGATAATGTATCCTGCCCTCAGTGTTTTTCTCTGTAGGTTTTGAAGGCCTCAGAAGTCCCAGAATGGTTCTGGACCTGAGTTGCTACTTGAGAGGATCTTGCAATCCCGCTGGTCTCTAGATACCTTTAGGACAGAAGCGTGGGGTGATTAGGTTAATAATACTTATTCTTTATTAAACTATTTAACCATTATAAGCAATAGGCTAAGAATTTATGTACATTAATTTATATATAATCTAACATCCTGTTTAGGTTAATACTGTTATTATTCCCACTTGCTAGCTGAGGAAACTAAGCCTAAATAACTTACCCATGGTTATACAACTCTTGTACTGTGATGGGACAAGGACGTGATTCTAGATCTGACATCCAGTCCCACCAACATTCTATTCTAAGTCCCCCAAATACTTTCTGGACATCTCCTCCCAAGTATAAAATAGGCAGTGTGGTAATGTACATGTGTTTAGTATTGGGTATAAAATATCCAGTGTAATATAATTGTTACGCTATTGAATATTATGAAAAGTATAAAAATGTGATGTGAACTGGAGTCTCTAACTGCATTGAATTCATTTAAGGGTCTTAGAACATGTGAAAAGGCAGAAAATAATAATTTTTTATAAAGAATAGTAGTAGTAAGAACTGTTGTGCACATTTTGAAGGTGAAGATTTTGAGACAAGATTCTTTAACTTTTCCACAGCAATACAGAGTTAGAAGAAGCCTAGACTGTCTCCCTGTGCCTCTTCCTCTACTCTTTCAAATCTTCTTTTTCTCTTATGCAAGCCAAGGTTCAAGGAACTTACTAATTGTTACCTTTTTTATCTGCAAGTCATAGACAAGGACTAGAGAAATTCTTGTATGTGTTAAGAGTTTACCTAAGAGACTATTCTGACAGCAGTCAGGAATGATTTCTTTAAAATATATAAATGTAGCATCTTCATTATGGCTTAGATTTACAATGCTGACGACTTTGTGAAGCAGAGAAAGTTGAAGAGTTAGGGGCTGCTTTACAAAGTGTACTTTGGAACAGTTTCTAGTTTCTTTCAAACTTTGAAGAGAAAGAGAAAAAGCAAAATAAGTACCTAAATCAACACTAGCCAAAAGAAAAGAAAGGGAAAGAGAAAAGAAACCTGCACAAGGCAGCAGCTACTCTCCATTGGGAAGCTCATCCCCTCCTTGACAGTTGCTGGGCTGGCTGTACAGTGTTTGATATGTGCTACTTATCTACTGTCTTTCTGTTTCTCTCTTGATGCTCTTAGGCTGACACTGTGTTAACTGTCTTATGCCACTGATTACATCTTTCCTTTCATCTTTGTTATGAATAGTTTAAAGGATAAATTGTGATTTTCTATAAACACAATACATAAGCTTAAAGAAAAAGACGAACATTTTAGAGCATTTGGGATTATTCAGAATCCCTATGACTATAAATGACTTAGCTTATCTAGAATGCACCGAGTTGATTTATTTTTTCTATTAATAGTCATCATGATTAGATAGTACCAGCTTTAATTTTAAGTTTTGTTGCCTGTGAAGTTTATTTTCAATGCTCACTACCATCCAAGAGAGAATCTTGTTTAAAAATTTTAATCAAAACATATTTCAGGTACATGGAACCTAAGGGATCACTTGATTCAAACTTGTCATTTCTCCGCTCATCTTGCAATAACTTGAGGGGGCCACCTAAGGTTATTCTAGATATCTAGATTCTTTTCCTCTTCTTGCCCCTTGACTCCATTGATAAATTGAGAATGAAAATATCTCTCTGGAGTATCTTTTGATTTGGTATGTATAGGAAACTTTGATATCATTGTAGAAAGGCAGAATAGAAATAAAAGATATTTCAAAGTCTTTTGATGTAGGTTACCATTTGTAAATCTGTGAATCTCTGCTTTGACTTCCTGAAAGGTTATCAGAAAGCTCTTCTAAGGTTCTCTTGGGGTACTTATTATAGGCGTATAGGTGTAGCCCTACCCCATTCCACGCCTCCCATAGGTTCTTCTGAAAGTTTATGGTGTTAAGAGAACTCAAGATTTATAAAACTGGCTACTTGTTCCTATTGTTCTTGAGGAAAATTGTGCTAAAGAAAGCTATTTGAAGATTTCTTTAATATAAAATCTTTAATCTTAAACCATGCTGAGGAAGGTCAGTTTGGGGGCAGAAAAAGAGCCATGTATTTGTCCCATTTACTCCAGAAGAAGCTAAAAATGATATTTGAATACCAGCTACCCTTATAAGTACCAAGAAACATCAGATACGATTGCTGCTCTTCACATGCTTAGAATATAATTTCTCCATATTTTTTCATGCAAAGAAAGCAAAGAATTCTAGAATTAAAAATAAGAGGGACCTAAGATCATGTATAGTGTATCTCCTAAGATCCTATACCATAACCAGTGTAATAAAAGTTGAATCTTTGCTAGAGGGGGCTATGCGTGGATATTTTTTTCAATTTCCATAGGTGATTCAAATATATAGCCAAGGTTGAAAACCATGAATGTGGATTCCAGACCAGCCTTTCTTACTTAGGTTTGGGGTTGCTGAGACTTACAGAAGGTAAAATTATTCTGTGAGTAGATAACTAATTATTTGAGACCCAAATTCTGGTCTCCCAGAATTTGGTACCTCATTTTTTTTTGAGACAGAGTCTTGCTCTGTCACCCAGGCTGGAGTGCAGTGTCGTGATCTTGGCTCACTGCAACCTCCACCTCCCAGATTCAAGCGATTCTCTTGCCTCAGCCTTTCCAGTAGCTGGGATTATAGATATGCACCACCATGCCCAGCTAACTTCATATGTTTTAATCCCAAATTAATGCCAGCTCTATATAGAAAAGACAGGTCTGTGATCATTATTCATTTGTGTAGTTTTCTTTCTACTATGATAATCATAGCTCAGTTTAGGGAGCACTTACTGTTGGCCAGGCACCATGACAGCAGTTTTACAGGGTTGCTTTCTTAATTAGGTGTACTCATATTCCCGTTTCACAAATTAGGAAACAGGCCCAAAGAGAAAGTAACTTGTCTACATTTTTAGAGCAAGAGTAAGTGGAGGTGCTGGAATTGGAACCCTGGTAGTTAGATTCCAGAACCGTGTCTCTTGAACTACTTAACTGTACCTTCTCCTAGAAGGATTTGATTATTGCTTTTCATTCCAAAACAAAGTTTTGTGTAGACTATTTAAGCCATAGGGACTGTAGACTGTATTTTGAAAGCCAAAATTAAGAAAACAAAAAACGTGGCCCCAAGGCACTCACTGTTTTTCTTCCTTGATTCTTGAATCTTAAGAGAGCATGCAATATTAGTGATGACAGTCTTCCTACTGCCAAATGGATGCTTGGCCACTAGTTGTAGATTTGCTTCAAAGATTTTGTGTCCTCAGAAGTGAAAGAAAAATTTTAGTGAGGTACATGCTGTGGGAAGGGTGGTTTGGTCAGTGGTTTTGTAGTATGGTTTGTGTTGTTTTCTCAGTATGGAGAAAATAAGGAAAGCTATATAGTAAGGAAGAATATGGTAAAATATGTACTCTACCTTTCAAAGAAGAGTCCAGGGTGAGTAGCAATACTAGTGCCACCTGAAAGAACTTTGGAGATGTTTCTTAGGTCAGAATGAAAAGCTGTTGCAGTATTGCCTAAAATAGCATTTATAAAACAGAATGCTATTGAGACTTGTTAATGTTTACAGATACTGTTTTCTTTCTCCTTTTCCTTAAAAAAATCCTTATGTGCTCGCTTTAAAGTATAAAAGTGAAAAACAAAACTTGTATTATACTAGTTATAATTTCGAGGATAAGGAAGTGGAAAGAGCATGTTGGCAAGGTGATTTTCTAGTATCAGATGAGTGTTTTAGAAGAAGGGTCACTACTTATTTTGGCTTATAGAACATGATGGTAAATCAGATGATAAATGTTGATTAATAACTTGCTGCATTGGGTGTTTACTTAATTGCGAAGGAGAAATCTTTAACCAGTACATTAGTAGATATTTGCCTGTGACTTTCAATTCAATGTTAACAGCAAACAGAAAAATGGCCATTCCATTAAATAGCATCGTCTTACATGGTATTTTGTTTATTTATTGCCATGTTCCAAAAAAAGGGAATTCTCATGTGGGAATGATGGCTGTAGCTTAGAGAGAAGGAGAGTTTACATATTTGATTACATATTTGATACATATTTAACATGGCCATATCTTTGTATATATGCTTTATTTCACTTAATCCATGTATCCCCATTGAAATGTAACATTTATTTGGACTAGAAGTTTTGGAATCTTAGCTGGAACTACTGATTTCAGACACTTACGTGATAGCAGGATTGTTTAGTCCAATATGTAATTTGCATCTGAATACTTTATTAATCTAGAAATTTTTAGTGGTGAAATTAAGTTATCTTTTGAAACAGTTTAGCAAATTAGACTAAACAATTAGGAAATTAATTAAATAGAGGCAACAGATTGGGATAGTAAACCTATTTGTAATATTAATAATAGCTCACTTTAAAATATCTGAGAAAGTGCCTCAGCAAATTTATTTGATGTAGATTTTTATGTTTCCCAGACATTGGAAAGAGAAGGTTCTTGAAGGAGAGAAGAAATGTCCCACTCACCTGACCACTTCCTTTCTGTTATAATTTAATATCTTTTCCATGATTTTATCTTAATCTTCTCACTGACTTTTTCAATAATTTGCAATCTGAAGTATTTTGAAAAATTACCATACTGTGCATACTGTACATAGTGTGATTACTTTTGTGCAGTGACTTAAAAAAGTAATCAGTGGTCTTTGAGAATGAACTTTTCTGGTAATGATTTCTACAGCATAGAACAAAGTCTTCATTCTTTGTATTTTCTAGTAGTTACTTTATCCAGTAATTCTCATGCGTTTCTCTGTGAGCATTTCTAAGGTCTTGTTCTGAGGGTCCAATTTCCTATATTCATATCCTGGCACATCCGTAAATGCTCACAGTGATGGTATCTTAACTCTTTCTAGAGCTGTGAACGTACTGCTCCTTGAGTTCTTAGACACCTCTCTTTCTAAAGTAACAGGATCCTAGTGTTAGTTTCACTGTAAGAACTGAAATCCAGAGTCTGGATGTCCTGTGACCACAAGGGGCAGAGCCAGTTCTTGGTTGCAGCTGTTCTGATGCCCACTTTGGACTCTTCCCTAGCTAGCCTGTTACGCTGCAAGCTAAAGTTTACAAATTTGATGCCTCCTGTTGGGGTATTTCTGTAGGGTGTATAGGGTTATTAAACACTCTTAAAATACATGCCTAAGGTCATGCTTAATGTATACGGCAAACCATCCCTCACAGTTTCTTGCATAAACTTGAATATGTTCTACATGTTTTCTCAGCCTAATAGAATGACCTCTTAATTGAGTTGTATAATTTGAAATGATGAAGCGCAATAAGAACAGGAGGACTCTCTGCTTTCTTGGAAACTATTAACCAGTAAATGAAAATTTAGTTGAAAACTCGCAGTTAATAATTGCCATTTTCCAACATGAAAGGATTTTATCCCTCATGTGTTTTGTTAAACATTGTAAAAGTGTCAAAATTAGCTGAAATCTCATGTATTTGTATTTAATATAATCTATTTAGATGATCTGGATATGAAATGTGATAGGAATGATGGTTGTAGCTTAGCGAGAAAGAGAGAGAGATTGAGACCCTCTCTGAATATTTGGTTTCCGAATTTAATCACCAATGCACTTACTTTATTACTCTTGGCTTTTGTAGTCTGAGGACTTTGTTTTCTTCTTTTGCTTAATTTTCTTAACCTGAAATGTGACTTGGCAAAATTAAGGACAGAGGTGTATCAAATTCTTTGCTAGTCTCTATTTTTTTTTATGAAGAGGTTTGTATTACGTTTTATTTATAGTCTTTAGAAGAGCTATAATAGAAATGGGTTCATAGATCTATAAAAATCAAAATCACTCTTAAAAAATCCCTCAAACTGTCTGTCACTATTTGGGGAAAAAATGTAATCCACTTCAGAGATTTTTTTTTTTAATGAGGCAGGGTCTCACTCTGTTGCCCAGGCTAGAGTGTAGTGTTGCGATCATAGCTCACTGCAGCCTCGAACTTTTGGGCTTACGCAGTCCTCCTGCTTCAGCCTTGCAAGTAGCTAGGATGGTAGGCATGCATCACCACACCTGGCTAAGTATTAAAAAAAAAAATTTTGTAGAGATGGAGGTCTTGCCATGTTGCTCAGGCTGGTCTGAAACGAAACTCTTGGGCTCAAGCGGTCTTCCTGCCTCAGCCTCTCAAAGCACTGGGATTACAGGCATGAGCCACTGTGCCTGACTGGAGATTTTTTTTTCCTGTGTTTTCGCGTGTGTTATTGTAAGGTTCATTTGGTTTTGTTGTTATTGTTGTTAATAAGGACATAAAAAATTTGATATGAGAATTAACGAAGAGGCACTGACTAACATAAAGACAATAGAAAAGAGAATATAGTGGTAGCATTCAACAGTGGTGTATTGAGATTGCAATTATTTCTTGCAACTTGAAATCATTTTTGAAATACATATGTTAGACCTCTGTCTACAGAAATAAACATGCCAGACACTGAGCTTTTCTTTTTTCTAGATGTTGGTAATTAGTAAGCAAATGGTAAAATTTAATATTGGAATAAAATGACCAGATTTTTTCCATTGCTTAACAGAGACCAATAATAACATTGTTATGAATATAAATTTTCATTATTTCTGTTATTGAACTAAAATTTGGTTTTGTTAAAATGTCTCCTGAAGTGTCATCCAAGAATACTTTATTAATTTCTGTTTTTTAAAAATAAGTACAGTAATTTTTTTGATAACCTCAAACTTATAAAGTTCACATTAAGGAAAAGTTTCTTTTGAGGGAAAATAGCCTATTACACATGACATCCTTTTTCTTCTTATGAGAGTTTCTTAAACCTTGGACTTTTAAAATGTATTTTCAAATCAATAATAATTGAATCATTATTCTTACATTACATTGCTATGCTAGACATTACTTTCTAATTATTATCTTTAACTTTTGCAATTTATATTATTGTGTTTAGATGTTACATTCCCTACTGAGAATCATAAATCCTATCCAGTGGTTTTAAGTGAGGCAATTTATGTGCATTTAGAAAGAGACTCAATTTTACTCATTTAAAACAAGTGGAGAGAAGGAAACATTAAAAATAGTATCCTATTCTATTTAGAGTTTGTCATTTTCTGTTTAGTATATTTTCGTAGATGAAGTTTTTTTTTCTTTTAAAGGGTGTCTATTTCTAGGACTATAGTTTTATGAGTGGAATGTCACATAATGCGTGATAACATAACCTATATGTAAGGGTTTTACAGGTAATTAGAGCCATACAGGCCATTTGAGGGGTACAGGCAAGAACCTGAGCCTGAAGAATCGTGTGTAGGAAAAATCCTTGCAATCTTAAGACTTTTGGGGGGTGTTTAACTTATTAAAATGTCTTAATTATTAAACATTCTTAATGCTGGACAGTTAGAAGAATATTAAAAAATATAAAATTATTTTTTTCCAAGTTTTCTGTTTTATCCAATCATCAGTAATGATCTGCCTTGATTCTTCAAAGTACTATTGATGAATTTCATTTGAGTTGATTTAGACACAGCTTTGTTGATGAAAAGTTTGTTTATGTATGTATTTTCAACATTTTTATGTCTATGTGCTTGGTTTCAGATGAGATAGGAAATGGAAATAACAAAACACTCTTAGAAAATCTTGTTTCTGTAGACGGCTCAACCTTGCCAGAAACCACGAGGCAGTGGAAATATCACGAGAAAGCTTGTTCCTACAAGACTCCCAGACTGATTACCAGACCAAAGAAGTTCCCAGAAATTTAGCTTGAAGCAATCATTTAAAATTTAGGAGGCGGATCCAATCCTGCTCAGAGTCATCCATTGCTAATTATAGTTGCCTATGATGTCCCAGTGATTTTGTTATCAGCCACACCTAAGAATATTTCTGATTTTTTTGCATGTTCCCTCCAAAATATATTCTTGCTGGGCACTTAAAATCTGTTTATTTCACTGTATGTATATTACACCACAATACTGTTCACATTTTGAATCTATGCATTTTTTTTTCTTTGCCTGATATATCTTGTTCAACCTTGATGAAACAGATGGCTTTTTTTCTTTTAATCTAGTTTCATTTGTATCTTAAAATTTCTGGTAGCTGGGGCACTCTCCTCACCCAGGTGAGGCCTGCTTCGCCCTACAGGTGTGTTAGATGCATGGTTGTGTGTACACATCTTTGAAATACGTGAAGCTGCTGCCTTTTAGAAAAGTTACTGTTTTTGTTTTTTTTTAAATAAATATTTTGGCCAGCCTCAGAAATTTAGTAATGGCTTTGAACACTTGGAATTAGTGTGATAAAGCCAGAGTTTATTATGTACTGTTGTGATTTAAATCACACACTGGGTTATTTTGGGGAGTTAGAGCAATCTATTTGACACAGACAGGTCTTCCCTGGCGGAGGCTTGCCCCTGCATGTTCTGGATAGATGGCTTTGATGTTGGGTGAACATCACAACTGGAACTGCTGTGTTTACACTTTAAGAATGCTTTTGCTGAATCTCTCACTGCATCTCTCACATAATTCCAACTTCACTTTAGGTCTGAATACATGAACAGTAAAGGGGGCAGTTTCCTTTTAAATTTTGCTTGTCAGTTAGGCACTTGAAGAGTCTTGTTTCTTTATGTGATTTCCTGTAAGAGCTCATATATGGGGATTGTTATTGAGTAATTTTCAGCACAAAATTAATTCTGTAACCTTTAATGTGGCTAATAAAAGCCATAAGGGTATGGTAGGAGAAGAAGATAAGAAGATAGAGAAAAAAAATTGCTTCTTTCTATATGGCAAGAAGAAGAAAAAAAAAATCAAGAGCACTTGTCCCTGAACCACAGCAGGGTTTACTCTTAAGGGTCTTCTAGCTTGTTTTTCCCATTAGCTAGGAAAGCAATGTGTGAGCTTTAAAAAAAAAAAAAATTATATATATAAATAAATCATGGAATAATATAGAACAAATGATTTAAATTGAATCTAGATTTTGCATGAACACTCTTCTAGTTTATTAGTTAAGTAAATCCTGTAGCTTCAAATAACATCCCACCTGTTTGACTTGTTTGAGGATCTGGTGAGATGCAGAATTCCAGTAGCTCGGCTAAAAAAGGAAGAAATAAGAGATAGAATAACCTGGAAGTTCTCCACTTCCCTTCAGGTATTTTCTTGTTGTTCTTTAGATTTGGAATCTGTTACTAGATTCTTCTTTCATCCATGCTTCATGGTATATAGATATGTAGGCATTATACAAAAAGCTTATCTAGCTGGGTGTGGCAGCTCACACCTGTAATCCTAGCACTTTGGGAGGCCGAGGTAGGAGGATCGCATGAGCTCAGGGGTTCAAGACCACCCTAGGCAACATAGTGAGACCTTATCTCTACAAAAAAATTAAAAAATTAGCTGGGTGTGGTTGCCTACTCCTATAGTCCCAGCTACTTGGGAGGTTGAGGTCAGAGGATCGCTTGAGTCCAGGAGTTTGAAGCTGCAGTGAGCTGTGTTTGTGCCACTGCACTCCAGTTTGGGTGACAAGAGCAAGACCCTGTCTCCAAAAAAAAAAAAAAAAGGCTTCATCTAAAAACTTGCATCTTCTAGAACCATGAACTATAGATGGTCAGACCTTATTTTTATGTTAGCAGATTTTTTTTCTGTAGATAATTTTTCAGCATTATGATTATATGACCAACATGCCAATATAATTTCACATTTTAGCCTTTGAGTCTGCTGGTTCACTCATCTTAACAGTCTCCATGTTCTAAAATTCTAGAGTAGTCCAAGGAACATTCCTAAGATTATTTTGCTATTTGCTTTGTGCAGATTTTGAGTCTTTTTCTATCTTGAGTTTAAATTGTTTCCAGTTTCTGAATATTAATAAAACAAACAAACCAACCCTCTTAATGTATCCCCTGTTCTACACATTCTCTTACTTTTTGGGAACTCTTTTGTCCCCTGCCCTCACCACCATCCTACCCTTTGCCATATGGAGTGTGGGATGTATTGTTTGTTAGGTTTTAAATAAGCAAATTTGCCTTCTCTGTATTGAAGAAACCTTTACTTTTAAAAACTGATTATGGCCTCTAGGCACCAAATCTTAAACATTTCTGTGGCGTATCTGTTGAGTTTATTATAGATCGTATCTAGAAATATATTTAGCTTGTTTGAGTTGCCAACAAAAGTTGGCCAAGAACTCTGTATAATAGAATTGTCTGTCCAATTTTGAAATATGACTTCGAATTATATCTTTTGCCTACACACAAAAATCTGCAGTATTAATTTGAGCTCTGTCCTAATCACAATTATTTTTTGTTACTTTCCAGTAAAATAGCTTTTTCTTGTAAATTTTTGACATAAAGACCAGATCACATTTATTAAAATGAAAAAATACTTGCTGTTATCAAAGTATTCAAACGTATTATAAAATATTAAATAAAGTTAGAGTTTGTGGCACATTGACTAACAAATTTTATCTGACAGACATCAAGAAAAAAATACATAAAATTATAAAGTAAATAAAATCAGTAATTTCCACAAACAAGTATGTTTATGCAGGAGCACTGTTACCTACTAGTGTTCAGAGTAATTTCTGAATCAAGATAATGTCTGATGGTGTCTTTTAAAGAGCCTAGTTATCTTGTAACTAATATGACATGGGATAAAATTAATCTCTTTTTGACTACAGTGAGAAAATTTAAAAGCCTTGGCTTCATAGACTAAATACCTGAACAGACAAATTGCTTAAATAATGCAGCAAAGAGTGCAAGAGAAACTGCAAAAGATACCCCAAGTTATGTTTGTTATTAAGCATAGGTTATTTTGAAAATAGGTTTCCATATGGAGTATACGGTATGTAATTTATACAGACCACATTACTAGTAGATTCTGTCAAGTGGCCCTGAACTCAAGCTACAGTGTCCATAATGGAAT
Organism: Hylobates moloch; assembly: GCF_009828535.3. Lineage (NCBI taxonomy): Eukaryota > Metazoa > Chordata > Mammalia > Primates > Hylobatidae > Hylobates > Hylobates moloch. Next base: position 61,967,130 of record NW_026652294.1, read on the forward strand.
ATGTAAGGAAATTGCTGGTGTTATTGGGTTGGATTAAAAGAAAGAAAATAAACACCTTTATTAGTATGTGTTCCCCCTCCCCTCAGTGTACACTGCTTCTTGGGCTCAGACTTTGGAGTTTAAGAATGAGGTATTTGGGCCTGGCGCGGTTGCTCACGCCTGTAATCCCAGCATTTTGGGAGGCCGAGGCAGGCGGATCACGAGGTCAGGAGATCGAGACCATCCTGGCTAACACGGTGAATACCCGTCTCTACTAAAAATACAAAAAATTAGCCGGGCGTGGTGGCGGGCGCCTGTAGTCCCAGCTACTCAGGCGGCTGAGGCAGGAGAATGGGGTGAACCTGGGAGGTGGAGCTTGCAGTGAGGAGAGATTGCGCCACAGCACTCCAGCCTGGGTGACTGAGTGAGACTCTGTCTCAAAAAAAAAAAAAAAGAAATTTGAAGTTCTAATTCCAGGATAAATTTGGTGACTAAGAGGTTACTCTTAATAACAGTAATCATATTTGGTTTACCTATTTGTCACCAGACAGTATCCAGACTTCATGTGACTAATGGTGACAACTGTATTTTGAGAAATTTGGAAAATCACATAAGCTGTTGGTGATACTCTCAAATCAGAATGTTTTAAGTAGGGGACAAGGTAAAGCAAGCTCACAACTTAATAATAGAGGAATAGATGCAGTATATTGAAGGAAAAAATACATTGACATTTGCAAAGAGAAAGATGCTGTTTCTATAGCATACCTAAGTCCATTGAATTTGCACAGTGGACAAATTGCCATTGGGGAATATTATTTGTATAAATAGTCCTGTCAGAACACGAGATGAGTAGAGTCTTGTGAAACAGTCTGTTTAGAGGAGAAGTACTAGTTAGGAATCACTTGTATTAGCTGGTAAGCATCAAGAGAAACGCTTGGATAGGGTAGTTTAATAAACAGTGTCAGCACATTTAAATGGATTGTGACACTTTTATCTTTTGCTAAATAGCCTAGAGTAAGCATTATTTTAGCATGTTATCAAAAATAATTTTAATATATTTGGCACCCACTGAAATTCTGACTTACACGTTGGGGTATGTTTTTGGTAATTCAGAACAGATTGATTGAAGAATCTTCTTTAAAAGTTGCATTTTAGATATTTTCTTTGGGTGGTTCTTGTAGCCATCACACAAATAAACATACCTTAGTTTGCAAACTGCTATTTACTTGGATCTGAATAGGAAACATTGTCATGATGTTATGATATACTGTATTTCCGGATACCTTAACAATTATTAAATAAAAACAATGAAGATGAAAAATATTGTAGAAATAATGATATTATAAAAACTTTTGAATGGTTTTAGTTGAAAACAAACCAAGAATATATTGGTATAGAAATAATTGCAAAGTAGAGCTACCGCACTACCAAAAAAAGTTACTTGAGGTAGTTGCTGGTGGAAGCAGAATTTTCATAGTTAGAAATGCTTAAAAAGAGGCTCTTTTTTTTTAAGTAGGAAAGAATGTGAGACTTTAGTTATTGTAACAGTAGGCTTCAGAGTAGCCATAAATGAAGTTTAGCTGGAGTAACACTAACAGGGTTTTAATCTGTTGTTTTTCTAGTTAAGGCTTATTAATAACGTTTGTGTACAGCCTTGTTCATTTGTGCACTGGGACAGAACTAGAACCTTGGGCTCCACAGTTTGTTCTTTGGTACAGGGCCATCGTATTTCAGTAAATAGAGAGTTTTTTCTCTTAGACGTCTAAACAATGGCAATAATTTATAACTAACTGCTCTTCGTTATATTGCAGAGGCAAATTGCGCAGAAAATTATAGATAATTTTAAAAAGATGAAATACAGGTGGCTCATCTAAAACAGACTCCAATTAAAACCACATTGTATTAAATAGAGCCTGCTTTAGATAGGCTCCTCTTCATGCTAAATATGAATGAAGCAACAATTTTAGGTATAATAGCTGGTATCTGGATTTTAATATGATCAGTTCTCATGCTTCGGGGTCTAAATATTGCCAGCTGGTATTAAGAAACCTACCCTCCTATAAAACTCAATTATATTGTTTTCCCTAAGAGTATTGCTTTAGGAATTATTTAGAAAGTGGCTTTTACAGGGTATAGACTTTTGCATAAAAGTTGGTGCTAAAATTTGACTCATCAAAATTTGCATCACACTTCTGCATCTGGAATGTTACCAAATGACGTTAAATTAGACCTTGGGACGGGTGTCTCATTCAGAGATACGGCAGTCTGTACTTAGTGTAATGGGTGAGCAAAGATGTATTCTAGACCTAAGTGTATGCTCTCTGCATTATGGCTTATATAAAATGGCCATATCTGTTACTTTATCAAGAGAATAAGTTTTCTAAGTTTTGGTTGGTCTGATATGCTAATACCTGCAATTAGCAGAGCCTTGACAAATTGTTCCCTTTGACAAAGAGTTCATCACTTTGGCGGAATGTGACCTGATAAAATGATTTGGGAATATGGTGCTTTTACATACACAGATTTTTTTTTTTTCCCCATTTTAGTCTTTCTTAGCTGTCAGACTCCAGAAGACGTACAAGGCCATGCCAGTTTTTTTGTTTGTACTTTTAAAGAAATTATTACCGAATGTGGGGGATCCACGGAAAGTGAACTCCTGGATGAACAGAGAAGGAGCAAGACTGTCTGATCCTGAGATCTCAGTGCCTAAAATATAGAAGGGGTTCAGTAAATACTTGTTTGAAATAAAAATAATGATGAAAAAAAAGGAGGGAATAGTTCCTACCATCATATGCAAGATGACATGGGTAGTCCTGACTCTTCTGGAGTAAGGAAACTGAGCATTCTTACTGCTGAATTAGGTGAAGGGAAACTTAGAATCTCTTTAAAAGGGACAAACAAGACCCTACATGATTGGACCTGCCCCTTTCTCTGTCCGCCGTTCTTGTCATTTCTTGCCTCAGCCTTATTGCCCCGGCAACACAGATCAGCTGGTAGTTCTCTGCCGATTCTGTGCTATTTCCTATCGTGGAACATTCTCCCATATTGTTCTCCTTTCCCCCTAGTCCTTATCTTGCCTGGTTGCCTACTAAACTTGTATTTAAGCTTCATTATGTTCTTTTTTTCTGAAGTTGTTCTAAAGCCCTACCTGAGTTGGTGCCTTCTTCTGTTTCTCTGGAAAGCTCTGTGTGTTTCTACTCCTCTGCACAACGTGATGAATTATTTGAATTTTCTCCTTCACTAGATGGTTTTTATGTCAAGAAGCTTCTCCTTATATTTGTTCAAACCCAAACATTGGACACGATGGTAGGCCATGGAAATCAGTTAATAAGTATTTGCCAAATGAGTGTTCATACCAGCCCTCTCAGTTGCAGAATGAAAAACTTTGAATGCTTCTTTAATAATAAATCTTCTTGATTAATGGCTGTGATTCTAAGTCCCTTATTACAAGAGTATGGTTATTAATCTAGTTATTTCTGCCGTGTTTCAACGTGGATAAGCGTATTTAACAGATTCGCTCTGTTGCATTGATCCTGTGATGGTATTATATACTACTCCAGTGCCCTAGACTGTGTGCTACAGGGCAGCCTCTAGACTTCGGGATTAAGTAATGGTGATTCGGTCGGGGTGTGGGTTCTTATTTTATGGGAGTGCTTTGGCAATTAAGTGCTATTTAAAGGTATTATTTTTGTTAGAAAGATAAAGATTTAGATCTGTGGTTCATTAATTAGGTAAAAGTTGAATCAGCAAAGACTAGTTTTTGGCTCAAATTATGAAAGAATACTCTTGGGAAACTGGGTGTCAGGGAGAGGATAAGTAAATTTGGTATTTGTCTTGAGATTTTATAGGGAACACACGTGTACCCCATAAATGTAGTTTTAAAGAATTGTTCAAAGTAAATCAATTCTTGATTTTAAGAAAAGCTCCAGGCCGGACATGGTGGCTCATGCCTGTAATCTCAGAGCACTTTGGGAGGCCGAGGTGGGCCGATCACCTGACGTCAGGAGTTTGAGACCAGCCTGACGAACATGGAGAAACCCCATCTCTACGAAAAATACAAAATTAGCTGGGCGTGGTGGTGCATGCCCGTAATCCCAGCTACTCGGGAGGCTGAGGCAGGAGAATCGCTTGAACCCGGGAGGCAGAGGTTGCGGTGAGCCGAGATCGTGCCATTGCACTCCAGCCTGGGCAACAAGAGTGAAACTCTGTTAAAAAAAAAAAAAGAAAAGCTCCACATTTTTAAATAATACACAGGTTTTGCAGTGTAACTACTGGTGAGGACCAGAAATCTAGTTACTAGATTTCTTAAAAATAAAATTTGTCACACTGTTTAAAAAAAGGAAAAGAAGTACACTTATTTTTCCTATATGTAGTTTATACATGTTAAATAAATAAAGTTTAGAAAATGGAATTTAACAAGAGTAAAACCATTGCCAATAGTTCGTTCCACACAGGTGTTAATCATTTTTTGTTTTCACTTTTCTTTTGTATTCATTTTAAAAATACAGGATCATACTGCGTACACTGCTTTGTAAGCTGCTTTTTGCTTATCAATATTTTGTAACTATCTTTCCATGTTATTAATAACTGAGTTTTAATGCTTTTATCATAATTCAATCATAATTTTGGCTCAGCCATATTAGCTCTTTCTTGATAGATTTTCCTGTGTAATTTAATAATCCAGTTTTGGACTTTTCCCACTTAGACTAGTATTCTTTATTAGATTCAACATGAACTAAGTGCTATAAATGAGTCAATATTCTTTTAAAATTATATGTCTGTTTATCAGTGTACTGTTTCAAGTCTATGTATTAGTTAAGTCTGTTCTTCAGGCTTGAACATAGGCATACCTCCTTTTATTGCACTTGGGTTTACTGCACTCTGCAGATACTGCATTTCTTTTACAAATTGAAGCAGTGGCAGACTTTGAAAGAATTGACTCCAATTTTGAAAGAAGTCCTAGTGTGGGTAACATGCTATCAAAAGCATCAATGCTACAGAGAAATCTTTTCTGAATGGAGGAGTCAGTTAATGTGGCAAACCGTCTATTTTATGAGTAGACGCCACAGCCACCCGTCTTCATCAACCACCACCCTGATGAATCAGCAGGCATCAACATCTAGGCAAGACCCTCTGCCAGCAGAAAGATTACAGCTCACTGAAGGCTCAGACGATCGTTAGCATTTTTTAGCAATAAAGTATTTTAAATGTATATATGCTGTTTTTTTTTAGACATAATGCCATTGCACATTTAATAGACTATAGCATCGAATAAACAAATTTTATATGCACTGGGAAACCAAAAAAAATCATGTGACTCGGTTTATGTGGTGGTTTGGAGTGGAACCTGCATTCCTCTGATGTATGCCTGCAGATGCTCATCCTTTACTCTTTCCCCACTACTGTTGGTGCTCCCAATTCTGCTGTCTGCCTTTATCCAATCATAAGGATCAATGTGATTTCTAGATTCACCCTAAGTACTTGCCCTTGACCAGCCCAGCACTGAACTCCCCCAAACACACAAACATTAAAATTCATTTAGAAAGAGTGAATTTTAGGAAGAAACCACAGGGGCCAAGATCTTCTCTAATTAACGTAGTGAGCCTTCTGAATGTAGTGAGTCTTCTGGCCATTTTTTGAGTATTACATTGATAGCTCATTAAAAACAAAAATTATTCACACAACTATGGTATAAATAAAAAGACGTGATGTTAATATAACTTTTGGATTAGATTATTGCTGAATCAAGCATCTTTACAACATTATAGTTTAGAGTAATGTGTTTGGCTAAATTAGGCTATACAAGTAAACATAAAAGGTAAACCTTCCCAGTTAGTCCTTACATTTGACTTCTCTGTATGTAAAACACTCACAAAAACCAAAAATAATTTCACTACTCTGTATTTATTTTTCTGATTGAGACTTTGGAAAAGTCAAGAATGACAACGGTAGGTATTTCTTTTTTGCAGAACAAGCCTGAGATGGTACTTAGGTGCTTACATACAAGCTACTGATCACTTAATGACATTAAAAAATTTTAATTAGTTATTGCCTTCAGACACTACAGAAGTTTAAAAATCCTACTGTTTCCACTTAAATTTCTAGACCAATGCTGTTGGACTTTCTTTCCCTTTAACAGCAATGATTATCCAGTTGAATGTTGTTTCACAGAAAGGAAAAGTGCATTTGTGTAAAAATATCTGGGGCTTGCCAGGGAATTTTTTTCAGAATGCTTTGTGGTTACAAATGAAGCTTATTGTTGTATAAATGGCAAGTTTAAAATCATAGAACTTTTTTGCAGTAGCTCATGGCATGAGTTGATAATCTGCGAATTGTTCTGCGTGTGTGTTTGTGTGTGTTCGCATGCATGCCTCAGCCCATCTGTAAGTAGCTGGATCCTGTGCCGTTCCTCCCCCCGTTTCCCACCTCACTTATTTAGATACATAAATATGCACACTTTTAAATCTAAGGCAAACCCCAAAAGATGCATATGGAAGGCTGGATGTGGGAGGGAGGTGTTTTCCTTTAATTGACCTCTCACGGCGTTCCACTTGATAAAGTGATGACACTTTCTGAAAACTCAAGGTTTTTGAATGTGTGGAGTTTCTCCCTACCTCTGTAATTTCTGAAACTTTGTCCAAACAAGATGGCTGGCACATTCTGGGGACAGAGCAGAGACACAGAACAGAGACAAAGCCGCCCTGAGAAGGCAGACACACTTATATTGCTTGTGGTTTTTCAGTACAGCTGCTTTCAGATGGGCCGGCTTGTTCTAAGCTGGTCCCACTGCCAAAGCAAGACTGTCACACAGCTGGTAGTACTTACTGTACTTGCGGGAAAGTATGTGATTCATTAGTTGGAACCGTATGTTTTTCACCAGTTCTGGTCATGTTTTTGTTAGGATGTGGTAAAAACATAAGCAGGGGGTGAAGGGACAATGGAAACATGTGACTTCTTAAGGATTGGCCTGAACCCATTATTAGCTAAATTGTACACCGTAAAATGTCCTTTGTACCTCATAAGACAAATGACTTAATTTTTTATTCCTCAGTTGAGGTCATTTAGTCATAAGTGGTAAAAATTATCAACACTGAGCTCTTTTTCTCTTTTTACTTTCTGTAAAGTATTATGATCCGTTTAAACCCCAAATTATAATATGAAGAGAAGTCATGCAAGTAAAAGACATTAATGTGCTGAAAAATGCCCATGACGGGTGAAGAACTTTAACTGGGGTGAACTCTTGCTGCTGATAAAATATGAGTATGGTATTACTGCTCACAAGAAACACTTCTAATACCAGAGGGTGTGAGGAGAACAATAAATGGGAGTTTCTTTGTCTACACATGATCAAGCGGACTCAAGTTGTATGGCTGGAGGATTGAGAGACTAGTCTTTTAAGTGATTTTGGTGTCATTAATGGGCTTGCCTCACGGTATCTCTGTAATGCTCAATGCTGGTATTGTGCAGAACTGCTGGTTTGAGCTGCATTGAATATTGGCCTGTTATCAGCAGGTTTTTGAGCTTGTGAATATTTTACAACTGCACAGGCCGAACCATATTCTTTGGAAAATGAATGCCATTGCTGCTGTGTTGTGTTCTCCTTACGTAGGAATATGCTTTGACATTTGCTTGCTTCTGCTTCATTCTGACACTGGAGTTGTTTTACTTTTGTCCCCACTCCCATAACCTGGTATTGAGACATGTGGTATTTTCAAAGTCTAAATAAAATATGCCTCTACCCTCAGACTCTTGTTTTTCAACTGTTCCCTTCTAAAGTTCTGCACCATTCATGCCTCACTACATACACTCCAGCAGTTGCTGGACTCTGCAGAATTAGAACCAGGTCTGTCTCTGACAATTAGCTCAACTGGCTGCAGGATAAATAAAGGAATGCGCTCAGGGGCTGTAGTCTGTGACACAGTTTAACAGAGCGTAAAAAGGTGCATCTGTTCTATGCCCAGATTCAGTCGCCTCACTGTCACTGGGAAGTTATCGACACGGAGACATGCCCGTGCTGTTTGGTAAACAAGCGGCAGGTATTAAATTAACTGGGCTGTGAGTGTGCAAAAGTGCTGCTTTATTAAAAGCCCTGCTATCTTGGCTCACTGCTGGGTCACAGGCAGTTGCTAGAGCATCTAGTAAGATGACTCATGGCACTGAATACTTCAACACCCTGTCCTCACTTCCTTCCAGAGAGGACCATTGACATTTGAGAGCCTGATTAGAGAGGGGAAAAAAGGAGAAAGAAAAGAGAATACAGGGTGTGTGTGTGTGTGTTTGCCTTTTACGTTTCGTAGGCTAGTCAAGAAGGAAATGAGGGCTAGCACCCACAGCCAGGTTTTAGTTTAAATTGGGCTTCTGAATCCAATACTAAATTGCAGCCAGGTCTGTTTTTGTTTTTGTTTATTTTCTCTGCCTTTCTGTCTCACCCTTCTCATGACTGCTACTTGATTTGAGATTGAAATAATGAGGGGATAACTGAGAGATGAAAGTTTTGCTCTGTCTGCCTGCACTGGGTAGGCAACATGCATCTTGAAAATGTACTTGCAGGAAAAAACACTTCGACTTTTATTATATTCTTTAAGTATTTATTGCCTTTGCATTTAATATTTTTAATGAAAAACTCACATTTTAAAGACTTTCTGCTTTCATTCAGCAATGTCATGATTTTTGAAGTTTGTTTTCCCTTCAGCTTCAGGAATGCTTTACACAGGGTCATGTGTGGTTGCCTTGTTGAATTGTTCCTCACTTTTGTGGTCTTATCTTTGAGGAGTCCTCTTTAGATATACCAAGGTCTGTAGGCAAACATCACCAGACAATTTTCAGTACACATGTCTGTGCTAAAGAGACTGGTATTTCTGAAGGTTTCCTGCTCCCCTCCTAGTTGTGTTTCTTTTAAGGGCCCCAACTAGCTCCTCATCCATTAGAAGATGATGTAATGCTAATGGTATCTAGCTCCACACAGCTTGGACCAAAAATGATTCCAGTTGGCTGTATTTGAATGTGAATGACCAGAAGGTGCTAGACATTCTCCACTGTAATTGCAAGCGCTTACCTTGGAAATCTCTCTTGGTTGTAGAGGCCCTTTGGTCCTCATACTGGAGATCATACCACCACACATGCATTCCTACTGTCCAGATCCATCTTTATTGTTGGCTGTCTTTATATAGTGATGTCTAGGTGGAGGAGTGGGATGCCCAGGGTCGGGGATAGGGAGGGTGGAGAGGAAGCCGCCTTTCTCATTGTTTGCTCAGAAAGGAAAGTATCCCACTATGTAGAGAGTTAGTGATGCCTCAGAATCTCTTTATCTTTGTAACCTCTTTTCTGTATGAAGTTTAATAAGCCAGCTGTGCAGTTTTTAAAACGCCAGTGGATTCTGCTTTTCACTTGGACCGCCCCCCGCCTTTTGCTCTGAGCATTCACTCCCTATTTCCTTATTTCCCCCCTTCTCTTTTCCTTTATCTCAGGGGAGTTCCCTGAGTAGCAAGACTGAAAAAGAACTGAGGTTTATGTTAGAAGAAATTAAGGTTAATGATCATTGGCTCATTTTCATATTCTGTGAGTGTGGATGGAGGAGTAATCAGTGCAGGTGGCCCTGCCAGTTGGGAGTTTTTCTTTGTCATCAAGAAAATAAGGAGAGTGCAGGGATTGAATTACCACAACTATTTCAGGACTAAACATATTTCATTTCCCGATCGGGTCTGGTTTAAGGACACAAAGCTGACATTAATTTTATCCAAAGAAAGCACAGCATTTTTTTTGTTTCATAATTTGACTGAATGCATAGGGTAGATGCATGTTCAAATTTAATTCTAGTATAATCTTACAAATAATTCTCTGAAAAGCAAAGGGGTTTTGATTCAGTTTGACAGTTTATGTTTCTGTGCGCAATTACCACTTAGTTATTGAATGTTAAAAAGCTGCTTTCTAAAATGTGCACTCCGACTGCACCAGTTGGCTTCCCAGCTGCCTGCTATTACATGCGAGGTGCTCTCTTCTAACTTTTTAAAGGATATACACAGTTGAAGTAGTTATGTTTAGCTAGCAAAGGAAGTGGGAGATTTGGTTAGGAAGTGCTTGCTGGCCTTGAAAAACTATCATGTGTGCATTCTCATTTCAGCCACATAAAGATCATCCTTTAAAGAAATACTTGTTGGATTAAAAAAACCTTAAATGTTCAGATAAACTAGAGAAATAACTTTGATTTTTTTTAAAAGCATGACTTCCATTTGGATCAATTTTCTAAAGTTTTCAATATGCTTTTAATACCACTGATGTAACTTTCTACAAGTGAGGTATTCTGATTCCCTACTTGGAAAAAGAAGATTTACAAGTTGACCAGAGACAATAAAAGTCATTGAGGAAGAGTGTCAACACTTGCCATGCATGGTAGGTTTTGCTTTCTTAGCGGAATGCAGCAGACGACTCAAGTGACCTGATCTGTTTATAAAGCACAAGGTTTATTTGGCTGTTACAGTGTGAGTATAATATTAATGATACTAATGTAAAATTAACTTTTATGTTGTGTGAGCAGTTTTTCTTGCTTCTCCCTTTAAAATTGCAGATATTTCCTTGTGCATATATCTGGTGTTGTTGCCATAGTGAACATTTATATAACTTTGTTTAAGCCATGAAAAGTTTGGTATAATCAGGTAGTTTGGCAAGTCCACATGAAGGTGGTTTTCGGTTTTCATAGCCCTGTGGTATGAGTCCACATGCAGTCGAATATTCATTGTATGGCCATTAATATAAATACTTCGTCTGGCTTATTAATAACACATGAAGAGACCATGCCCAAACATTCGAAGGGCAAGAGTTTTTTAGTGGTTTCTGGAAGCTCCTTGCTGTGAAGAAATAAGACTTTTAAAAAACATTGCAGTTTAGAGTTTTGAAGTAGCACTTTAAAATATTTTAAAATACATTTGGTATATCTTAAGAAATTCTTGACTAGGCTAAAACTTAATATTGAACGAAGTGATCTTTTGAGATCGATATGATTTCCAAGTTTGACATTTAAGCAAATCATGTTCTCTGTTTTAAGAAACATTAAACAAGGAGACAAAAATACACAATAAATAAAGTTTCTAGGGTAACATTATTTCCTACCTTCTGCTTTGCTTTTACTGAATCCTTTTTACCTTTCCTGCTACTGATAGATCTCAAAACTGGCCTCACTGGGTTTTCCCAAAGGCTTTTGGAAAGATCCATTTACTTTATGACCCACATACATCTGATATTAGAGCAACTATGAATTAATCCAGCCTCACTTTAGTATTTATCTGTTATGCATTAGGAATATTTAAAAAGCAAATAATTTAAACTAATGTTTTTCTTGCATGTAAGTTAGATCTTTAAAATCAGCTACACATCATATGAAGTTGAAATTTTTAAATAGTTGGCTGAATTGCCTTACAAAGTGTAGTCGCTTAAGCCATTCTGATGGTTTTCTCTGCAGGCTCCTTAGCTTTGACAATACTGTTCTACCCCTTCACTTACATCTACTTGTTAGTGCCTTTTACTTTGGTCTTTTAGTTTCTTTAGGAAGTTCTTCCTTTTGGATACATAGAATATGATGTCATTTATTGATCTCTCTTTTCTGCTACCTTTATATTAGAATTTTAAACACATCATGACAGGAAATAATTCAATCTGGTACAATATGCCCTCTGTCTCCTAGTTTTTAACTCCTGAGTCTTATATGCCGCACTTTCGATCTCTGGTGGCTAACCTGACTACTTTCTGTCTCGTTTACTGGAATACATCCATAAACCAAGGATACATCTGTGTCTTCCGTGTCCAACAGCGTATTCCAACAAAGGCTTTCAGTGAGCCAGGATGTGTGGCTTAGTTTCACCATCATTTTGGTAAAAATACATGTATTAAACAGATACTGAATTTCTGACTTGCATTTAATCTTCTCCTCCTGTTTTATGTTTTCTTTCTTTGATTCGGACAGCAAACTGATTGAAATCTTCAGTATAACCTATAAAACCAAAGATTTATTATTATTAGGGAACCCAAAGAATAAAGTTGTTCATGGTTTTTTAACAATAGAGAAATAAAAATAATAAGGTTTTTTTAGTATATAATTAAGCACTTAAATTGTCACCTGAAATTATTGTTCTTTACATGCGTTTCCCTTAGCCCTTTGTAATTACCTAACACTTCCAGTTAGTGCCAGTTGTGGGAGCAACAGGCTTCTAAAAATACCCTCCTCCTGGCCTGGCCACCCACCTAAGAATCACGTGAAGAGGTGTTTTGTGAATTACCACAAAGTTAGGTACAACCGATGCAATCTGTGCAGCTATTTCTGTCAAAAATTGTGCCTCCAAGAGGGATCAGCTACATTATATCTTGTAATTTCAGATACGCTTTCTTGGATTTAGTGAAAAAACCTTCTCTGAGGCTTGATAACCTTCTGACCAAATGGATTGCAATCAAGTGTACCTGTGATAGTGAGCTTGAATTCACAAAACAAGCAACTCGATTCATTGTTTTGTTAATCCACATCCACTTAAGGCATAGCTATTCTTTATCTGATATGTCATCTTGGGTTATTCATCATGATTAGTAAGTTTGTCTACATTAAAAATATTACACAAATCCTTCTGAAAAATTTTAGTCTAAAAGTCATCAGAGGGAGCTATAGGTTCTTAAATTAATTGACTAACGAATAAAACCTGTTTTTCTATTGGCTGTTCTTCACTGCTTCCTTTAGAGTGGGCGCAGATGAAAATGAATCATGGAGTTTAGGAATGAAAGTCTGAAAAATAACTAGATAAAATTTTATAATTTGGGGAGCTATAAAATTTGGAATCTGTGTCCTTGATTTTCATCCCTCTCATTTGGAAATGATGAAGCTCAGGAGGTTAAGAAGACCATGGTCATTACAACCAACAAGAGATTGAAATGGACAAGAATCCTAGTGTCCAGACCAGTACTGTCCAGCAGAAATAATTCTGCAAGCCACATATGCAATTTAAAATTTTCTAGTGGCCACACTACAAAAATAAAAAGAAACAGAAACAGGTGAAATTGATTTTAATAATGTGTTTCATTTGACCCATTATATCAAAAATTATGATTTCCACGTATAATAAATATAAAAAATATATAATCAATATGAGTGTTTATCGAGACGTTTTCTTTTCTTTTTTCATTCTGAGCCTTCAAAATTCAGTGTATTTTACACTTTCAGCACATCTCAACTTGGACTAGCCACATTTCAAGTGGTCAGTACCCACATGTGGCTAGTGGCTACCATATTGGATGGCTTAGGTCTAGACACCAGTCCAATTTTCTTTCCACCACAGCAGTGTAATAGCTTTTAAAGGGTTGACTTGGATTTTCAGAGTCTTATTTTGGTTAATTTAGGTTAATTTTTCACTTTGATATACAAGTGAAAAAGTAACTGAAACCTTATATAAGTCATTATAATAGAAGCACATTGCTCTAGAATCATCTTTCTCATTAACATTTTTGATTCCTTGGCAAATGCTTAGTAATACTTCAAGTAAATATTTTCAAGTTACTTGTAGACTTTTTTTCCTTCGTCACTTTACTCCCTGTGAAGCCATACTGTCTCAGTTTTGCTAACCACAGACACATTACAGGCAGTGTTGTGGGAGAAGAAAAAGTTTCCCTCTGTTTCTCCTTTTGGAGGTTGAAGGCAGTATACCCTGGTGCTGCCCTGGGCTGAGTCTGTCCACCATCTGTGTAAGGAATTCACAATCCCAGACAAAAGAAATTGGCAGAGTCTTCCCTCTGTCTGCTCTCCAGATCCTCAAGATAGCCATAAAACACCTGGACAAAATCAGCAGGTGATGGCAAGGGAAAAAGAATGATCAGTCACAGGCGTTGTTGAATCCTTTGAACATTACTTATGGCCTGGACATTGCTGTCACCAGGCACAGTTTGATCTTGGGTGAGTTTTCTGGAAGAGCTTTATTCCCTGGCTCTCTGACAACAGCGGAACCAGATAACATTGTGGATAGGAGAGAAGTGGAAAGTCGAGGTTTCCCTGCCTTAAGGTATAGTAGTTCCAGGTGGTGTTACCTCTGTGTGTGTAAGAACATCCTACAGAAATAAGTCATATCACCAGATGCATAAAGTGTGCTATTTAGATCAGTGTTCTTACTGTAATCCTGCTCAAGGAGTTAAAATATTCACTCATCTACTTATAATTTATAAATTGTTTTCAGAATAATCGGCATTGTTCATATGCTATGTTTTTTAAATGTAGTTTAAAATCTGTTGTCTGCACTTACACTGAAAAAGGGGAGTTGGCACTATGGTATTCATAGGCTTTTACAAATCTTTTCTTATGGTGGCTGTACATAAGAAACGTTTCTACATACTCATTTTGTGTCACATGGTTTGCTTCCATATCTTTTGATGCTGTATGTAGAAGTTACAGTAGCTACTAAGTCATCATTTGGGTTGTCTGAAATTTTTGTAATGATATCAGATGGTGGCAGAATTGCATATCATGAAGTCTGGTAGGGAAGGGGCCCATTTTTAATGGATCAGGAATTTAGCCATGAAGAGATGACACTTTTGCCAGTGAAAGCTCCGAGCAAAGTCCGTTAGCTGTTGCCTCTTTGTCAGTCAGTAAGAGAGTTTAATAGAGTGGTATTTAGCTTTCTTTGCTGCTGCCAGTTTTAAGGGTCATATTTTAGCTCTGATCTTTATTTCCAGTGAGAGGGCTAAACCAAAGCAGAAGCTGCACTATTTAACTCAGAATTCAGAATGATTTTCTCTCTCCCTTTGGCTCTGTCTACAAATGTAGCCCTTTTTCATATAAATGACGTCAAGCTTCATTGAATTTAGCTCTCTCTTGTTAAGTACATTAATGCTGTGTTCTATCATTCATTACATGAGAGTTAGTTGTCTATTACAAAGTGGGGGTTTTTGTTTGGAGCCTGATCTTCACGGGAAGAAGGCCATACGTGGCTTAATTTCCTGAGTGCACTGAATGCTGGACTTGTTTATCTGTGACTTGTATATCCACTGAAAGCACCATGCAAAATGTTGATTCTACCATTGGGAGGCCCACTGTATTTTAAGCAAGGAAACTTAAAAGAGAAGAACACTTACCACCTTTCTTTTTTAAAATCCCCTTTCCCCCATGCATTTTGTCACATTTTTAGTGATCTATACAGCGCCCTAAGAGTGTGTTACAGAAAGTGTTAATATCTTAGAGCAGCAGTAATAATAATCCTTTTACTCAGGCTAATCATGTGCTAATCCTTTGGTAAGTCAAAAGTATTAGATCATTTGAAATTCATTGTGTCAGCTCAGTTGAAATTAACTGGTATGGTGCTATAAACATTTAGAGAAAGGGAGTCTTTGAACCCAAATAATAATGTCAAATAGTTTGTTAGTGTTACATGTTCATGTTTAAGGGTTTCATAAGCTCAACCCATGGACAAGAGCATTTCAGTTTACATCAGTGTGTAATATATTATTTTAACTGAAGGTTTATTTTTATTTTGTTATTTGGGGAAAGTTTCTTTTCCTCTGGCACTTGTGGACTGGATTTTTATGGTACAGTTTTCACTCTGCAATCACAGGAAGCCTGCTGTGCCAGAAGGGTGCTTTTTGGTGTTTTTTTGTTTTGTTTTTTGTTTTTAAAGAAAACTGTTTTTGTTTTTCTAAAGCATTTTGTTGGGTTTGAATTTTCTCCTTGCTCCCTTCTTTCGTATTCTTGAGAAAAACATTGATGGTGTACATATTTATTTTTCTGTGAATATTTTAACCAGGAATTTTGGCTTCATGTTTCCCCTTTCTTCCTGAACAGAGCCACTCCTTCCTTGGAATTTTTATAATTCTCTTGAATTATTCTCTTTCCCTCTCTCACTCTAAGTCCTCAGGTGATAGAGAGCCCTTAGATTCTTTGTTTTAGTGATCTTTGCACCCAGCATACCTTAGGTGTCAATAAAGAATACTTTGAATTGCTTCACTTATAGAAATGCTGGTAAATTTGGTGACTTAGCTAAAGTTGTTCCCATGTCAGAAAATGAATATTTTTGGTGACAAATCATTTTCATTTCTTCTTTCCTGAAAGTCGTTTGAGTTTTAGAAGGGCACCTTAGAGCTTCAGGACTGTTTGAGCTGCAACTGTTGTTCTCCACCTTTATGAAACCACTCAGCTGTTGACAAAGCCGGTGTTAGAGCTTCAGAGAGCACCAGCACAATTAATTGGTTTTCTGAGGATGCGTAACTTAAGTAATTGTGCAGTCAAGGCTCATGTGGAAAGGATGAGTATCTGTCCTTTCTGGACCTCTGGTTATCGCTCCTTGTTTCCACCTGATCTTTGATTCATAGTTTTGGAGAACTTGTAGATTCTCTTATCCTAGAGTGTATTAAGTACTGTAATGTGAAGTCCTCCCCCTCTTTTTTGAAGATGAAATTTACAGATCTTGCTGCTGATTGCATTCTGTAAATAAAGGGAGAGCTCTGAACATTATGTTTGATGTCGTGTCTCTAGTCCGTGGCCATGCTCGATATAGCTTTCTTCCTCCTGGCGTCCTCCCGTGAACAGATTCTGGTGATGAGAAGGTTCATCATTTAAAAAGCAGTCCACAGGATAGCTTTCTCTATGCTGTTATAGAATGAACTGAAATCTATGTAGAATAGCTCTAGAGCTAAAATTTGGCTAGAGAGAAGAGGTGTTAAATGCAACCTGAGCATTTTTTTTCAGGGATAACCCAGCTCAGAGAATTAGGTGTCCAGATGATCTGGTTTAAGTCACAGAGACAGTGTAGCCAACCAGTCCCCAAGGCACTGGCCTCACTGAGAGGGTAGCTAGCATTCCACTGGGTATGGGATCAGGGATTATTGATGGCATTGTTACAAGCCTGTCAATGAGGGCATGTAGAATAGGTAGCCCCGAAAGTTGCTTTTAGTCACCGTAAAGTGGTGCTCCATTTTAGAGTTCAGTCCAGGCATGGCCTTACTACCATTGCTGGGAAAGGGCAGCATGTCACAGTGACAGAGAACATGGACTGTGGAGCCAGGCTGCTTAGGTTTGAATCCTGTTTCTACCAGTTGTACTGTCTCTGTGATACTGGACAGGTTTCTGAAGTGTCTGTGCACCCAAGTTCTTCATCTGTGAAATGGGATAATACCTACTTCCTGCAAAGTTGAAGTTAATTGTGAGGATTTAATGAATGTATGGTGCCTGGAACAGTGCCTGAAACATAATAAATGCTGCATACATGTTAATGTAGTAAAATAAAACTGGGTGCTGAGAGCTGCTGATGCTTCAGAAAACCATTAGTGAAACCTAACCCCCTGGAACCTGACCCTTCATTAAGGCCCCAAGGTTTTACTAACCTTTGTGCCTGCCACAAAAACCATACTTACATGTGCCTTGTACTCAGAAGCTCCTATAGATAATCTTGGGTTTTTTTTTTTTTTCTTCTCCATCTGTACGTAAAATTTGGAGGAGCTGGCTCTACAGGGCTTTGTGGGGATTCTCTTGGGTGACAGTGTGAGCTGGGGGAACTCTACTTTGAACTAAAAATAGGGACGTTTTCATAATTCTTTTCATATTCTGCTTTGCTTTCTTTGGGTGATACATTCTTTCTCAGGTATAATTTGTCATAGAATGTTTTCAATGGTATTTTTTTGTAACCAAAGTGATTAATTTTCAATTTACATGTGGCTAAGAAAATATATCTGATAATCAAGTTTAGTTCAAAAGTAGGTTTTTGTTTGTTTGTTTGTTCTATAAGTACCTCATTTTGATTGCAGGGCCAAGGTTAAAGTGGACTTGACAGTAAACTGAAATTTATGTTTATCGATGATGATCATGACCCCATATCAATTTCTGTGTTCTCAAATGCATTATATGGTTGTCTGAATAGTTACTCCAGATTGCCAACACTGTGATTTAAGCCTTTCACAAATTACCTGTTGTAATTCACAAAACTGGGTTTCATATTATCTGTGGCAACTATTTTTTTTTTAACGATTCCTCAAAGATGTAATAATACTTGCACAAGTGGCAACTAGGACAGAATGGTTCAAAACAGGAGGAAAGAACGTACTATGAAATGTTATAGAGAGCCACCTACGAAAATTCCCACGTGTCAGTAGAACTAACTTCCTTCCTTCCTTCCGTCCTTCCTTCCTTCCTTCCTTCCTTCCTTCCTTCCTTCCTTCCTTCCTCCCTCCCTCCCTCCCTCCCCTCTCCTCCCTGTCTTCCTGCCCTCCTTCCCTTCCCCCTTCTTTTCTTTCTTTCATTCATTAATTTTTATTTTTATTTATTTTTTTGAGAGAGGATCTCACTCTGTTGCCTAGGCTGGAGTGAAGTGCCACAATCTCAGCTCCCTGCAGCCTTGATGTCCTGGGCTCAAGTAGGGATTCTCCCGCGTCAGCCTCCCAAGTATCTGAGACCGTGGGGGCCGGCCAATTTTTAAAACTTTTTTTGTAGAGACAGGGTCTTGCAATATTGCCCACACTGGTCTTGAACTCCTGGGCTCAAGCAATCCACCTGCCTGGGCTTCCCAAAGTGCTGGGATTACAGGTGTGAGCTACCTTGTCTGGCCTCTTTTATTTTATTTTATTTTGTGAGACAGGGTCTCTCTCCGTCACCCAGGTTCAGGTGCCGTGGTGCGATCATGGCTCACTGCAGTCTCAACATCTGAGGCTCAAGCAATCCTGCTGCCTCAGCCTCCCAAGGAGCTGGGACTATAGGTGCGCACTACCAGGCCCACCTAATTTATTTATTTTTTATTTCGTAGAGACAGGGTCTTACTCTGTTGCCCAGGCTAATCTCGAACTCCTGGACTCAAATGATCCTCCCACCCCAGCCTCCCAAAGTGCTGGGATTATAGGTGTGAGCTACCATGCCTGGCCCAGAACCTTTTCAATATGGTTATGGAAACATTATTAACTGGACACGGTTGCTTGATTTTGCAGCTTAATTGGAGTTATCTTGATGTAATGGAATGAACAAATTTGACCATTGAGCTCTCAGACTTGGTTTTGAATTCCACTTTTTCCAGTGACCAGCTATGAGGACTTAGTCAAGTTCCTTAATCTCCTTGACTGTCAGTCTCCTTATCTGTAAAATGGAGATATAATAGTACTGATCATGCTCAATTGTCATGAAAATTTAATTAATTCATGCATGTGAAGTATTTACATTATAGAGGAAGAAAAATTTATTTTCCTTTTACTCGTCTAAGTTCTTGGCTGCTACCTCTGTAACAAAAGACAAATTAACAAAGAAAAGCATACAAATTTATTTAATATAAATTTTATGTGACACATTTCCTTCATAAGGAAATGAAGACTTGAAGAAACAATTAAAGCTGAATGTTTTTATGGGTTCGATGAAGAATGGACAGTCCTGGAAAAATGTGATAAGACAAAAAAGAGTATGTGCTAAGAGTAGTAAACCGAAGGAAACTCAGCAAGGCCTGCTTATTTAGATTCCTCTTGATGTCCTTCCATTTTCAGATATACAGATGCTTTTTTCCTCTGGGTTTTGGGGAGGGCACCTCTCACATGACGATCTTATGGCCTGCTTCTGGGGAAAAGGATGGGGAAATGTCAGAGAGTCCTTGCGTATATCATCTCTCAAAACTCTTAATCTTAATTAAATATTCAGTATGTCAAGGTGCCATATATTGGGGTAGCATGTCCTGAGCTCCATCAACATTAATGTAAAAATATTTAGCCTAATGCCTGGCACATATCAAGAGCTTGAGAAATGCCGACTCTAAAATTATGACGTCTAGGAAGATGTGGGGCAGAATTGTAAACTTACCTGCTAAATTACCTGTGAGCTGCCCCACCGTTCGTTAATTATGGCAATAATAATGGGTTTATCATGCTGTATCCTCACTCTTGCAAGCAGTGTTCCTTGTGCTTAGCAGTAAATGTTGCCTAATTTGGGGCATGCTGGTGTGTCTGCAGACTGGTTTTGTATGTGGAAAGGTAACTGGCCTGCTTGGCTTTTTTTTTTTTTTTTTTTTTTTTTAAAGAGACAGAGTCTCACTCTGTCATCCATGCTGGAATACAGTGGCCTGATGACAGCTTACTGCAGCCTTGACCTCCAGAGATCAAGTAATCTTTCCACCTCGACTTCCCAAGTAATTGGGGCCACAGGCATGTGCCACCACACCCAGCTATTTTATTTTTATTTTATTTTTTTTGTAGAGACAGGGCTTCTCTGTGTTGCTGAGGCTGGTCTTAAATTCCTGAGCTCAAGGGATCCTCCTGCCTCAGCCTCTCAAAGTGCTGGAATTACAGGCATGAGCTACCACTCCTGGCCATTTTTTTTAACTTCATGAATGTAGCTCTTCCATATCACCTTACTATAATAAAAGAGGAACAATACCCCAGAAACCTTTCTTTTAAATAGTACCTGGAAACTTTAACCTTGCTTTCATTTTATTTAGAGAAAAGGTGCATTTTACCATGATAGTGAAGCCATTTACATGGATTAGATGGAGTTTTTTGGATTTTTTTTTTCAAGAAAGAATAAAGTTTTTCCAAGTGGTTTTGTTGGCTTTTAAAACAAAAGCAATCATAGTGAACTGAATCTGTTTCTCTTTCGAAGCATACATGTATTGATTGCTAACTCTGTGCTATGTACTGTCTTGGATTTCGGGGGCTGTGATGAGTAAGACCCCATCCTTGCTAATAAGGTCTTTATGACGTTAATATTATAGAAAGATTTCTAAGTTTTGGCCAATGGCCAACTATTTCTACTAGAAGTTCATCCATTGATCTCAGGGTGTACCCCTACCTCTGTTGCTTTTGTATTTTTTCTTGAGGCTTGTGACAGTGAAATTTAACATTTTTGGGTTTCAATCCCAAGTGTTAATTTCTGGTTAATTTCAATCCTAAGCGTTAATATATAGGACATGCTGTAATTTGGTTTTGAGCCTTGTTTCATTAGGTTTGGCTTCAAGGGCACACAAACCAGAAAACTGAACTTATTTTCATTCCTTTCTTTTGAGGCTGTTTTCCATACGGTACTGGTCATCTCCCTCTTGTGACTGTTACCTTTCTTTTGTAATCGCGTTGTCACATGATGTTATCCAGACAATTAATTGAAAATACACTGCCTGTCTGGAATCAGAGACAACTCAGAAGATTTTGCGATCTTCCATGACATGCCCAGTGACAACTGTGCTTGTCACTGTTTCTTCTGGGAAATCCCAGGGAATTGTCATAGTCTGCTGTCCTGGTTACCGAGGATTTCTCACTGAAAGCTGAATTGGTGGTTGGATTCAAGGATGCAGGGGAGCCCTAATTATGGTAAGAGGTCTAAGAGGCTCCTCCTTACATTTACCTCTTGTCACTCCTAGGAAAAGTAGCAGGGGGATCTTCTTGCACACAATCTCAGTAACTGAAAAATGAAGGTAATAGCTGATCTCCTTTTCAGAAGAGGTACAGGTGTTGGCATTTGTTATAAATACCTATTCTGAGAAGCCTGCACAGTAGTAGTGGGGAATACTCCATAACCTGCTGTCACCACTGATTTTCAATAACATGTGGCATTTGGGGCCGCCTTTCCGTTTGACTTTGTCTTTTACATTTAAAATTTATTAAAGCAACATTTTTCTGGGTTGCAAGCATATAATGGATTTTTTTCCTAGAACTTTTGCATATTTCTTGTTATATCTTTAACACAGTACGTTTTCCTTCCCTTGTGTGATCTGCATTTTAAAATTGAAAAAGTACACTGGGTATTTTCATATTCAAACTGGCACAATAGGCATACAGGCTCTAATAATTAGTCATATGCTTGGAAATTGTCAGTATTCCCCATGGTTCACAAATTTAAAATAAAACTCGCTGCTATCTTTTATTTTGATCCAATTTATTTTTCAGACTACCTTTCTAACCTTATGGTCCTAGGTATTCTCTTTGCTATAACTCATATGTTCTTTGAACAAGCCCCATGCTGCTTTACCTCCATACCATTGGCAGTACTTGTCCATCTTCTTGGATGATCTTCTTTCCCCATCTTGGCTTGTTGAAATCACTTAAATAAGTTTGTCATAAGTGATGATGGTCCAGCACTGAGCTAGGAGATTTGTGTGGGTGCCAAGTAAAACAAGACATGGTCTCTGACCTTGAGGACCTTTGAGTCCAGTGCCTCTTGAAAGCCTATCCATCTTCCAAACCACTTCCTTCACTAAGCTTTTTCTCATTACCTCAATAGAAGTAGTCTCTCTCCCCTGAACCCCAAAGCGTTTTGTTTATGCCTCTCTTGTCACATTGATCACATTCCACTTTACAGTATAGTTATTTGTGGTCAGGTTTATCTCCCTACTCAGTTGTAAATTCCTCAAGGACATATTTATGTTTACATGTCAGGGTTTAGAATTCTGTTTTCCACATAGTAGGTGTTTGAATTGATGGGGCCACAAGAATAAAAATCCGTGCTAAGAATCGGTGAGGGGATCTTGTCATATAGTATTTTGTATTTCCTATTCAGTACAGTTAAGGTAATTTAATTTTCAAATTCTACTCTAATATAAGGATGGAAAATAGAAATATGAATGCCTAGTTCTCTAAGTTTGGTATGAGAAAGTGGCTGGGGAAGGGGTGGGTGTGTGAGACTGTTTCATGTGTACAGTGTTATATCATGAGGCAGATACTTAATTTCAGGAAACAGCCTAATGAATATGAACACTTGGAAAATTAGTTGCCCATTCTATTAATTGTTTATTTGTGAATGAAAGGGGCTAGTCAGGCTGGAGGATTGCATGGTTTCTGGAAATCGGTATACTAAACTATCTCCAGATGTGGGGAGAAAGAAAGACGTCCACATTTTATTGCGTATAACACTTTGTTGCACAATTCACAATTTGAGCTTAGAGGTTTTTTTTTTTTTTGCTTCTGTTTTCTAGTTATTTTAGTGTTAGATCTCTGTTGTTTCTTCTACCTCTTACAAATTAACTAATAGAATAATTTAAAGGAAACATTTAGTAACGTGCTTTTATTGAAGTTAGGTGGTCTAGTTAGAAGAAAGAGACTAGATTATTTTTATATGGAGGAATATTTTTTCTTCCTCGAGTTATTTATTTCGTTTGGAGACATTTATATGATAAATTTACTTGTATATGAATTTTGAAAATTTTGTTAAATCAAGAATTGTTCCTTTATTCTGCAGGTAGAATATTTTAAAATTGAGCTTAATCATTATTCCAGAGAATTTGATAAACACATTTAGTGAAACTTGGATGGCATAGCCTTACAAGCTGGTCTTACAAGTTATTATTTAATGGCTGAATGCTAACAGACTGCATGTCTTGCTTTATCAGAGTGTAAAGTGAGACCTTTTTTTTCCCCTTGAATTTTTTTTTGTTGTTCTTTATGCAATCATTTAAACAATAGCTCTGGCATCACCTCATTGTGTTATTAGCCTCACCTTTTCAGCAACAAGTATTCTAAATTCCTATCTTCGGAGCTGCTTGGGAACCTGGATTTTTGTATGGGAACCTGGATTTTTTTATGATAACCAGTCAAAAAATAACATAAGATTGATGTCCAGGGTTGGATTTTTATGTGTCATTTAAAAATGGCATTTGTGCCACAGTTCACTTTACAGCTGTTTTCCAGATAATTCAAAATACTAGAAAAATCCATCTGGTCCTTTAGAAAACTATCCTGTGAGCCTTTCCCTTCATATGCAGGTTATAGAAACAACTCTGGCTGGATGCTTTGGTGGCTAATTTAAAGTATCTGGCAGGACGATTGATAGCGCCTTTCCTTTGTGTTGTAACAAATATATTTCGGCTGCAGTTTATTAACATAATTCAGCACAACCACAGACATATTGTACATATTAAAGCATAGAATTAGAACCATTTTTTGCACATCGCAGTCTTCTCTTGCTTGTACTTTTTTTTTGACAAGGATCTGGATAATTGCTTCAACAAATGAACTGCTGTGTTCAGTCTGTTTCTGTAATTTCATAAATTGTTTTCATGCTAAAACCAAGCAAGCTTTCACTGAGTTAATATAAGGAACCACAGTGTAATTACAGGAGCTGTATTATTAAAAAGTATGACAGCAGTGGCAGCCTAACTGACAGCTACTTTCTCCTTGCTTTATCATGACAAATTAAAAAACTCTTTTAAGTGCCAGGGAGCAACAGAATTTTCTATATACACATCATCTTGAAAATGGGTATGCATTCATGACTAATTACTTTAAGTGTGTGTATGATGTTTTACCCCTGGAAAGACTCCATGTACCTAATGATCTTGTGAGTGTTGCCTTTCTTCAACTGTGAAGCAGGGAAAGGTGAAATACCATGTATGAAAATGAGAGCTAAGTTACCACAGGGTGGATGACATTTTAAAAGCAGATAGGAGTTTTTTCAGACCTACTTTGTATTTTCTTCATTGATTGCGTTTAAATTCTGTTGGGCTAACTGATCAGAGACTACCTATCTCTGTTTCAATTCATAGACCCTTATAACCCTGATAAATTATAGTAATTTAAATATTTTGTCAGTTTATCACTCCTTCAAACTTGTATCTGTAATCTGCTTTCTTGTCGTACATACATTGTTGGGAACCTCAGATTCCTTCTGGGGGTATTTATGGAAGGATGTTACTCGCTGGCCGTTCTTTTCAAGTTTTACTGAATTTAATTATAGTGGTGCATCTGGCAGGCATGAAAACCATTAGATGAGCAAAGGGGGCTCCCAAATGCCACTCTATGAGCATAATTTAAAATGGTTTGGATTCAGCAATCCTCCTTCAGTTGCGTTATTAGGTACATTGCCTTGTACTGTTATCCTTCTGGTTGTGGTTACATGGTGCGCCCAATTTTTTGCCACCCCTTTTCCTTTCCCTCATCACTGCATTGTGTGATATCTATATTATGTTGCTGGGCCTTTCCTTTAGAATTTGTGGAAATAATGGTATATTTATCCATAATATGGATGAGATACAAATGACTTGGTATTAAGGGACAGAAGTGATTTGCCTCCTTAAGAGCTTGTGATTATCAGACAGAAGATGGCAGAGAAGAATAAGAGCAAACCAAAGCCAAACCTGTTTCTTCTATTCTCAATTCAGTCAAAATGGAGGATACTAAGAGACAGGAGTCCTGAGAGGAGGGGGTACCAAGGGAAAGGTAAGAAGGGCAGGTAAGGGATTCAAGACATACTGGAGACAAGGGGGAAGAGCAACAGTTTTGTCAAAAAGAAAAAGAACGGTGATCTTTCTGGAAGTCCAGCAGAGAAGACCTTTCTTGAGATTAGTTTAAATTAAGAACTAGAATAGAAATATGTCCCATAGATAAATTCCATAAAGCAACTTCTAGGATTCTGCTGTCCAGGTGCCTGAATAGTTTGTAGCCATCTTCTACATACCTTTATTACCTGTAACATAAGGAAGCATAGGAGATACAAGGATGAAGTTCAGTCTTCTCCTTAGCAGGCTGGACACAGTTTTAGCAGTTATTTCTATATGCTCATATTTAGCTTGTTTTCCAGCTGAGCTCCAATTTTTGTTGTCCTGGAGCAGCTCAAGCTTTCACCTTTGGGCCTTTGGATTCCTATCTCAGTTTACCTCCATGAAGCAAGACTAGGTTGGTGTGCCTTCTCTTTATATCATAACACCCTATGGTTTGCCCCCACTCTGTTGGAAATTGCTTATTTACTTTCCTTGCAGCTCAAGCTTCTTGAGGATACTGTGGGTTTTATACTATGTATACAATCCCCGGCACAGAATAGGCATTCACAAAATACTTGTTGAAGTAATGATTTCATGTCTGAGACTTTTGTTATAAAAGCTCTCTGAGCCTTTGAATAGTGGCTCTGAAAGGTCCCCTGGGGTGCACTTTTCTCTAGGCAATCAGTGATCAGAGCTAGCCAAGCCTGCTCTATCCCCTTTCATTCAAACAGCGCATGTTGTGCATCTTTCACAAGGCTGTGTTCTAGGCACTAAAGAAACACAGAAAAATCCCAAGATCCTTTCCTGTACAGGAGACTGAACTTAGGTTGGCAAGGTATGATGTTTAGGAACCTTAAGTACATAAATAAAACATTATAAAATATGGAAACATAGAGCTTTGAAGAAATGTTGAGCATATTGAAACTTATGCATGTAATGGAAGAGGAAGTGGAGTTTGACTTTTGCCTCTTTCAAGTTTGCATGCTTCTGCCAGGCTTGGAAACAGTACCTCTGTTTTTCAGATCTCACTGACTCCCTGTCAGGTTATCTTTTCATGACATCAACTTATCTATTAAGTAATTAGGGCATATTTTAACATGTAAAGTGTATGTCTGGGAGCCATATATTTTGGAAATGTACAGTGTGCACCTGTGGTCCCAGGTACTTGGGAGGCTGAGGCAGGAAGATCCCTTGAGCCCAGGAGTTCAAGGCTGCAGTGAGCTATGATCTTGCCACTGAGTCCAGCCTGAATGACAGAACAAGAGCCTGTTTCTTTAAAAAAAATTTAAAAAATTGATTATTTTTAAAGGCTTATTTTGTCTAAGAATTAATAATCATAATAAACTTTTTTTTTCTTTTAGTTTTAAGGAGCAGGGAGTTTAATAGACAAGAAAGAAGGGGGAAGAAAGAAAAAAGAAGCTCCCTTGTACGGAGACAGAGGGAGGGGGAATAAACATTTTTATTTGCCATTTACTCTGTATCTGTCACTGTGCTTAGCTTTTTAAGCAAAATATTTCTAATGTGTACAAAATCGCTGTGTGAAAAGTAGTACCATTCGATTGTTACAAGTGAGGAATTGGGGCCTCAGAGAAAATAAATAACTTAAAAATAGGAAGTAGGAAGTACCCCTAAGGAATCTTTTTCTGCCCATAGAAAGTAGAGAATAAGGGTAGATTTAGTTAATCACAAACTTTCTACTCTTTTTGAGCCTGCCCTCCCCTGATGTAAATTTGATGTCTCAAATTTCTTGAAGGCGTTATTTAAACAGTGCTTTGTGGTCCCTTCTGGCAGTGTGACTGGTGCTTGTACCATGGGGGTTTTTGGATACCTGGAACTCGATATTGGTCATAAGAGTAAGTTGGGGATCCTGGGAACCCTGTCTTACTCATTAAAAGCTGTGTTCACGCTCTCTGCCAGAACGCCGCCGCGCCGCCATCATGGACACCAGCCGTGTGCAGCCTATCAAGCTGGCCAGGGTCACCAAGGTCCTGGGCAGGACCGGCTCTCAGGGACAGTGCACGCAGGTGCGCGTGGAATTCATGGACGACACGAGCCGATCCATCATCCGCAATGTAAAAGGCCCGGTGCGTGAGGGCGACGTGCTCACCCTTTTGGAGTCAGAGCGAGAAGCCCGGAGGTTGCGCTGAGCTTGGCTGCTCGCTGGGTCTTGGATGTTGGGTTCGACCACTTGGCCGATGGGAATGGTCACAATGTGCTCCTTTTGTTTTTTGCCCGCCACACGGAATTGAGATGCTCCTTTAAATAAAGCGTTTGTGTTTCAAGTTAAAAAAAAAAAAAAAAAAGAAAAAAAAAAGCTGTGTTCACACATTAATGTTTCAGGAGAGTCAAATTTATTTTGCCTGTTTTGTGTTTTTAAAAAAGAGATCAATTTTGTTAATCTATAAATTAGGTCACTAGAGTTGGAACTACAGTATTGAGGGGCCTTCCATCTGGAAGTCTTAACTGCCTAGACAGGGTAGGAAAACATCACCTTAGATTTCAAAAAGACTTAAAATGAACCTCGTCTGAAAATGAAAGCATCTGTATAGCATATACAAATACATTAGCACACTATGCTGTGTTCAAGTAGAGTTGTTAATTTCTCTGTGTATTATTTTAAACAAGATTGGTAAAGTAGGAAAACCAAAACATTTTTTTGCTTTGAAAATTTATTCTGTAAGAATATAATAAAATTGTTTACTTACCCTAAAGTGTAGCTGTTATCAAAACTCTTTTGTTTAGACGTGTTTAGTTTAACCACCTGCCAAAAGGACCACTGAGTTTAAATGGTTACAACCAAGTTTACAAGTGTGGACTTGGTCCTATGTTTCTTTTAAATGCCACCTCATAGGACCACCCCTTTTCTCTACATTCCCTAATTATTTTCTCCATCTCTCCTTGTTTTCTGTTTTTTTCTTTCTCTGAGGTTTTGCATTACTTTTATCAAAACGAATCCCCTTTTTAAAACTGAACACCGCAGCGCACTGTGGCTCACGCATGTAATCTCAGCACTTTGGGAGGCTGAGACAAAATGATTGCCTGAGCACGGAAGTTTGAGATCAGCCTGGGCAACATGGCGAGACTCTGTTTCTAGAATTTTTTTTTTTTAAAAAGTCAGCCAAGTGTGGTGGCACACTCCTGTGGTTCCAGCTACTTGGGAGGCTGAGACAGGAAGATCGCCCGAGCCCAGGAGGTTGAGGCTGCAGTGAGCTGTGGTCACACCACTGCACTCCAGCCTGGGTGACAGAGTGAGACCCTGCCTCAATAAATGTGTTAGTCTGTTTAGAAGCAAGTCACACCTTATGTGGATGGCTGCAGGCCAAAAGAGCTTGTGCAGAGAAATTCCTGTTTTTAAAAACCATCAGATCGCCGGCCAGGCCTGGTGGCTCACGCCTGTAATCCCAGCACTTTGGGAGGCCGAGGCGGGTGGATCACCTGAAGTCAGGAGTTTGAGACCAGCGGCCAACGTGGCGAAACCTCGTCTCTACTAAAAATACAAAAATTAGCTGGGCATGGTGGCAGGTGCCTATAATCCCACTACTTGGGAGGCTGAGGCTGGAGAATTGCTTGAACCTGGGGGGTGGGAGTTGCAGTGAGCTGACTGAGATTGCGCCGTTTCACTCCAGCCTGGGCGAAACAGTGAAACTCTGTCCCCCAAAAAAGAAAAAAAAAGCCATCAGATCTTGTGAGACCCATTCACTATCAAGAGAATAGCATGGGAAAGACCCACCCTGATGATTCAGCCATCTCCCGCTGGGTCTGTCCCACAACATGTGGGAATTATGGGAGCTACAGGATGAGATTTGGTTGGGGACACAGATTTGGTTGGGGCCAAACCATATAAGTAAATTAATAAATAAAATTGAATACCTATATATTTCTCCCCTCTAATCCATTCCTCAGAGTCTCTGATGGAGTGAACTCTCTTTTTTTCTTTATTATTAACTTTTAAAGCTAATCTTTTAAAAAATATTTTTTCTATTCTGTCAAGTTTTTGTCTTTTATACATGTTTGAATTAAGTCGTTGTTCTAAATATACATGTAAGCTGGCTTATAAATACTGTAATTAATTCTCTTACTTAGGACTCAAATGTTGCTTATAGTTGAAATTGTAAGCCCTTATTTTCTGTTCTAGCAGCAGGTACTCTAAATGGCTTGTTTAAAAAAAAGTTCTTGACTGGGCGTGGTGGGTCACACCTGTAATCCCAGTACTTTGGGAGGCCAAGGTGAGTGGGTCACTTGAGGCCAGGGGTTTGAAAAGGTTAGCCAGGCATGGTGGTGTGCACCTGTAGTCCCAGCTACTTGGGAGGCTGAGGTGGGAAGATCACCTGAACCTGGGAAGGTTGAGGTTACAGTGAGCCGTGGTTGTGCCACTATGCTCCAGCCTGGGTGACAGAACGAGACCGTGTCTCAAAAAAAAAAAAAAAAAAAAAGAATTATTGAAAGGTTAGGCTCTTTATTAGTTATCACTAATTATATCACAGACTCTGAACTCTAAAAATGCTCGTTTTCATGGCTCTGGTCTCTGTTGTGCTGTCATAAACTTCCATTTCATATTTTCTGAAGCTCTCACTTTGAGTTCTTTCTTTGGCAATAAGAAAAGCTTCCATTCAGTCCATCTTAAATGTGGAAAACAGTTTTATGTAGCACTTGTTACTTAACAGTAGTCATGGGACTTAAAGAAAAATGTTGAAGCTTAGAGGTGGTAAAGCACAGTGGTTTAGAGAGTAGGTAGTGAAGTTGACGGGAAGTCCTGGCTCTGCCTTGGCAAATGTAGTTAATGTCTGTGCTTTGTTGTTGTTTTTACCTGTAAAATTGAGATAATGATAGCGTGATACCCTCCTAAGAGGGAAAAGTCAGGATAAGCTGAGTTTGTCCATTCAGTGTTTAGAACACTGCTTGATAGTAAGTGCGTAAGAAGTGTTGCCAGTATTTTTAAACTTAACTTTGCAGATAATATATGAAATATGCAAATAAGTAAAAATACATACTTGAAAACATGAAATCTTTAGGATAATTTCCTCTTTTCCTTCTCTACTAATTTATTGTTGGTGAATTAGATAGAGGTCACAATCTAGTCATGTGTTTTACAGAAAGTAGTTACAATGTTGTGTTCCTTTTGAAATACTGACTTATTCTTTGGCATGTATGAGGGGACATCACATGAAGTCATTGTTGAAAAAGATGTGTCCATTAAGAAAGTTGGTGCTCTATTTGTGTAATTCCCGAGAGTGGAGGGATTTGTTTGGTACAGTAGCCTTATTAGCTTTACTAAAACAAACACACAAAAACAGACTGACACCCACAAGTATTTTTGTCTTGTTTTACAAGGTCTGGTTTCTTTACTGAGGTAAAATTCACATAGCATAAAAATTCATCATTTTAACCTTTTTTCTTTTTCTTTTTTTTTCTTGAGATGGAATCTCGCTCTGTTGCCCAGGCTGGAGTGTAGTGGCACGATTTCGGCTCACTGCAACCTCATCTCCTGGGTTCAAGTGATTCTCCTGCCTCAGCGTCCGAGTAGCTGGGATTACGGGCGCCCACCACCACGCCCGGCTAATTGTTTTTTGTTTTTTGTTTTTTTTTGTATTTTTAGTAGAGCTGCGGTTTTGCTGTGTTGGCCAGGCTGGTCTCAAACTCCTGACCTAAGGTAATCCACCCAGCTCAGCGCCCCTAACTGCTGGGTTTACAGGCATGAGCCACCATGCCCAGCCCATTTTAACCATTTTAAAGTATATAATCCAGTGGCTTTTAGTGTAGGTTTAGCACAGTTTTGTAGCCATCTCTCTCTCAAGATCTTCTTAAGTGAAAAGGATTTATATTTAAAGTTTTAGGAATTTTGCTTTGCATTTAAATGATGTCATGCAGCTTTTCTAAAATAAACATAGCAGTTCTGTGTTTCACAAAATTAAACAAAAGTTGGCATTTAATTATTATGAATGGGGCATTGCTTCTTTTTTATAAAGTGTTTTTTAAAAAATATCTCTTACAGAGAGAGAGAGAAAGAGGTTCTAATTAAGTTAGGGCCCAGATGTTTGCTTTGTATTGGTTTGTATTGTACTTCTGTTGACTAAGCAGGTAGTTGTTAGTAGTTTTAAAATTGTGAACTAATTAAACAATATGAAGAGAATTGAACATCTACCTTACCAACATCCAGATCAAATAAAATTTAGACTTTTATTATTATTTATCTAGGGTGTTATTTAGTATACAAACTCATATAAAGCTTTATTTACTAGAGTTTATGTTCTTTTGTATCTTTTTGATTTGAGGAAAGAAAAAAATGGACAATTTATATGAAATCTCTAGCATTTTAAGCAGTACTGTGACAGAATGTTTTTTTATAAAATACCTAATTTTTAAGAGAATATTTGAGAGAGGTTTGAAGATATACCTAAACAGAAAAAAAATTAAAGAAAAGTATATATTTTTCTGGGCATTAATAAAATCAGCCAGGGTTATGAGCAGAAATACTAACAGCAGGTTTGGGATGTTGATAGTGAAGCTTACCTAAAAATCTTAAGTTATTGCCAGATTTCATGGCACTTGCAACCTCCTTTTTAGTTTTGCTTAAAGTGAAGCATCTTAGACCAGAAAGGATGCTCTAATTGTTGAGTCTTTATTATAGCATTTGAGAGCTGCTTATTGCTGATAAATAATATTAATGTACCTATATGTTTAGCATCTCGAAATTATTTTCTTCAATGGAGCAATTTTGCACACAGACAAAAAAATTGTGACTTTTGGTGTGTGATGTTAGGGTGAACCTGATTGTTAAAAGTTTAACAAATATTTGCATTGGTAGCGGTTAATGTGTATTAAATATTTATTTTTAAAATGATATGTTTTAAATAATATGAAAAATGTAATTTTAACTGGTTACAAGTTTTCTTGTATAACATTAGCATTCTACCTGACACTGAGTAGAAGTAAATTTTGATTTTAGCCCTGTAACCACATAAATATGCTGGATTAAAGCCTTTGGCCCTGACTTATCTACAAGGGTGTGAACATTTCTGTTTGCAGTGCCTGACTTCATTGCTTCCTGGACCAAGGAAGGATTACTTTTGCTTCTTGATAGATTTAACCGAATCTATTACTGATTTGACAATTGGAGGCATAAAGGGTAACCATCAGCATCTTTTCGAAGCATGTAATGCTACTTGGAGAACAATATTCCAGTAAAGAAATTTATTGTTTTCAGAAATTCCCAAAAATTCAGTGGATAACTTATAGAATGCTTTTAATATATACAGTAAGATGGCATCTTCTATTTCTAAAGTATTTAGTTTGTCATTTTATTAGTCAAAGAATACTATAGAAAAGAGCAGCAGATGAAATGAGGGTTTGGCAGCATCAAATGGTAAAAATTCATCTTCCTGGAT
Source organism: Hylobates moloch (assembly GCF_009828535.3). Taxonomy (NCBI): domain Eukaryota; kingdom Metazoa; phylum Chordata; class Mammalia; order Primates; family Hylobatidae; genus Hylobates; species Hylobates moloch. The sequence goes on from NW_026652294.1 coordinate 61,999,654, forward strand.
GCAGTTAAAACAAATGTAAAAATGTTCCCATCTGTCTAAGCCATCAGTTTCTGATACAGTCCCTGGAGGAAGTGGCTGAAAAGTCATTTCCACCTAATGGGTTGTTAGGTTGCTTCTGTACAGTAAGTTGGTGGTTGCAGCCCACTTCCTCTAAGACAAAGGTCCGTGTCTCTAAAACCCTATCACAACTGACACTAATTGGCATTGCTCTCGGCCCCGGGCTGTGAAAGCAGGCCTGAGTGGGCATAGAATGGGGAGCACTGAGGGGGCATGTGGCACCACTGAAAAGACATTGTAGATTTTCCTAGCATACCACATTTAGATTTTTCTTTTCTGACCCCTGTTCATGCAGTTTATATCATTTTTACGCTGTCGTAACACCATGTCATTAGAAAGTATTGTCACCTTACCTAATGTTGGGACTTCCAAATACTAAGTTACCTATGAAAATCTCTATGAAGTAATTAAGATGATTAGTAGTAAATACAATAAATAAGTAGACATTTTTACCTCACATTTTTACACATCTAATAAACTAACATTTTGTTTTCCTTTTTCCTTAAATAAGAAGCCAGAAGAGGGCATATTAGTCTTTCAAAAATCAGTTTGGGAGCCACTTGGCCCAGTTCAGTTACAATTACCATAAATTAGGCAAAGAACCTGCTTTGTATTCATAAGGGTCAGGAGTGAAGGATTTAGTTCTGCAAGGGGGTTGGAATGACAAAAAATACGAAAGCAGAATGGTACCCTCCTCTTAACAACTTTCAACTATGTCAAAGCTTGATTGCTGTATATGGCTCCATACTTTGACGATTATGTAGAAGACAGGGAAGAGAAACATTACTGAACACTTATTATACTGGACGGGTTGTGCTGGGTACTTTCCAGAACATTATCTTTTAAACTTCAGAGATACTACCAGACTCCTGGTTATAGAAAAGTGTGACTGCAGTTACGGCCAGTTGTAGGCAATCTCTCTACTTTCCTAAATGCATATTGGAAAATTAGTGAGTGGTGGCAGTGGGGAGGAAGGGAATTACTAAGGGAATTGATTAGTCATATTAATCATTTATATCTTTTCCCTGCATCCATTTAAAATGAAAATGGATAGCCATTTAGATACCCAGACCCTGCCCTCCCTGGCTTCCTTTTCCCCTCTCCATCATTTTCAGGCTCAGGAGTGTGTAGTAGGATCTTGCTTCAACAGTTGGCTTGGACTCAGCTCCCTCTGAGAAGCTCTGCTTTCAAATCTTGGAAAAGCTCATGAGGCCCTCCTCAGGAAACTGCTTACTTCTCTTGCAATGTCCCAAGGGATGCGAAACAAGTTTGGGATTTCCCTTTACCCCTGAAGTCCTTTAAACAGACCATCTTCTTGTATTTGTGTCTGTTCGTTTAGTTCTCAGCACAGTGGTACCACAAGTGTTAACAATATGGGACCAGGAGTAGGGTGAGCCAAATAGGGTGCCCGAGGTACAAAATTTGAGGAGGCACTTCTTCTCGGGTTGTGCAAGTGGACTGGAAGTTGAGATTCCCCGATTCTGGAGTGTGGTCCTGGATATCTGTACTTGTGTAAAGCACCACAGATGATTCTGACATATACCTGTTGTTTTTCATATTTAATAGGTAAGAGTTTTCTTTTGCTTTGCTTAAGGAAGTGGAAACATTTGGTTCCATAGCTAGAGAAGATGAGATTGTGCTGTGGAACCTTGTTTTCTCAGCACATGATAAATCTCACCTTTAATTTACAGACTCCTCTTGCCTCTTCTAAGATGTTTAAATAATAAAAGATGTATCATCACTATTTTCTGTGATCCCAAATTAAAGCAAGAGGCACTTTCACATTGAAGGCATTATTAGCACATATTTTACATTTCTACTCTTTGTTGTGCGTTATTGTTTCAGATGAAAGGTAGCATACCTGACGACTGTGTACAGAGATCCTCAGGTTACTAGCTCAGGTGTAATTCCTTCATACACAAACTAACTTTATTCATTTATAACACTACCACTTTATACTACTTCTAACACCAGAAGATTCTCGCCACCCGCCGCACCCCCGCATCATTACCTTTTTAAAATAAAACAAGTAGGTTGATTTTGGGGAGGGAGAGTTACTATTTTAACTAATTGAAACACAAAATTGAAATATTAAATATAGGTAAACATCAAAAATGATGTTTTTCAGCTAGAATATGGATAGGTGAGGAAGCATGTATACCTTAACTTTAAATTTTTTTATTTTCTGATTAAGGAATAAAATGCTGAATTTGTCAATAGACTGGCAATCTAAAGAAAATAATACTGTACAAACACACACCCACTTAAAATTGTACTACGTCTGCTTTACTTTTTTCGGAGACATACCATCTGGCAGCTGTGTCTCGGTGTTAAACAACTTGAGCACAGGTAATATATTTGACAATTAAAATAATAGCCTCACATTTACTGGATATGATCAAACATAAAGTATTAAAGCATGCTTATCACCAACTCTGGATATTCAGATAATGTTTCAGTGAAAAATCATATTGAATTGTGCTTTCCTGGACTATTTATGATTCACTCAAGTAGAACACACTAATTGTGCAAATAGGGTAGGAAACAGCCATCTCACAAACTTACAAGGTACTTTACAGCAATCCAACTGATGTTCAGTGTCATAAATAGCAGTATCTGTGGTCATCAATGTAGGGCCCCTCTTGGATTATTTAAAGTACATACCGTAGTCTAGATATAGGTTTCTTATATATCAGGGTTTTAAATGTGAGTGAGTGATACAGTAAAACTGTTGGTTGCCCCTGTTTTCCTTTATCATTCTTCGTAGACCAGCAAAGCTGGTTTGTGTGTATTTGCTCATCCGACAATATATTGGCTTGTCCTGTGGTGCTTGTATTGAAGAAGTGGAAGCACCACAACACATAGGCATGCGCTGTTATCAATTTATCAATGAAAAATGCAGATGTATGAAAGTATTAAGCATATCTTAATATATTACTTTTTTTTTGAGATGGAGACTCGCTCTGTCGCTTAGGTGGGAGTGCAGTGGCGTGATCTCGGTTCACTGAAACCTCTGCCTCCGGGTTCAAGTGATTCTCCTGCCTCAGCCTCCCGAGTAGCTGGGATTATAGGCAAGTGCCACCACGCCTGGCTAATTTTTGTATTTTTAATAGAGATGGAGTTTCACCGTGTTGGCCAGGCTGGTGTTGAACTTCTGACCTCAGGTGATCCACCTACCTCGGCCTCCCAAAGTGCTGGGATTACAGGCGTGAGCCACCGCGCCTGGCCTCAAACTACTTTTTACCTTTACTTAAAGACAAGTTGAGGGAACCATTCATTTGAAGAAGGTGTTAGAAGGGTGTGTGTGTTTTGTTATGACACGTTTTTGTACCTAGGCTTCCGTTCACAGCCATCTCTGCCTTGCAGCAAGAGAGAGTATTGAATTTCTGCTTCTTTCCTTTTGATCCTATGAAAGTTGTAAATCTCTGTAGTATGTAAGTTGTGACCTAACTCTCCAAATTACTTGAATATGGTTGACATTAAGCTCATATTCCAAGTCACTTTGCTCCACAGTTCAGTTATTTGTGGGCAGGAAGCATATTTGTTTATGAGGGAGCAGGAAGTATATTTGTTTATGTTTTTGTATTTCATAATTTCTAGCATTGTCTTTGGAGTAGTCAAGTCTTAGCAAATGAAGGGATGAATGCTTTGTGATAGGCTACATACATTTGAATGTTCAGTTGTTTTTATATGAGTGAATGGATATTGGAGAGACTAAAGTTTTGCATGTCCTTGAAGTGTACTTTTGTTGTTAATTTATTCATATTTAAGGCACAACCCTATTTAATATTTTGTGCAAAAACCAGCTTTAAGGAAATAGAAGTGAAAAATACATATTTCGATGTTTGGCTTTTTCAAAAACACAAAGCATCTCATTTAATTTCCAGGTAGAAGGAATAGGTATTGCCCAGGATATATACACTGCCTGTGAGCCAGTGCCCGCCTCTGAAGCTGTGATGAGTCTGTTTTCCTATTTTGGGTTTCAGGTACAGTATGGTAAAAGTAGCCTTTGGTGGTAGAGATGAGAATGGTGGAGGAGAACATACTCTTTTCTATAATAACAGGGAGATCTAAGGTTAGAATGTTACTAGCGTTGCCTGGAAGAATAGTAAGGCATGTGGACTTAGAAGAAGGTACTTATTTCTAGTGTATCCAAAATGTCTCTTCCCCATAGTGGTGAGTTCATTCTGCCACAGCCAAGCCTACCAGGAATGATTATCTTTTGTCTCTCTTATGTGAAGTTGGATGACTAAGGCAGTGATGTCTGAACAGCAACTTGCATATTCTGCTAGTAAATACGTGCTGGATATTTCATGTGAATTTTATAGTTTCTATTTTTAGAAAGTTGTCCCTGGAATTTGTAGATAATACTCAGTAATAGACGTTTTAGCAACTTCATCACTTTTATTTTTTAATTCACGTAATTTACAAAAGTTATGTCCACTTAAAAGCTTTATCTGCTTTTATTTTTCCCCAGTGTGATCATACTTAGAAAACCTGAGGTTAACATAAATTATATATTGATAGCCTCTTAGCAGTCTAGCAGATTTCAATTTCTTAGAAAGTTGTTATGGAACCAAAAATTTGACAGATAAATGTAAAGTGTCTAGCACGTGATGTGACTAGTAACATAGATTTTATTTCATTTCTATCAATTATGCTACTATTATGAATATTGCAGTATAAGGGTCTTACTCTTCAGGCATGCATATAGGGTCTCTTTCGTTAAGAAGCACATATACCTGCACTGAGAGACAAATTACTCATTTTCAGTCCTTAATTATTTAATGAGAAGTTTCAGTGAGATCCCAATATATAGATTTAAATCTTCAAAACTGCCCCGAAAACCAGGCACGGAGTGAAAGAATATCATCTTTATACGATAAATAAATAAATTATATTTAAAATAGATAAATTTATATTTTAAATCACAACTAGCTTTCTACAAACAGGAGCAGATTTATTTTGTACACTTAAGATTATGGGGGAAATGACATAAAAGCTCATGCAGGTAAAGCTTATGTCTTCTCATGTGTAAAACAAATGTCTAAATATATGTCTATTTGTGTCCACATACAGAGTTAAAGGACACTTTTCCATGAAATAATGCATTCCTTTAGAATTGCTGTAGATTTTCATAATTTTTTAAAAACATTTCTATTGTAACCTACATCAGAAGGGCAGCCAGCATTTTTTTGTCTGACTATACATATGCATTATAAAAAAGTGAGTCTACTGTAATTACCAGTTTGCAGAGCAAATTCCTGCAGGGTTTGTACTCTCCCCATTAGTAAAAGAGATAAGTTGAAATGTATTAAAATTTCACTGTACAACTGGGAGTTTTTGTTCACAGTAAATGTGTTAATGTTTCTTCATTGCTTGACTGTTTGTGTTTAAATTTAGGCAGCGTGCCCAACAGGGACAAAATTATAGGATAAAGCTATGTATAAAAGAAAATCCTTCGGAGAGCACCAATAAGGCTCTTTTTAAAAACAAGCAGTTACATATAATAGTACATGGCTGTAGCCACAGAGAAAAGTTTTATCTGTCTAGTTCAGAATTATTGGAATTTTTCTTTCCCTTGTGTAAAAGTTAAGAGGACCGAGCTTATGTCAATAGCTAATATACTTTGATGTAAAAACATCCATTATTTTATTCAGTGTCACTTCTATAAAAAGAAAAAGAAATGATTTCTTTTTGTTGTTCCTATGATGAAGAGAAGCTAATAGCATTTTGAGAGAGAGGTGATAGATCACATTTCCTTCCCGAGTAAAGGAATTCTTTCTTGTTAAGAATTCTAATTACAGCCTGTTATATTTTTGGAGTATTTTTCTCTGCTTTTCTTCGTTGCCATGAACTTAGTAAATACAATTATTCATGTAGATAGGCTTATTTTAAAAAAAATTAATCTACAACCACAATCACCTAGCATGAATATGTAATGAAATTCGCAAACACAGGATAAAGGCTCCTGTTTCTCTGCAGTCTAGAGAGGGCAGAAGTTGCAGTTATCTGAAAATGCTGGCTGTATAAGCTTTGGCCAGCGAGGGAATCAACTCTCCTCTTTCTCTTAAATGTTGCAAATATATTGTAGTTTTTACTGTTTACCTTTTGTAGTTTCTTCTGCCTGCTTTTCTGTTAAGTGAAAATGAAAGAATTTGCCAGTATCCATATTCTGTCCCAAATGTCTCCATAGATTCACAAATGGTGTAAAGAGGTAAAAATAAAATACAAATTTTCATTTTGCATTGTTGCTATCTTAGAAATAGGGTTTTGCAATTTACCTAGTGTGTGTAGGTATCTGGAGGGGAGAGAGAGAAAAATATGAATGTATATGTGTATGTATTTTAGTTGTTTGTATTTGTACATTCACGTACCTATAGGAAAACATAAAAAGCCCCTTGGATATTTCATACTGTATATTAGCTTTCCTTAAGAAAATATATTTTTCCCCTTGAATAGGTTGATCTCCCCTGCCCCAAGATGTTTAATTTTTATTTCTTCCTCTACACTGTTCTTTAAAACATGAATTTTTAGCCGATAGACCTTGAAGTCCTTCAGAGCCATTACTTTCTTTTGGCTAATTTGTAGAAAGGCACCATATGAAAATTGGATTTTTGATCTGATGGAGTGATTCTTGAGTTCTTATGAACCATTTATAGTCTATCAAGTAAATCCTTCTTAGTTCACGGATTATTGACCCAATGGACCATATTAGCTGCTTCGAAGCTGTTATAGCCCATTATGTTGATTCAGCTGACACACATGTGAACCCAGTCCACATGCCCAAGATGACATTAACATTGTTCTAGAAGACTTTTTTTTTCTCCATAAGGTTTTCTATTTATTTCTTAATTTTCAAGAGTTAGCTCAAAGTTCCCGACAACCATTACATAGGTCTCTTGCTTTGCTCAGTGATGTTGAAGCATTTGTTACTAGCTAGCTAGTCTGTTTTTTCCTGTCTTTCTCTTTCTGTCTGCTTTTAAAAAACATCTAATCTTTAAAAGAAAAAGGAGAATCATGTTTTTTCAGCATACTAGCACACATTTTACCTTCAGATTCACACAGATTTCATAGGAATTTGTGGGATTTCTCTGAGCATCTGAATTTAGCCCTTTGAATTTGAGAAAACCACCTTTTAGAAGAAATGGTAACATTGTATTTGTGTTTTTTAAAAATGTATTACCTGAGAGGTTTCACTTGAAAAATTCCAGTGACTCTAGCCACTGATAAAATCAAGATGTGCCTTCATTGATTCATATGAAGCGCTAATGAAGCCAGTCCAGGTCTCAGCACAGACCCCTGGGGAATCTATGACCTAACATAAATAACGTATAAGGGGCACATAGACTGTTCATTGTATCACTATTATTATTTGTAATAGGTATGATTCCTGTGCTGATACCTGCTTTTAGGTGACGAAACATATTATTTTATAATCAGAGGTAATTATGATACACAGTTAGAGGTACAATAGAAGGTATTAAAATGCTTGTTGAGATGTGTCACTGATGGACAGTCCCAAGACAGGCATAAGTAAAATGCTGTAGAATAAACCAGGTGTTCCTGGGAATATCTTGTGTCAGTGTTTTCAGATTTTGACATTTGTTAATATAACCATTTAAAGACTATAAAATACTGTGCTGGGTCACTTTCTTTATTTAAAAGTGTACCAATTTTTGGCAGAAAATCCTAGTATATATGGTTAACTGCTTACTTAGCAGTTTCTCTCACTTTTCAAGTTGCTTAAACCTTTACCCATCCCTCTCCCTTTTTGTGTAGTTTTGTTCACATCTTCTATTTGGTTATAAGCTCCTATTGGAACTGAAAACATATCTGAGGAAATCTCATTGAGGAGGAGGAGAACAAGGGGGATTATCAGGCTCCTTTCCTCCCATGCCCAGGCTGAGTGGAAAGAGCCCTGGATTAGTAGCTGTGGCCATTTAGGGACATCTCAGAGCCTCATTTCCTGCTGTTTGAAAAAATCTCTAATTTTAGGGATTTTGATGATTAAATACAAGAATGTATTTGAAGTATTATGCAAGCTTCATAGCACTGTACAAACATGGGATATTATTAGTCTTACAGTCTGTCTCAATTGGCCTGGGTAATCAGTTGTCATCTGAAATGTTAAATTCTAAAACGTAACAACTTTTCTCCCCTGTTGCTTTACTGGGGTAAATTTTATCACAAACCTAGAGGAGTAAATTTAGTTAAAAGGTCACCTACCCATGCTCTTGCTTAGGAAATGGATTGATTACAGTGCTTTGGCATTTGAAATAAGGTGGGCAGCTCCTTTTATAAAGAAGGTAAAGATTTAGAGGAACTCCTTTCTTTAGGGAGCCCTTCACATTCCATCTGGGAAGGGAAAGATACTGACTTAGGATGAGGTGTTATATTTGGCACAACTTGGGACAACTTTTGTGTTACTTCTGTACGTCTTTGCTTGGTCACCAAAGTGTGGGATCATCATGCAAATCGATCGTTCTTTCTAGGATTGGAGGTGCTTTTGAAACATACCAGAATTTAAGCTTCATCTTGTCTTGCTTCTTGCTTAATGAGGAATAGTTTCTTTGTAAAGTGCTTAAAGGTTTATAAGTCTTTTTGCATCTCATTATAAATCCTGTCCTTATTAATGTCTTCTCTATCATATTATATTAGTAATTGTTTTCATGAATGCCACAGAGAAATGTAATCACATTACCATCTTTCAAATTGCATTAGTGAAAATGAATAAAATATATATCAATGGAATACAAAATTGCTGATTCAACATTAAGATGAAATGAGATTATTGTTACTTAGCATCATCAGATACCAGAAGTGCTTTGCCTCCTTATATAAAGTTAGGTGTTCTGGTAAATATAGACTGAGTTAAAATGTGTGTTTTTCTTTTTTTAATGGCGAGCTAACCCCTTATTTTCAATTAGGTGATAGGTCTGTTCATGGAAGGACTGTTTACTTTCTATTTATGTTATTACAGCTGCGTAAGTAGCGTGTAAAATTTGTAAGTATACAGGCAATAAATGGAGTATCTTAATTGTTAAATGTTAGGTAAGAAAATAAAATGTTTTTGCCTAAATTGAAATGCCTTTTCATTTCATGTTTCTTTAATATTACTAATTGCCTAACAAAATCGCATGTATTACCATAGGCCTAATTTAATTGAAACACACACACACACACACACACACACACACACGCACACACTCCAAAGCTTGCATATGCTTTGATGCCATAGAAGCATGAGTATTTTCCTTATATAATTGGCTATATCCCGCTGTTGATTTTTACTCTGAACTTCTAAATTATTTAAATGGGATCTTTCTTATATTGATTGATAGTAGTTTGTGATAGTAGGTAATGACTATGGATGCTTATTGAAGATCTCTGTCTGGGAAAATTTATATGCCTGTGTGTGTCTCTTTCTCCCTGTTTGTATTTATATATTCACACAGTTATAGAAACATTTACACTCATATATAAACATATGCCCAGAAGTTTATGGTTTTCCCTCTTTGCCTACTCCCCCTAAGCCAAATTTGTATCTTGACTTTTGCTGAAATAATTTTTTTCATCACAGTAAATTGAGGATTTTTTTTTGGTGATATACATGACAGAATTCACCATTGTCAATTTTTAACAAATTATCTTAGAATTTTTTTAATACTTTGATATTAATATTGCTGAGCATCATAACTGAGAAGTTTTGTTTTTGTTTTGGCTTTTGCTTTTTTGCCCCGCAAATATTTGAAAGATGTACTGGATTTTCTGGATAGACTTTTTAGGTTGTTAATAAAGCTTTTTTGTGGGATGTTTAAAACCGTAGATCTTTTGACCCATGTTCTGTATCTTTCTGACTCACATCTTCCTTGTCTCCATTTGATACTTGGTTGCAAAACTCTTCAGTACAACAGGTGGATATTCTTTTACATTCATCATAGATGAGTTTTGCAGTCAAGTACAAGTGAAATTCATATGTAGTCATGTAGTTCATGCTGGTCTTAAGTAAGCTTAGTAGTTGTCCACCGTGCAAGAAAAAATGCAGAATTTTTTTGCTCAAGCTGCATTGTGACGTGGCCAGTTAGGAAGCTGATTTCTTCTACCAAGGCAGTATTATATAAATTCTGAAAATTATACAGGGAGATATTTGCTGACTTAATCACCATTACTATCATGTGAGTTTTTTAGTCTTTGTGGCAATGTTTGAAGTACTGTCTTAGCATATCATACACAACCTATATAAAAGTGCATGTTTCATCTTTTTGGTCATGTTTGTAAGATCACTCTCTGCATCCACAATGCTAGCAAGCCATTAGTTTGTTTATTGCAGTGTATCCTACGGCAATCCTGGAATAATTAGCTTTCACATTCATTACAGATAGTCTGCTATTCCAGATTTTCCTCCACTAGGATAGATGTCTTGTGTGTGTGTTTGAGATGAAGGTCTCACGCTTCCATCCAGGCTGGGAGTGCAGTGGTATGATCATGGCTTACTGCATCCTTGACCTCTGAGGCTCAAGCAATCCTCCCACCTCAGCTAGAACCACAGGTGCGTGCTACCACGCCCGGCTAATTTTTCACATTTTTATAGAGACGAGGTTTCACCATGTTGTCCAGGCTGGTCTTTGGCTCAAGCTATTTGCTCTCCTCAGCCTCCCAAATTGCTGGGATTACAGGCATGAGCCACTATTCCCTGCTAGGATAGAAATGTCTTTGAAGAACAAATTTTCTTTTTTTAAGCCAGGCATAGTGGCTCCTGCCTGTAATCCTAGCATTTTGGGAGGCCAAGGCGGGTGGATCACATGAGGTCAAGAATTCAAGAACAGCCTGGCCAACATGGTGAAACACTGTCTCCACTAAAAATACCAAAATTAGCCGGCCATGATGGTGGGTACCTGAAATCCCAGCTACTTGGGAGGCTGAGTCAGGAGGATCTCTTGAACCTGGGAGGCGGAGGTTGCAGCAAGCCAAGATTGTGCCATTGCACTCTAGCCTGGGCGACAAGAGCAAAACTGTCTCAAAAAGAAAAATAAAAAAAAATGTTTTTCCCCCATTAGAGCCTTTTATTAATTATTGTGATGCATTTTCTTTTACCACTGTACATACTGGCTAATTTTTGTGTTTTTTGTAGAGACCGGGTTTTGCCATGTTGCCCAGGCTGGTCTCGAACTCCTGGGCTCAAGCCATCCTCCTGCCTCAGCCTCCCAAAGTGCTGGGATTACAGGTTTAAGCCACCACATCTGAGTGGCTGCTTATGTTAATGTCTAGCTTTTTCTGTAATTTAATATTAATGTAGGTCATGTACTTAACTATTAAGCATTTTAAAATATTTTAAAATTTCATAATTCATATTGTAAATCTTGCTATACTCTCCAGAAATTAACAAGGGGAAAAAAGAGTTAAAAAGATTTTTAGGGCCAGGCACCGTGGCTCACGCCTGTAATTCCAGTACTTTGAGAGGCTGAGGCGGGTGGATCACGAAGTCAGGAGTTCGAGACCTGCCTGACCAACGTGGTGAAACCCTGTCTCTACTAAAAATATAAAAAATTAGCTGGATGTGGTGGTGCGTGCATGTAATCCCAGCCACTCAGGAGGCTGAGGTGGGAGAATCACTTGAACCCGGGAGGCGGAGGTTGCAGTGAGCTGAGATTGCACCACTGTACTCCAGCCTGGGCGACAAGAGTGAGATCCCGTCTCAAAAAAAAAAAAATCAAAACAAAGAAAAAACCAAAAAATGGCTTTTAGGCCAGGTGTGATGACTCACACCTGTAATCCTAGCACTTTGGGAGGCTGAGGCGGGCAAATCACTTGAGCTTAGGAGTTTGAGACTGGTCTGGGCAACATGGTGAAACCCTGTCTCTACTAAAAATGCAAAAATTAGCCAGATGAGGTGGTGTGCACCTGTAGTCCCAGCTACTTGGGAGGCTGAGGTGGGAGGATTGTTTGAGCCCAAGAGGCGGAGGTTGCAGTGAGCCAAGGTTATGCCTCTGCACTCCAGCCTGGGTAACAGAGCGAGATCTTGTCTCAGAAAAAAACAACAACAAAAATTTTTTTTAGTTATGTATGGGAGATTGGTGAAGGTTAATGAACCCATGAAGGGAGCTCCTTGTGAATAGTTGTTTTTGGTTTTGTGTGTGTGTGGAACACGAAAACCCAGAACCAGAATCAGTTTTTTCCCCTCTCATTATGATTGGTCCTTCAGAATGTGTGCTTTATGCTTCTATTTGCCCAAAGGCCATATTTTGCCTTTTTAAATCTGTGTCAGATAACTGGGGTAAGTGTCCCCAAACAACCGCTAATAGGAGTTTTATCAATTAGCCTTGTGTGTAGTTCTTTTCTGAAGTACCCTATGTATTTACTGAAACAACAATTTGTGCTTTCCTGAGAAATATGATTTGGTCAGAAGATTGGGGTTCAATTCACATAAACTTGCAGAATTGGAACCAACTGTAGAGCTAGAGACCTCAGCTTGAGTGATAACAGAACCTATCCTCTCTATTAGAGCTTTGGAATGCATCCAAAATACTTTCAAATGTACTTTTATTTAATATTCAGATATAAAAGTGTTACTGACCAAACTGATTAATTTTTTTAGTAAATTATTCTGCTTTGTATATTTTAGATGTACTTTTGAATATGAATATTTATAATTATTTTTATTGTAAGTTTTCTTTAGTTTTCTATAGGTAATGGAAATAAACTGAGTCATAATTGGGAGATTATTGTTAAGCAATTTGCAAGGTACTGGAGTAAAACAATACATTGGGAAGAATCATAAGAGAGAAAACAATCATTTAAATATAATATGTGAAAAGTTTCTTGTGGCCATAAATGGTTGTCATTTATTGAGCTTTTCCTGTTGCCAGACAGGTTAACACTTACTTTATGTTCATTATTTCATTTGAGTGTTTTGCCACTGTTGCAATGTCATTGTTACTATCATTTTACAGATGAGGAAAGGGGCTCACAGAATCATGTATTTTTAAAGTGCCTTTTGAGCATCTGTTATTTGCCACTATACATTGAAAGCTCAAGAGACATGTCTATCCTGCCCTTATGGAACTTAAATTCTAGAGGGGAAAACAGACCCGTATCGGATAATCACACCAATAAATATAATATTCACAACCTGTACTAAGCATTATGACAGATCCATTATGATACAGGAGTCTAGTAGGGAACTTGTCTTGAATGGGAGACAGGGCAGCTGCCCTGGGAAATGAGTGGTACTTGAACTCCAAAGAATAAGTAGCATTTAACAACTTAAGCAGGACTTGGAAGGAGGGAAGCTAGAGAGCATGGTATTGGAGAAGTAGGGATTGAGATTTTGGATAACAGAGGAGTCACCTGTCCAACCAAGGAGAATGGACAGCCACTGTTTTTACTCTAGTAGGCAGAATCTGACAGGAGGGTGAAAATAACTTCAGTCAAGCAAATAACGATCAACTGTGTGGATCTCTTAAGAAGAGAGAATGTTCATGGAGATAGGGAGAGAAGAGAAATGTGTAGGTTACTTAGGAGACAGTTTGAATAGTCTAGAAAAAAAGACTGGAATTATGGTAGTAACAGTGAGAGTAAAAGACAGGAAAGGAAGGGATACATAATCTTTGGAGGACGGCAGAATATCAGTGAAAACTCTGCTCTGTAACTTGCTGTGAATGGAATCGTAACTCAGGATTCTTAGCTCAACATGATGGTGCACGCCTGTAGTCCCAGCTACTGGGGAGGCTGAGGTGGGAGGATTGCTTGAACCTGAAAGGTCGAGGCTGCAGTGAGCCATGATCTCACCACTGTACTCCAGCCTGGGTGACAGAGCTAGACTCTGTCTCTTTGAAAAACACAAAAAGAAAAAAAAAGATTCCTAGTCAGTGGGATGGAGAGTTAGTTCTGATTTCTAGATCTGTGACTTTACTAGTTGATTGACTTTAGGTAACTTAGTAAATTATCTCTACCTTAGTTTCCTCTGTGAAATAAAAGCAATAGTAGTAAGAACTTTATGCTATTTTCTGAGAACTAAGAAGGCTGATGTTTGTAAACTCTCTTGCACAATGTCTGGAAAATGGAAGCTATTCAATACATCTAGCTATTATTATAATGGGTAATAATTTACTATGGTAAATAAATAAATTAAAATCCTGAGGTTTGATAGAGGAGGAATAATGAGGAGGAGATAGTCCTTCTCCAATTTATGTAAGGGTTTCTTTTATGTTCTTAGGGTCTCTCCTCTAAACTCACTGCCCCCAAACCCCAAACTATCAAGTCCTTGAGCACAGGGACACTGCCATCCACTTCCTACCACTTAAGAGGCAGTGCCTGGCTCCACAGTGATGGTTTTTGCTTAGTGATGATATTTGAAGCTGTAGGAGGGCATGAAGTTGCCAAATTAAAGAATGAAGAGCTTGGCCATGGGAAACACCTGTATTTATTTACAGTGGAGAGAAAGAGAGAGGAGAGAGCAGTTGCTGCCAGAAAAACTAGGATAGTCAGTCTCTACAGCCCAGGAATGAAGGAGAGTTAGTGCAGCAAGCTGCATCAGAGTCTGGGAGGACAAGGAGACTAGAAAAAAGGACCAGACAGGATGAGAACATTGCCTCTCAGAGAGACAGTTTCAGGCATGTGTGGGGCAGAATCTGGATTGTAGAGTTAAAATGTAGGTGGTGGTGAGGAAGTGGGAGCACTGGTTGCTGGGTGCATGGATTTCTCTTTCAAGAAGTCAATGGTAAAGGTAAGCAGAAGGAATAATTACTTTCAATAAGCTGTAGACTTAAGAAAATTTATGGTTGTTGTTATGGTTGTTCTTGGGGAGTTGGGGTATGCTGGTCATCTTCACGGCTGCCTCCATTCAGCTCATGTCTGAGAGCTTCCAACCCTCTTCTGGGCACTCGGAACGAGACCAAGCTATATGTGGTACATTCTGTGAACGACAAACTTTGAAAATGCAGGTATGAAGAAAAGAGCAGACAGTTTCCAATAATGGAAATCGAGGTAAGAATTACAAGGCACCCTTGTTAGGCTGGGTCCTGGAGGCCTGCTTTACCCAGACCTGAATACTAATCTCTGCATAGATAGGTGGGAACACTCTGAACTCTCTGCTCCTTTCTACATACCTGCATTTTCAAAGTGTGTAGTTCACAGAATATAACAGCTTGGTCTTGTCCCGAGTGCCCAGAAGAGGGTTGGAGGCACTCAGACATGAGCCGAATGGAGGCAGCCGTGAACATGCTCACAAGAATGAAAGCATATTCATTTCGACTCTTCCCAACTGTCTCCTTGTAATGCATGTACATTTTTGAGGCTTAACTGGTTTTGATAGTTTTATGATAATTTATGTTTTTTGCGTGTGGGTGAGTTGGCTAGTGATCACATTGGTTCTATTTTCTTGTGAATAAATAGTATGTCAAAGTTTTATGCTGTTTCAAAAATGTTATTTAGAATAAAACTTCCTTTGAAGCCGCAATAGTCTCTTACTCAAAATATTTATTTAGACCATATTGTTTAAATATATATAATTCCCTTAAGGGACAATTGTAGTCTATATAAATCTGAATTTAAAACAAATAGACCTTCTGGAATTCATAGATATACAAAATGGATATTCTAGTGCTTAAGTGTTTATATACAAAAGGAGTTGAGGTGTTCCAGTGTTTGTATGTTTAGGTACAAAAAGAATAGAATTCATAAAAAGGAATGATGATCTAAAAAGTTGAATTCCCAAATGTACCAAATGTGTAAAGTTATTTAGGAAGACTAAATATTTGAATCATAAACTTGTTCAGAGTAAGTGAATGAATGATTCAACCAGTAAAAAAAAATAAATACACATAAAAATAAAGCAAATCCACAGTCTCTTAATTTGTTCTGGTCTTAAATATGGCTATAATTAAAGTTGATGAAAGTGTGCTTTAAAGACAATGCAAAATTAGGATATTTTTATAAAATAATTAAATATTATCAAATTAATGATTTAAATATTTGTGTCTTTTATGCTGGAGTTTATATTAACTGTCCTTGAAATACCATCTCATTTTATTGGCCCTCCCTTGATTTTGGTAAAGCAGAGGTATTTTTTTTAAAGCATTTATGAAAGCTTTTATTATTGCACTTCAAATTATATAAATGTTTTAATGTCGACATAGTTCCCATATCTGAATTTATAATTAGATAATTTGTAAAGTTCTTGTTTTTGGTGGAAACGCTGTCCTCTAAGCTCTTTTTATTTTGGTCATAGTACAATCAAGTTTTGAGTTCATTAATTAATGAACATGTTATTTAAATAAACTATTTCTGACTTGGGATGTTCTGATGTATTTCTCAGTTAACAAATTATTGAAATTTAAATAAGAACTTCTGGAAGAAATGTTTCTCCTTATAGTCTACAGATTAATCACTTCTATATACAACAAAGTTTACAACCTAGCTACAATTGGATCATGTTGGAAGAGAGATCCTGAAATATCAGGGAGATTATACAATTAAATATTTCCCTAGTGTTAAATCGAAGCACAAATTAAAGATGGGGGTGAGGTATGAATGGAGTCTACAGTGAGGACTCCAACATCTGAAACCAAATAAGGACCCATAGATTTAATGTTAATTAATAGAAGAGAAATATTTTACACTTGCCTCATCTAAAGCATAGGTAATGGTAAAAGCCCGCTCAGTCTTATTCTCTGTGAAAGGAATTTGTCCCAATCACGTTAACAATATCCAAAATACTGCCTGTTACAAATGAGACAGTTTCTATAAAAATCCTAATGGTTACAGAAATATGAGCATCTGGAGCTGTGTGAGTGAGCATGGCTTTCAGGCACAGAGCTGCAGTTTCAGGTATCCCCATGCCCGCCCCTCCACCCCAGAATCAGTAATCATTGATTGCATCTAAATCTGCAGAGAGATCTTTTCCTGGCAGTTCAAGTAGTTACAGTAGATTGTTAATCTGCAAATGATCAGACTAAATCCCTTCTGTCTTCAGAATTTCCATGCAAATTAGAATTAACTGTATGAGATAAATTTATTAACTGTAGTCCAGGAGCGTAGGTCAGCTTTAGCACAATTCTTAAACATAGCTTTTTATTCATAAAAAGTTACACTGCATTTATGCTAATTTTCTATGTATTCATTTTATAATATTAACTGGTGAGATGGCTTTTTAAAGTGGTTATCAGGAAATGAAAGATTTTTAAGTGTGTTTTTCAGTTTTCTGCAATACAGGTATACTGTTTCAGATATAAAATATTCACATAAATGATTTTTTCTGTTCCATGTCTTCTCTAAAACCAAAATTTAAACTTATTTTCTTTCTTATGTCACCGCTGAAATAAGAGGAGGATTGTTTTGTATTTTTCAAAACAGGAACGAAAATGGAATTAATAAAAAATACTCAAGGAATTGGGATGTGATTAAATAATAACAGAAATATGTTAGGTCTTATTGAGCACAGGAGTGTCTTTAAAATATATTTGAGAGTTTAGCACAACATTTAATTGAAATTCAGCAGAGGAAAAGTAATATTCTAATAATAATATTTGTGTGCCATATTTTACTTTCACAAACATTTCACTTGAATATTATTTTGTTACAATGTATTTTTTGCTTTACTGACAAGTGGATAAATTTAAGTGGAAATATATATGAGCAGCAATATGCTTTTTTCTTTTTTGGATTTGTGATGTCATAAATCCAGTATCTTATAGAATATGTAATCCTTTAGTTTTATTCTAAGTTTGTAATTTAAAGGATACTATGAATGACCTAAAACATTGTATTAGTGAATGAGTTTTATTTTCTTTACCTTTGTTTATGAGATTTTGGTGATATCTAAATTTATTTTTAAAACTCTCCAGGCCCCTACTATCATAAAGTCTTTAAAAATGGAAGTGGGCAGTATTTATTGAAATGGTGAAAAGAGTATAGTATCTTTGAACAGATGCTGACCTTTTTTTCCTCCTTTATTTTTCAGGCCATCCGTTGCACACTGGTAAACTGCACATGTGAATGTTTTCAGCCAGGGAAGATTAACCTGAGGACTTGTGATCAGTGTAAACATGGCTGGGTGGCACATGGTGAGGAAAATCTGGGCTTTTCTTCCTGTTCTTATTATGTTCATGTTCGTGTGTGTGTGTGTGTGTGTGTGTGTGTGTGTGTGTGTGTGTGTGTGTTGTGTGTGTGTGTGTGTGTGTGTGTGTGTGTGTGTGTGTGTGTGTGTCTGTTTAGAGGAGTCACTGGCCTGGAGAAGAGAGAGGTCAGCTGTGCTCCAAGTGTTAGTTAAGATTCAGCCTGCGGCTCTCAAACAGCATATTCTCAGCTCCAAGAAGCAGCGCTAGGCAAGCAGCTCTCAGCAGAAGGCCAAGATGTTTATAGGACAGTTGGGCTGTGGAGTTCTTACTGAGCATGGGCGCAGCCAGCAAGCACCAGGCCTGATGGAAACTCAAACATACCACAGTTGGCCTTTCAGGGCCTGGACCTCAGAGGGAAGCTGGCAAATCCTCCTTGCTTGAGAACTCCTCGATGACTGCTCACCCTTGTCGTATGTGCTAGGGGCTGAGCTTATCCTTCTAGATGTTAAATGTTGTATGGTCTCAGGTGGACGAGAGAGTGAACGGGAACATTATTTGGCTGGTGTCTGAAAATATAACCTGTAAATACTCCCTTTCAGTGTGCATGGGGATTGGAGGTGGTTGACGTAGGTAGAGCGTGAGCTCTGTGTAGGTGTGTGCTGGGGTGGGGAGACCCCACGCGAAGGATATGAGTGTTGAGGGTTTTTGCCAGGTGCATAGAGCCGTTCTGTCAGTGTGCCCTGACTGAGCGTTCAGCATATTCCTGTGTATGGTTTATGTTTATTCTGTATAAGTAAAAGGAGACTTGGAAATAAGCAGACTTTTTTTTTTCCACCTCCCAGACTGTAGAATTTTAAAAGATAGGTAATATTTATAAAAAGAAATCCTGGCTTGAGATTTTTTGACAGCCCCGGGTATTGCCTCTTAAGTGGACATATTCTTCATTCCCAAGCGGTGCCAAACATCCAGTGGGTTGTATTTTTATAAATGTCATGTTATTCTAGCGAGATCTGAGGTAACAACACTGGGCTATGCCTTGAAATGCTTTTAATTTATCATGTACCTTGCTTGTGAGGGCGTGTGTGATGGAGTTGCGGGGACATTTCAGCCATGTTTCTGTGAGAGAGAGTACTCTGAGAGGAGTACCCGGGAAGGGGTATGTTTCCACCATGCAGCCACAATCCTGCAGTCCTTCGTGCCCACAGGGAGAGAGCGCTTTCCTGCTTTATTAACAAGGCCCAAATCAGCAACAGTTCTCAGTCCAGTCTTGAGCAACAGACAAGCTGCAGTTACTTCTGCAGTCTCTTTATGTTACTACATTCAATGATTTCGTCTCTCTTCGTATATTAGTTTGCTAGGGTTGCCATAACAAAATACCACAGGCTGGGTGGCTTAGACAGCAGAAATTTATATCCTCAAAGCTCTGGAGGCTAGAATTCCAAGATCAAAGTGTTGGCAGGGTTGGTTTCATTCTGAGGCTTCTCCTCCTCATTTGTAGATGGGCACCCTCACATGGTGTCTCCTCTGTGGGGGCATGCCCTGGCGTCTGCACCCTCCACCTCCCGGGTTCAAGTGGTTCTCCTTCCTCAGCCTTCTGAGTAGCTGGGATTACAGGCATGGGCCACCACGCCCAGCTAATTTTTGTATTTTTAGTAGAGACGGGTTTTCACCAGGTTGGCCAGGCTGGTCTCAAACTCCCGACCTCATGATCTGCCCGCGTCGGCCTCCCAGAGTGCTGGGATTATAGGTGTGAGCCACTGTGCCCAGCCCCTGGTGTCTTCTTGTGCATCCAAATTTCCTCTAATAAGGACACCAGTCAGATTGGATTAGGGCCCACCCTAAGGGCCTCATTTTAACTTAATCACCTCTTTAAATACCCTATATTCAAATATAGTCACTTTCTGAGGTAGTAGGGGTTATGACTTCAACATAGGAATTTTGGGGGAACACAAGCCCATAACAGTTCCCAAATATTCTTTTTTTCTCTGAAGTATTGATTTTGCTGGGTAATAGGTACAGAGCTTATATCCTAAACCCATCAGAACCATACGAATATTGGAGGCAGTATGGGTGTAGACTGTTCTGGGGTCAAATCCTGTCTCTGTCACTTCATGACCTGTAAATATCGCTGGACTTCAGTTTTCTTGTCTGTAAAATAGGATTAATAGTACCGACTTTACAGTCTTATTATGAAAATTAATGAGAAAATATATGAAGCCTTTCTAACTAATACATATTAAAAGTAAAATGGACAGTAGATGAGCACTAAAGGGGAGGCCAGTCATTAAACAAAGGGCATTTCATTCATTCACTCTCATTTTTGCCAAAGCCATCTTGTATTATCATTATCTATCTACTATGGTAGCCTTGTGAGTATAAAAGTTAACTGTATCACCAGTTTGTTTTATCTATTTAATGTCCATGTGCATGTTACATTAGTAATGTAAAGGAAAAAGCAATGTTTTTTCCTTCTTGAACAACATAAATTATTCCTGGCCAGTGATTGTTTCGAGGACTTTCTGAAGAATGTCATTTTTCACCCAACTTGAATAAGATGTTTTTGTTACACCAGACTGTGCTTTTCCTACTGTACCATTAAAAATTCTGTGTTTCTGGGATATTAATTTTGGTGTTTCTCAGACCTTAGCAAAATGTATTCTAATTCTTTCCCTTACAATTATCACCTTGACCTCTTTTTTCCCACAACAGGGAGATATCTGTATACAGCTCAAAATACATACACCCAGGCATGTGAATCCCACACTCTCCCCATTCATGAGGCCACATGCAGCAGTGAGGGGTTGGCCTCTAGCCTTGGAGTTGGCAGTGGGATGACAGCACCCACTCTTTTTGCCCCTAGCATTACAACTAATTGCTTCATTCCTTCTCCCTGCACAGAAACCCTGAAATCATGTCTCCAATTACTTCTGCTCAGAGGTGAGACACAGCATTCTTTCCGGCTGCCTTATACCATGCAGTGTCCTGGGTGTGGGGCAACGAGGAAGTGACTTGGGTTTTCTAGTATGTAATTTTCCTCTGAAATGCGTGGAACAGCAACAAAACTACCAAGATGCATTGCCCAGAATGGTTTCATGGTAGCACTGAATGCATTCTACCTGTCATTATGTCAGTAAAAAAATTTTTAATATCTACTGCTAAAAAATAACCAAATGCCAAAATCATGTATTCTCTCTAAAACAAATTTTTAGAAATTTGTCGACCTCCTTTCTTGAATAAATTATCTTTTTAACAGCATTTTCAGTTCATTCCTAAGATGTTGGATTTCATGAGTCATTATCTACCATATATATGCACATATGTGTGTCCCTGTATATGTACACACACATAAACACACACGCATTCTCTCTGTTGACTTACAGATTGCTTATTAAAGCTGCTTAAGTTGCTGACATTAGCTACTTTATAAAAATCTTTAGAAATGTGTTTTTTAAAAAATTAAAGGCTGGGCATGGTGTGCCTGACAGCCTGTAATCCCAGCACTTTGTGAGGTTGAGACAGGTGGATCGCTTGAGCCCAGGAGTTCAAGACCAACCTGGGCAACATGGCAAAATCTCGTCTCTACAAAAAATACAGAAATTAGCCCGGTGTGGTTGCATGTGCTCTTGGTCCCAACTACTTTGAAGGCTGGGGTGGGACGTTTGATTGAGCCCAAGAGGTCAAGGCTGCAGTGAGCTGAGGTCACGCCACCACATTCCAGTCTGGGTGACAGAGCAAGACTCTGTCTCAAAAATAATTAAATAAATAATAAATTAAAGAGTGATTAATTCATTATGCTGCAACACCTGGGTTTTGAAATTATTAATACTTAATGGGCTGTGTTACTTTTCACAGAGTATTTCCTTAAAATCCTTAGCACTATTGAGTTAAGGGGGGAAGGAATCTCAGAGCAGTTCTGAATATCAGTAGGTATTTCCCACTAAATTACTAAAGGATTTCCTACCTTACCACCACCCTGCCCACATTAAGGAATCTTAGCTCTTTCACTCTGATAATAGAAAGCAGGGCTTATTGAATTTACTTAAACTTTTTTTTTTCTCTTGGTAAAAGATGGCCATACATAGTCTGTAATAATTTAGTTGGTGGGCCAGAAATGGCTCAGAATTTCTAATTTTGTCAAGTCTCTGTAAAAGGACTCCAGTTTACTGCCACTACTTCACTGAAATACTATAAATACTATATTTTTTACTTTCCCTTGTTTGCTTTATCTTTTCTCTGCATTTCCTTCATTCACCTAAAACGATCTGAGTATGGCTTGAAAAACAATAACAACAAAAGTTTTTTAGAAGTTCAACTCTTTTTGGTTCAAAAGTGGCAAAATAAGATTAAGATCAGGATAAGAGCAGTAATGGGCTCCTTTTCTGGTGATGTAATTTTTTTTTTTTTCTTTTTACCCTTTGCCTCCACCCTAGAGTAGTAATTTGGCCATTCACAGAATTCGGACTTCAGCCAAATATTCTACAGAATGTTAAAAATTAGCTGATACAACTAGAATACACTCAGCATTGGGTACAGGTGGGAGTGAGTCCTACTTACCATTCTCCCTTGAAGAATACCTGCTTCTAACGGGAAGCATTACCAATAGGAGTTTGTTGTCTTTGTGAAAAAAACAGGAGCCATGATGTAAAGGTTGAGGACTGCTGCATGAAACCATTTTTAGTGGTTAATATTTGCAAGTTAGTTTTAATGTCCATAGTTTAGATGAAGACTTTATTTCTAAACCATTAAGATGAAGGTAAATAAAACTAAAAATAAGAAAGAAAACAAACTGAATTCTAAGGGGTTTTTGGAAATCTTTAATGATAATCCAGTACAACTGGAAAATTGTTTTTATCCCATGATATTTGATTTGTGTATTTGATAAAAGAAGTGGGCAGATTTTACAAAGGTAATTCATTTAGAATTTTTTTTTAAACTAGATCAGTAACTTTTTCTTCTGATGAAGCTCATTTGTTAAGACCATCTCTTTTTTGGAAAAAAAAAAACAAAAAAAAATTTAAAAAAATTCCACTGTGTCCTAGGTATGTGAGGTGAGCATTTGGCAAGAATATGAGACTTGATGAATGAAAAATACATTTTATAGCTTAATGTACCCACAGCAAATTATTTTCTTTTTTTACTTTGATTTTAAATGAAAGGATATGCCATTCCAACAAGCTGCATGAATACTAGAATTTTCATTCACTTTCAAGAGATCTGAATTAATACCAGTGTTATTTCCTTTGGCTGAGGTCTGCCTGCAAGAATGCTTGTTGCACTGGAATTTTGAGACCTTTCTTTTATTATGTTCTGCAAATGTGATTTCCTTTTACTGCATGCAGTTTGTTCGAGGAAAAGATAGTTTTACATTATTACTTTAATTATTTACTAATTAAGCCAGCTTTTTTCCTGCCCATATTTCATCCAAACTCCTCCGATTTTTTTTAATGTAAAGTAACCAGATCTGGTCCTACATCATCCAGATCATCAGTCAGTAGATATTTATTAAACCTATCTCATACTTGAAGGATTGTGCCAGGTAGCCTTCAGTTCTTCCACAGGAAATGATGAGAAGCATAAAGTTAATTTAGTTTCATATACCAACCAGCTTTATGGTTTAATGTACTGTAAGACTTAATATGCATATAACCCATTAATTGCAAACCTTTCTTTTTTTGTATTCACTAGATATAATTTTTCTTTTTTTTTTTCTCAGCATGGTTGAATTTGAATTTTCAGCTTGTACTTGATATGTCTTATCAGACCAGGGGTATTTATAGAGACCTTCACCCAAATAGAAAATATAGAATTTTTGATTGAATCTGAATATCAATAAACAATAAATGATTTTAGATATAAATATTACCATGCAAATTTAAGTGAGAGTCCTTTATGTTTATTTGCTAAATCTGGCAAGCCCATACCTAAAAGAAAATCCTATTCAGACTCAATTTGCCTAAATCCTAAATCAGGGCTATTGATCATGAGCATCTTATAATCGAAAAGGTTTTGGGCCAGGCGCGGTGGCTCACGCCTGTAATCCCAGCACTTTGGGAGGCCGAGGCAGGTGGATCAGGAGGTCAGGAGATTGAGACCATCCTGGCCAACATGGTGAAACCCCGTCTCTACTAAAAATACAAAAATTAGCTGGGTGTGGTGGCGCGTACCTGTAATCCCAGCTACTCGGGAGGCTGAAGCATGAGAATCGCTTAAACCCAGGAGGTGGAGGTTGCAGTGAGCCGAGATTGCGCCACTGCACTCCAGCATGGCGACAGAGCGAGACTCCGTCACACACACAAAAAAAGCTTTTGATTATATCAGTCCTACATTTAGAATCATGAGATCTCAGTATTTTATTTACAAATTCCTCAAGTTTGTTGGACGCATGGTAGTTTGTAAGGACTTATAAGTAAGGCAGATCAAAACAAGTAATTTTTCATTTTGTCCTATGAAAGGTCACATGTCTTTATTATTTGTCCCAGTCTATGTTCTTATAAATTGTCTAAATATCTGTGAAAGTCGTTCGTTCCCAACTGGTAACTCTCTAATATGCTCCCTGACTTGAGTCCGAAACCTAGCATAACTAAAGTAGTCCAGTCCTTTCCTTGCCAATCTCTTTTCTTCCCTAGTCTTCTGTCCTTCCCACTCCAAATAGAAATTCCTTTATCATAAGAATAAAGTATGACATTTCTGTGATATCATGCTCATTCTGAGTGACTCCACAACAGTATCCATATGATAATTTGTAAATGTGTCAAGATAAAGAGAGGAGACTAAAAAACAACTAAGTTTCGTCTGACAAAGGAAGATAATGTTCCCAGCAAGCTCTGGCTTGGAGACTATCCCAACAAAAACATTTTCTTTCGTAGAAATTTTTTTCCAGAGGGGTGTTTAGGGTTTGGTGAACAGTAGCA
This sequence comes from Hylobates moloch, assembly GCF_009828535.3. Classification (NCBI taxonomy): domain Eukaryota; kingdom Metazoa; phylum Chordata; class Mammalia; order Primates; family Hylobatidae; genus Hylobates; species Hylobates moloch. Next base: position 62,024,681 of record NW_026652294.1, read on the forward strand.
CAGGCACTAATTTGAGTCCTCGGGGGAAGGGAACTACATGCTTAGCAGTGGCAAAGTAAGAACCAGATCCTTAGGGAAAATGTTTCTAGGGGTTTGTTCAGAAACGCAAGGATAGAAACACTATCGTCTTCTTCCCTTGGTGCACTCGTTTGGAAAAAGTGGAAGCTGGTGCAGTATCTGCTTAAAGAATTTGTCTTTCTAGTGGACTTAGTTTTTCCAGGTTGTAAATACTGAAACCAGGCTTTGCCTAGCTGCAAAATTCTCTTTTGCTCAGGGAAAACAGCTTTTAGCTGCCTCCTAGTTTTGGTGAGGCAGCTGGATTCTGGTCTCTCCATGAGCAAAGTCCTTGGACTTTTTTCTTCGTTTTAGAGAGCAAAAGCAAGGCCATTTTCCCGCCTGGCACAGGAGGCTTTTTTGGGCTTGAACTGAGGGCACAGTGCCCTCTTCTGCTTCTCTCCTTTACTCCCTGATCACTGCTGATAAGCTCTAAAGGGAGGACATCCTCACAAATGCAAAGGTTTGGTGCTTGATTAATGGCAGTAAGTATTTTCTTACTGTGTCCCTGAGCAGCTTTTGATTTGTTTCTCAGCCTGCCCACCTTTCGGATGGTGCTTTGAACTCCTTAAATTTTCTTTAAACCCAGCACAAACAGTGCCTCCCCTTCAAAGTCCTGGGCTGTCTGCCTATTAGCTCCCCAGATTTTTTTTTTTTTCTTACCTCTGTTTTATTCAGATGGAACATAAGGTAAGGCTGGCAAGACCTGGCCTCAAGTGTAGTCACTGCTGGTCTGCTGGTAAGGAGTTTCGTGGGTGGGTGTTGAGAATGAAACACACAGAGCTGTATCCCCAGGATATAAAAAAGCTTCGGGTGAATGAATAGGAGGCAATATACAAAATAGGTAAGAATGTTGTTCTTGAATGAGACTGTTTACATTCACATCGCGTCTCTGTCACCTACTGTAGGTAGAATCTTACCAAGTTGCATAATCTCTCTGTTCTGTCATCTGCGAAATGTGAATGATGATAGCTCCTAGCTGATAGTGTTCTTCTAAGATTAAATGAGATAATCCAGATGCCTCATACATAGTATACACTTAATAAGTGTTAGTTGCTGTTGTCACTAAATTCCTATAAAAGTAAGACTTCAACACTGTGGACATGATAGACATGTTTTACCAAAGTAGAGTAATTAAAAGTTGGGTGTGGCCAGGACAGTGGTCACATCTCCTCTCTGCCTTTTGTTAGTAATGCCTTCTCTAAGACACAGTTATTTCATCGAGAAATTCAGATAATAATAGCAATGCATCTAAATAACACAGATTCATTTTGAGAGAGGATTACATGAAAGAGTAGGGTTAGCCCAATATTCTGGCACAACAATTTTAGGAGCTAGTATTGTTATTGCTAAGTCAATAAAATAATATTAAACATCAATATTAATGATAATATCTAGTGTCTCCCTTAAGGTATGAATGTGGAATGTGATGGGATGAAACTATTTCTCCTTCCAGGGAAGGTTATTTTCAGTATGCAGTTGCAGAAGTCAGGTCACCAGTTCTTTTGGCCGTTGGACCAAGTATTCCGTAGGTGAAATTGTTTTCCCCAGCAAATCCAGTATAGTTCCATACCTTCCATTTCCCCTAAAATGTCATTTGAGCCCTTATTTGAACACAGTAAGGAATATTTTACACCGAAAGTCATTTTGAGAATTGCACCAGTTAAAATAAATTATAGTAATATTTACCTGCTAAAAATCCAAAAGCTATAAGTAGGTGAATTTTAGGTAGGATTAAGGCTACTTTTACCTATTTTCACACCTATCTTTTTGCATGTGAAGTGCTTCGATGGGCTCACCACTTTATCATTTTATTGCATTTTATTACGTCATAAATTTTTATATCTTGCTAACGATCCTACAGGAAGCTTAATTGTTTATAGGAGCATCTTAATTAACTGGAGTTCACCAGGTTAAGCAGAACACAAATTGAAGGGATTATAAATGAAACACACTCAACTCCTCTCTTTTTACTCAGGATAAACTAGGAGATTCGGCTGGGTCATAAGGACCCCATATGCCTCAGCAATATGTCGATCCTTTAAACCACTCTTCCTTCTCTATTGTGTCATAAATGGTGACTTCTTCTAACTCCTCTCCCCTCTTTACTGAAGTGTGAAATTGCTGGATAAGTACAGTATTTCAAAGACAACTCTGAAATGTCTTCTGGGAGCCCTAAAGTGTTGTTTATACGTCCCATTTCTTACCAGGTTTTGCCTTTGTAGATGTTTATATATCTTCAAGAGCTTCTTGAATTAATTTGTTATTAGTTCGCATATACCCAAAGAATTGTATAAGAAGTGCTTTAAGTATGACTTTAAGTATTACCACAACTGGATAGACTTGTAACCAGTATTTGTTAAAAGGCCCAGTAGTGAGATTCCTCTCTCCCTTCAGCTGCTCCCTGGTACCCAGGGAAATCCCCACTTTGACCTCATGGGCCTCTTAGCCTTCTGTACTGTCAAGTGACGCTGTAAATTTAAATGCAAACCCATCTAATTGAAAGGACAATCTTGGGCCTTAGATTCTACTCGCCAAGAAATGTAAAGGCAACTCTAGACCTGGCTGTCCAATAAGGAAGCCACTGTTAAGGCTTTGAACACTTGAAATGTGGCTAGTCCAAATTGAGATGTGCTGTAGGTATAAAGTGTACACCAAATTTTGGAGCTGTCATCTTATTTAAAAAAAGAATGTAAAATAGTCATTAAGAGTTGTTCCTCCATTGTCTGTATATTGATAATATTTTTGATTTATCGTGTCAAATATGTTTTTAAATGTCACTTTTTTACTGTTTTACTTGAAACTAGAAAAATTAAAATTCTATATCTTGGCTTGAATTATATTTCTTTTTTTTTTTTTTTTTGAGACAAGGTCTTGCTCTGTCACCCAGATGCAATGGCGCAATCTCATCTCATTGCAACTTCCCCTTCCTGGGTTCAAGCAATCCTCCCACCTCAGCCTCCTGAATAGCTGGGACCACAGGTGTGCACTACCACGCCCAGCTAATTTTTGTATTTTTTGTAGAGATAGGGTTTCATCTTGTTGCCCAGGCTGGTCTCAAGCTCCTAGATGCAAATGATCTTCCCACATTGGCTCCCAAAGCACTGAGACTACAGCTGTGAGCCTCCGTGCCTGGCCATAAATTATATTTCCATTAGACAGGGTAATTGTAGGCTCTAGGTGTGAGAGAATATATTTGGAGAGCTAAAGCCTAGGTTAAAGTGGCTTGGTGGCAGAGTAGTTAGAATTGGTGTGAGAATCCTAACACCTTAAATCCAGGCTCTTGTCCCTTGACTCACCACTGTAAACTCTTTCCCAGTTTTTCGTACTTTCACGCTTGCTGCACTATTGATCCTGGCCAGTTTTTCCTGTGCCTTGTTCCTCAAGAAAGTGGGATTCCCACCCCTTTACTCCCCTCTCCACCACCACTCCCCACCCCCGGAGCAATTAAGTGCTCCCTTCTTTATTTTCTCAACACACTTTGCTGAGACCAGAGGTTTCTGGGTAATACTGATCCTTCCACTGACTTGGAAAGCTCAGGAAGGGCACTTCATCTTTGTGTGCTGGAACCTACTGCAGCATCTCATGTGGTGTGTGGAACAAAGGTTTATTGAAACTCTAAGCTTATGGAAAAGTCTCACTCAGGTTCCTAATTGCCATTTGCTTTTCCAGCAGCCTCTCCCCATTTTAAGGTATAAGCACAGCCCACAAACACCTTGTCTTTATGTCCATTTGTTCATTTTTCTTTTCCAGTTCTAATTCTATTTTCACCTTTGCTGTTTCCCTCTGTCTTCAGACAACAAAATAAGTGAAAGGTAAGTGGGAGGTTTTAGTAGCCCAAATATCCAGGAAGTAAATTTTAGAGAAGTTAAATTTGTTTAATCATTAACAGATGTTGGTGTTTTTGTTTTATTCAGAAGATAAGATCTTGAGTGAAATACCTTCTACTTTCCAGTTTTTTTATATTCCTTTGCCTGCAAAAATTTGAGGGTAAGACATTACCCACCCGCCTCCTTTTGGCTAATCATGTTTTCCCCTATCAGTAAAAATTAAAAAACAAATCAACCTCCAACATAAAAGAAAACACCTGTTTGGCTTGGAGAACTTGGCCAGGGAGGTCTTTTTTCTGACATGCCAAAAGCGACCATCACAGGGCCCCTTAAAAAAAAGTCATTTTTTTTCTATATTTCATGTGAGCATTGGCAGAAACTCTGACAAGCAGTTCTTCATATTTTATTATGTTCTTGTCTGCAGAATCTCTGTCAGGCAAAAACCTTGTCAGCGGAAAACCTGTCGTAGGATCAGAGGAGACAAAAACAGGTGTCACATAGGCAGTCAAAACTGAAGGAAAAAAAAGATTAGGCTAAAGAGACAGAGGCAGACAATTACATTAATGCCATTGCTTTTATCTTATAGATGTGTGTTATTATCTCGGGGTGCTGAGTGCGCAATTGCCTCAAAGAAAAGTAGACAGGAGACAAGGGGAAACTTGATAGTTATTAACTGAAGAGGCAGTGTGTCAAAGCTGGATGGGGTTCAAAGTTTTGCAAAGGAAAAAAACTGCAGGCAGCAAGCAACGGCTGTGTGGTTCTGCTTTCGGCTACATAAACCGAGTAGCTATCTAACATTTTCTACTTGGAAACAGATCATAGAAAGAAAAATTAATGAAAGATTTCATTTGGAGTTTTTGGGGGATAACATTTATCCTATATATATGTGACTGAATCATATAACCTTTTCTCTCTTATAAAATCCTGCTACAATGTGAGACATGGTGAGGCATGAAGACAGGCATTTGTCAGTTCAGCTGTGTTGTTTGGATATATTTAAAACACCTATTATCAACACACTTTTAATTTAAAAAAGCTATTAAGAAGCCCTTTTACTAAGTGTGAACATCTGTATGTGCAAGCTGTAAATTAGGAGATCACATATGTGTGCCTCAGTCAGAGACTAAATGAATTTGGCAAGTGTTTTCTATTACTGGTTTTTAAATACAGTAAAATATCTCAAGGAAAAATTGCTACATTTTACAATTTGGATTGACTCTTTTGATTGTGCTGGTTGGTGCTGATTAATTGAACTTATCTAGTTAGACATTTTCTAATTAGAAATTAAGGTTACTATCATGATCAAATTAGTAAACAGAATTCAAAGCACTAACCAATATTTCCCTTCTGTTTTTCTTTGTTCACATTATTTCAGGAGACGTCACTTCTCTTCTGAAAGTTTGTGCTCCATTAAATATGTGTGATGATATAAAATACTTTCATTTTGCCAATGGTCTAAATCCCAAAAGAGTTTGTGCCTTGTTGATAACTCATACATGTCAAACAGCCCCACTAGTAGAGAATGGGATGGTAACTTTAGGTTTCCCTATCTGCTCAATCATATGTTGATCACATTAGTGGAAAAATCAGCAGATACTGCTTTAGTTCTTAACATTTTCTACTTGTGCATTTAAGATTTTGTTAGGTTAGACTTTTCCTAAGCCCTAGGACTGCCCTCTTAACCCGTTTTTATGAGCAAATCTTTACATAGGGTCTTTTTATCCCACCAGTTAACTGATACAAAGCAGTTTGATACTTGATATATGCATTAAGCAAATCCAGCAATCCAGAAGAAAACATACATCAGTGCCAAAAGTGTGTGTGATAGCCTAGAGATTTTAAGAGATTACAGTGGGGAAAACGGATTGATTATAGATTTAGAATGAGATTTCAGCCTGAATTCCTGGGGGAAGGAGGAAAAAATACTTGTGATACAAAGGTGACGTTCATTTTTTTTTTAAAGACTGAGTATAATAATTTCTTTCTTTTAGATATTTCCCTACCAGATGCTTGCTTTTTATATCACAACTCTCAATTTTGAAATATTTTTTCACATGTGATAGTTTAAAGCATATGTTTTATCAAATAGTAAATATGCCTTGCCTTTGCACTTTTTGCTTAATGAAATTCTTATATAGATATATGCTCCTTTAAGAAAATTAAGTCTTTAAAGTGAATAACTGGGGGGTAGGGTGATTATTTTCTTACAGAAGAATTTGTATTTTTGTTTAATAAAAGGATGTACATAGTTAATTCAGGTAGCAAATCTCAATAGTTACTTTTAAAATGAGATATGTTTTATAGTCAGTGTACTGTGTATTAAATCCATTGATACATAAACTGAATAAAGCAGGGTTTGTGTAGCCAACTTTAAGCTGGCTGAGGCAACTGGAGATTGGATAGAACAGCAGTGGCAATAATAATAATTCCCAAACCTAGTTTCAGCAAGTAGATTCAATTACTAAATCTCTTCTTAGACCTACTGTCAAATTTGCGATAAAATTTTCTCTTTGCCTGTTACCACCTTCATGTGGAGTTGCTGCAAAAGAGCAAAGGCATGCCCCCAAAAGTGGGCCATGTAAGAAAGAAGAAGCAGGAGAATAAGTATAACCAAGAACCTGTTTAATGTACGAGCCAGGAGAGAGAGCTTCTGAACAACCGAGTGGTGAAATACTTTTATGTGTGCCTCAGTCAGACTAATGCTTTTCAAAGTCTGTTTTGAGGACTTTATTATGCATAAGGCCACAGGGGGAAATGCCAGTCAGTTTGAAATATTCTCTGTATAGTCTCAAATGGAGCTCAACTTCTATCCTGGACTAATTGTGGGTGTCTATATGCGTATATATATCCACATACCCTGAAAGCTACATGTCAACTGAGGTTGATTAAAATTCGTAGGACAGTGGGGCTTGTTGGAACTACTTTTGTCCCTCTTCCCTCCCTACAGTTTGGAATTACATTCATAATAAACCATGAGAGTATTTATACATTATCCCTTATGTATTAAGAGATAAGAAAAAAAAATCAAGGACCATTCACATAATGCATATAAGATATAGTAATGTAATGAGGATTTGTAGAGGTTCAGTGGAGTTTATTCATTTTAAAAAACACTGACACGCTATTTGCTGAAGAAAAAAAAAATAAACTCTTTGTACATAAGGGTTGACAGTTTTTATCACCACACTTGGGGATCAACTCATTTAGCTACGTATCATTCGTTTTCTTCTTATCTTTAAAAAAAAAAAAAAGCTCTAGAAGCAAGCCTTGGTATTAAATATCCTAATTAATTCAACCTTGACAGTTAGAGTTAGAAAGTTGTGACTTAAATGGAACATGAGTTATTTTGTACTTAACTTGCTCCCAGTTACATAGTTCTTTCCCCTAGAAGCAGTGAATAAAATGTGCAGATCTAAATATTACTTCAAGCCATAAGAAATTTTTCTCTTAATCACAATTGTTGCCTGCCTTCATGATCTCCTGATTCACTAAAAAGTTTTAATATGTCATCATTGCCCTATATTAATGTTCTCCCCAAGTGTTAAGGCTTTTATTAGGATCTAGCTTAAAGAGTAGACTAAGCCTTTGCCTTGAGCCCTGATGCTCTTGCCTGGTAAGAGAGCTGAGTCTTATAATGGGAAAGGATTGATGTGATAATGATTCCAAAGGGCCCCTTTATGATGAAATTCTAAATACGCAAAATCCCATTAAACCTGTGGAAGTTCATGGGCTAGGTACATTGAAATGACATATCATTATATTGGGTATAGTGTGCTTATTATGAAGTGCGATATAATTGAAAATTATTGGTCGTATTAGCGAGAATGAAGAACCACCACCCTCATAAATTCAGAGGTTATGGCCTGGACATTTGAGGTAGGAGTGGTAAAAATATTCTGTTTGTAAATAATCAAAACTTTAAAATCTGACCCCAGAAATTGCTCCAATAAAAATCTCATTGCTAACATCTTTTAGAACTCTTAAAGTAATCATGGAAAGAGTTTCATAAAAACAATCCCTAAAGACCTGTGTTAAATGTTAATCTATCGGAAATTAAAATAGTAGTCTAGGATCCAGAGCTCCTAAAAGCTGACCACTTGATGCTTGTAATTTGGAATTCTAAAGGGAGTTGAGGCAAGAGACCTGGAGTTCTCGAAACAATTAGCCTTGTAATTTAAGGCTTGCTTGGCTTTCTCCCAAAATAAAAGAATAAGCCTTCTTTTTTAACTTGTAAAATTACTTCAAATTAGCATTAAAATTTTTAAAATATCCAGGGCAGGACTGAAAATTAATGAAATAACCAGTTTCCATTTAGACCCTTTTCATACAGATTTTTAATTGTTTTATTCTACAAAGTAGGTGGTTTTGAAAAATCATTCTACTTCACATACTTCTTATCTTATTGAATGGCTGTTAGCTTCACACTGCCATGCCTGAACAGCTAGATGGACTCCATTGGACCCCAGGACCTGAAATGAGCATATTCCTGTGGAAACCACCTAAGTCACTTGAATTTGACTTTTAAGGAAAGTTGTGTTTAAAAAAAGTTGTGGAAAACTAAGAACTATAAACTATCACTGAGAGCCAATTTTGTAGGATCAGTGAAAAGCACTTTTATACTCTTACATTAAGAAAAAAAAGTATCTGAATATGTTCTTATTTCTGTGACCTTCACAGAAAATATTGGAAGTGAAGTCTGTAGAATTACAGGTTTACATTTATTTTAATTTATTTGAAGGTTTGAGGAGCAATTCCTGTTATTTAAAATAGAAATAAAAAATTGTTATTCACATTTCATGTGATAGATGTGTTCTTTTATAACTACCCCTCACCCACCCCCAGCACTATTTTATACATTTGAAAACTGAATTTTATAAAGGACATTACTTTGTTCTTTAAGTTAGCAGTATAGTTAAAAGTACATATTACTTTACATTTATTACCTATTTTGCATTATGTTTTATACTCATTTTACATTTATATTACATACATTAATGAAGCACAGAAATCCCAGCTGTTGTCCTTATGGCAATTCTGTTCCCACATAAATGAGTTTTCTTCATTCAGACTCAAGTGTCACTTTGGGGTCCTGTGGCTTAGCCACCATGTTCCTTTGGAAAACTATAGTTCTTATCAAAATATTTATTGAAATTATATCCAGGCCTCAATTTCTCCTTTGTTTTATAGCCATAAAATTGCCAGTTTAAGCCTCTGTTTCTAGCATTTTAAGGAAATCCAAGTAAATTATGTCCCATCAGTAACCTCATTCACAATTTAAGAAGCTTGTATTGTATGAATTTTTTTCCTTTTTTCTAATATCCTTATCTTGCAGTTAAAGCTTTTGCTTTTTCCAGATGAAATTCTGCATACTAAAAAGAGGTTAATTGACCCTTTGTTTGTTTTTCCTCCAGGCCTTTTACAAAAGAAAAATAATCCTTTCTTTATAGATGCTCTTCTTACAGTCTTACTGTGTGACTGTTCTCTGACCCCTTTCCAGGGTCTATACTACACCTTTTTCTATAGCTATAAGGCCATCAGTCTAGCATATTGATCACAGATCTAGTGATTTGTGCTACAATTGTAGATGATTTTCATAGTCTGTGTATTATGATTCAGTCTGTGTACCTTGCAATTAAGATTATTTTCCTTAACCATATTAGACTTCTATCCTGTTTTTCTACTAAAAGTGCATTGTAATCTCCCAAATAATACTTGACCTAGTAAGAAAGAAAATATGCCAAGTTTACTCAGAATTCCTGCTTAGCCAGCAGCGCCACCTTACCGTCCAAATTGCCTTAATTACCCACCTTCACTTATTCTATGAGGGGGTGCTGTCAAAAACAAAAGAAGGGTTGAGAAAGGGACATGGATGAAATTAAGAATTTGGTGGCATGGTGGAATCATACATTTACCCTTCCAGTGAAAATAGAACAGTGGCTTTTTATTCTATTATATACACTTAACTGTGTTCATCCATCCAACAATATGATTACTCAACACTCTTGAGTGATTTTGTTTCAGGTATGGTTGCTGCTCAAAATCAAGGTCTTGAGATAAGTAGGAACATAAGTGATCCCAGGAAATGGTAGAGTCCATTTCCTCTTATATGAGGGAGCCTCTCTAGGCTACATGGAAAAAGAAAATAGAATATAAATCGAAACGGGAAAGAAAAGGTAGTCAGAGGAGTTAATAAGAAAAAAGAAAGACACTTGAACAGCGTTGAAAGTAAACATTCTGAGAAAATACAGCTTTACGGATGGAACCTCGCTTATCTCTCTGGCGTCATCTTGGATTCTTCTCTTGTTCATGTCCTGGCCGAATTGGCTTTGCCTGGAATACCCGACCCCCACCCCAGTGAAATTATGTTCTCATGTCACATACCCAGTGTGTAATTTTGTGTGTTAATGTGTTTTTTTGTTTGTTTTTTGCTTTTTTTTTTTTTTTTTGAGATGGGGCTCATTCTTTTGCTTAGGCTGGAGTGCAGTGGCTCAATCTTCGCTCACTGCAGCCTCAACCTCCCAGGCTCAAGTGATCCTCCCATCTCAGCCTCCCAAGGATCTGAGAGTATAGGTGCGCACCACAATGCTTGGCTAATTTTTGTATTTTTTGTAGAGACGGGGTCTCACCATGTTGCTCAGGCTAATCTCAAACTCGAGCTCAAGCGACCCACCCACCTCAGCCTCCCAAAGTGCTGGATTACAGGCATGAGCCACTGTGCCCTGCAGTGTAATTTTTAAAAGTCTGTTTTCTTCGCTAGTGTATTAACTTCAAGTGGGTGCAAATCATAGCTGTTTTGTTCTTCACTAAATCTCTAAAACCTAGCATGGGACAGGAAATACACATTTAGTGACCAAATAGTAAAGTGCTAGTAATATGTGAAAGCGCTGGAAACCTCACTTTGGGCAGATCAGAGGGTCCATGTCAGAGAGTTACTAGGCTGGAAAGTAAATCAATCTGTCCAAGGTCCTCTGACCCAGGTTAAGGATTTTGTGTGTGGGCGAGAGAGAAGTGGGGCAGTTATGTGTGTGAAGAGGCTGGGGTCATCATTGGAAATTTTGAACAGAGAAAAGACTTACTTTAAGCAGTATTTTGAGAAGATTGACTTGGTTTTATTTAGCACATAATAGGCCAGTGAGAACAGAGAGAGACCAAATCAGGTAGGAGCCCTTGGAGTAATGAAGTTACGAAGGTCTAAAAGCCTGCTCTAAAATGGTATAAATTAGACTAGAAAGAAGAAATTGATCCAGGAAAAACCTCAATGGAAGACTTTAAAGTGATTAAGGATGATGATGACCTAGGGAAGCAAGGGAAACTAGTCAGAGATAATTTTGAATGTTCTTGCTAGATAATGTTAAGGGAGGCAACACTGCCACCAGGATAGAAACTTTTATCTACAGTATGATCTCAACTATATAAAGTTGTGTATTGAAAAAAGTAGATGTAGATACATCAACATGTGGACAATCATTGTTTTGGGTGGTGGGATTATGGATAATTGTCTTTTTGTTTTCCTTTTTCTTGAATTTAGAACATTTTCTCAATGAGCACCTGTGAGAAAATGACACACGAAAAAGTCTGGTTTCAAATATTTTGGCCTAGTTTCCTAGTTCTATCTCTCACAGCAAAAGGAGTCAAGTATGTGTTTGGAGTTGAGCTTGTGCAGAGCTAAATTTAAAGATTAGGGATCATCTGCATAGTGTAGCAATAGTTGGATTCCTATGGGCAAATTATCACAGGAGGGCAGCTGGAGAGGCAGTTTGTCTGGAAACCTGATGTTTCCTCTGAATATCGTTGATTTTGCCTCCAGATCTTCCAAACTGGAAAATCCCAATCATTTTGTGGCTGCGCCTCATCTTCACTACAAGCATCTGTGTTTCCTCCTACTTCTTAGCTTGGTCTTGATTTTATGCTTTCTTCTCCTTTCTCCTTACATTAAGATTGTGGTCTTCAAGTCACTGGCTTGCTTATACTTAAAATAATTTTGAAAACTAAGGACTACCCTAACATTCTCGTATGCTGAGTTACTTGCCAATATCTTACAGCAAGTAAGTGGCAGAGCTGGGATTAGACTCCGGCCCTAGAGACTCTTGTCTTTAATCTAGAAGACAACGAGCACCTTTTAAAAACACTGGAAACGTGAAATCATTGCTTTCTGTCATTATTTTTTAACCTTAGCTGTTGTTTCCAATCCTTTTCCCACAAATAACATTACCATAAATGTTCACTGGAAAGTCTTTTATTACTTAACATGCATGCCTACAATGAAAATTAATAAAATATCTAGAAATAGAAAGTTTATTTTAAAAATTGTCATCACAGTGATAAAATCCAAGCAATATAAATATTACAAATTTTAACAATTCGTTAAACATAAAGTGGATTTTTGTTAGAAATGTATCTGTCAGTGAAGTATCTGTCAGTGAAATAGATGGGACTATAAATTTTTTTCTTCGCAGATTAGTTCATGTATCCATGGATGAATAGTACTTATTACAAAAAGGAGAAAAGTTACACTATCAGTTCTGTTCCCAGTTTTCATTTCTACAGCTCTAACTGCTGAGACATCTGTTCACGTGAATACATGGGACTAAGAGGTTTGTTATCACATTGTCATTCATTTCTTAGAAGTCATTTCAAGTTGTATGCCAAAAATTACACAGCACTTGATTGGTTTGCTAAAAGCAAAGAAATTGAAATCATCCATCCTACGTATTACTCAGGTATTGTTATAGTCATTTCTTTTTCAATTTATGGAAAAGGGCTTTAAGAAGTTATATCAAATAATGATTTATTTTTATTTTTTTGGTAGATACAGGGTTTCGCTCTGTTGGCCAGGCTGGTCTCGAACTCTTGGCCTCAAGTGATCTGTCCTCCTAGGCCTCCCAAAGTGCTGGGATTATAGGCATGAGCCACCAAGTCCTGCCCTATAAATTTAATTGTTAGTTTTCAGTTTAGAGGCATGTTGTTTATCCCTGTATACCCAGAAAAGATTGAGAAAATAAAAATACTGTATTAGTTTTTAATTCAAATAACTTCTGCAATTTTTTTAACAAAATGCTTTTATCTTACTGTTGCAGACTTAGCTATCTTAATTGATGAAAATTTCCACCAGGTAGCCTAATTGGCAAATCCAATGATATGGTCAAATGATCATATTTGATCAGTGAGGCTGACAAATCTGACTTAATTTTTATTAGAAAAAGCTGAGTTCATATTTCAGTTCAAATAAATGCACTTTGAGAAAACTTATAAAAACATATCAATAAGTTATGGAATGCATCTTTTATGATATATTACTAAAACAGTCCAGAATAAAATGTGGTGCTAGTAAAATTTATTTATTCAGCTTATCATAGACATGCTATTTCTCATTACTTAATTAGTAATTATGTACTATAAAATATAACTTATTTATTAAATGAGAAATATGTTAGAAGTCGTGATATCACTTTTATAAATATGGTTCCATGTGTATCACACAATTTAGTGTTGGACTTTAGGAAAAAATTAGGTAAGAGTAATATATAAAAATATTTATCAATTTTGCTAGATATCATGACCAAACTGTTTTTATATGCTTAATGAAAGAGGAACTTACATACTTGCTAAAAATTAAGTGCTTTGACATTTGGATTATAATTTATTCTGTTATTTTTATTAGTATGTAGAAGGTATTCAAAATCTTTTAAGATGAAAATGATTAATGATAAATATTTTGCTATTGTTTGATTATGTAGGCTATAACTGCCTTACTAAATGATAAACATAGTTTCTGACATAAATTAGGTAAAATTTCTTAATAAAAATTCACTGTATTCTACAAATTTTTTAGGGACAGGAAAATATTCAAACTAAATTTAAAAGAGTGAGCATCACTTACATTTGCTTAGGGGCTTTTCTTCCCAAGTGATGACGCCTCCTGGGGATGAATGAGTGTTGAAGATAGTTGAAAAGAATATCTTAGCTTTGAATATGTGGAGTTCGAGGAGGGAGACCATTTTCATTATTGGACACTCATGCTTTGCTCCCATAGGGTGCTTTGTAAAGAGCAATACATTACTAAAATAGACAAGAATGTAAGAGGAGAGTTCATTATCATTGCCCATTTTACATGATGTCTGAATTCTGAACATTCCAGCATAGTCCTAAATCCTGTATGAGATCTAGCTACACTTTACTCATCTGTGTATAGTCAGGGAAATATGAGCCTTTATTAATTGTTTTTTGTTTGTTTGTTTTTTGAGACAGGGTCTCACTCTGTTGCTCAGGCTGGAGTGTAGTGGCTCAGTCACGGTTCACTGCAGCTTCGACCTCCGTGGGCTCAAGTGATCCTCCCACCTCAGCCTCCCGAGTAGCTGGGACTACAGGCATGTGCCACCATGCTCAGCTAATTTTTGTATTTTTTGTAGAGATGGGGTTTCACCATGTTGCCCAGGCTGGTCTCGAACTCCCAGGCTCAAACAATCCACCTGCCTCAGCTTCCCAAACTGCTGGAATTACAGGTGTGAGCCACTGAAGCTGGCCTATTAATTCTTTTAATAATCAAATTGTGAATTATTTTAGCACTCAGAAGAGTTTTACACCCTGGGCCAGTGTACCATGTAGAATATAAGCCAAGTATATACCTTTATTTTGTAAAGAAGGAAGCGTACAATTTTCAGAAGAGAAACAAGAATGGATAATCTTCATGTACTTGGAGGCCCATTCTCAAGTGGATCAGTTTTAGAGTAAATATGGAACTGCAAGATCTGGAAATTGGGTCTCTGTGTTTGCGTACCTCATGGAAGGCCTTTTTATACCCCGAGCTTAGGCATACTGTACTGAGAAGTCCACTGAATTAAGTCATGTCCCAGTGGAGTAATGCAAAAATGCCCTGCTCTCTTCACTTGGCTCTAAGCCATCCCTGCTCCTGTTTCTATCTCTAATTTTCAGTGTGGTATGTGAGTGGGGGCACATGTGTCATAATCATCTGGGGCAATTTTCAAAGGCTGTGGTTTTTCTTTTCTTTCTTTCTTTTTTTTTTTTTGAGGCGGAGTTTCACTTGTTGCCCAGGTGGAGTGCAATAGCGCAGTCTTGGCTCACTGCCACCTCCGCCTCCCGGGTTCAAGAGATTCTCCTATCTCAGCCTCCCAAGTAGCTGGGATTACAGGTGTCCACCACCACTCCTGGCTAATTTTTGTAGTTTTAGTAGAGATGTGGTTTCACTATATTGGCCGGGCTGGTCACAAACTCCTGACCTCTGGTGATCCCAAAGTGCTGGGCCTCCCAAAGTGCTGGGATTACAGGCATGAACCACCAAGCCCGGCCACAATTTTCAAAGTTAAAATAACCCTCTTACTTCTGAGCTTTCCTACGTTAGTTGGTTATGGCTCTGTGGCCAAGGTTCATCCAGTACCTTCACCAGCCACTGTTCCTGCTGGACAGGTGTTATGTCTCCCATGTGACAACTACTGCTTTAATTAAACTTCTGCACTCTTATCAGAATTTTACATCTAAAACTAAAAATCATTTTTATCTTTTAATCTGTTGCTGTTTAGAGATGGGGTCTCATTCTGTCACCCACGATGGAGTACAGTGCAGGATCATAGCTCACTGCAGCCTCCTGGGCTCAAGTGATCCGCCTGTCTCTGTTGCCTCAAGTAGCTGGGACTATAGGCTTGCTCTACCACACTTGTCCTTGTCTGGCTCATTAATTTTTTTTGTGTGTGTGTGTGGACATGTTTCACTGTGTTGTCCAGGCGGATCTCCAATTCCTATCTTCAAGTGATCCTCCCATCTCAGCCTCCCAAAGCATTGAGATTTCAGGCATGAACCACCACACCTACCCATTTTCCTCTTATAAAATGTTTAATACTTTCCTAATCCTATTAACAAGAAATAAAATTATAAGCTTTCCACAGGTCTTTGCCTTTACAAATACAGCTCCTTACTTACAGTCTGCTAATCTGATCTTTTTGGACTAATTTCCAACTATTTTGCTGCAAGCGTTACATTCTTTAGATGGTTCCCTAACACATACCCATTAATTCAGTGATTCTCAGAGTATGATCCTGGCCAGTAGCATCAGCATCTTCTGGAGACTTGTTAGAAATGTAGATTCTTGATGCCCAGACCCAGTGAATCAGAAACTCTGGGGGAGGTGGCCCAGCAGTCTGTTTTAACAGGTCCTCCATTTGATTCTGATGCACACAATGAGTGAGAATCACTGCCTTAGTTCCGTCTACCTACAGTACTCTCCTCCTCCTTTCTTGCTTGCTGACTTCCGAGTTAGGAGACTGCATTCCCGGCAGCATTGCCCTCTCTTCTGTGTCCCACGGTACTTTGTCAAATCTTTTTTATGGCATTTTATTGCCTACATCTGTCTGCTTTTGAAGGTGGAGGCCACAGCATAAATTACTTTTGCATCTGCATACAGCACGTACCTCAGAGATAAGTTAATAGGTGCTGGTGAATAAATGAATGTATGCATGAATGAAGGAGAAGAGCATTTTAGGAGGAGTGGTGATCAATAAGGTCAGCTGCTATGGAGAGACTGTGGAGAATAATGAAGGAAAAAAGCTATTGGATTTCACAGAAAGGCAGGTGTTGGTGACCTTTGAAATGCTTGCTTCAGCAGAGTGATGGGCAAGTAGCCCAGATTGCTGGTAGTTAGGGACTTCCAACATGATGAGGACTTGCAGGTTTCATATTGACTATTTATTCGAACATGGGGTGAAAACAATTTTCTTGAGTGAAGTTGCTAAGTGACCTTAGGCCAGTTACCTAACCTGACTGAGCCTATAATCTCAGAATAAGCAGTAATAACAATACTGTGTTGTATGCTTTTTAATTGAAGGATTCAATGAGCGAATAGCGCCTAGAACAGGGATGTCCAATCTTTTGGCTTCCCTGGGCCACAATGGAAGAAGAATTGGCTTGGGCCACACATAAAATATACTAACACACTAACGATAGCTGATAAGCTAACAGTAAATGGCAAAAAAAGTCTCATTTAAGAAAGTTTATGAATTTGTGTTGGGCCGCATTCAAAGCCATCCTGGGCCATGGTTTGGACAAATTTGCTCTAGAATGATACCTGATATATAGTTGGTACTTAAAGGGTTATTTTCTTTATACTCTTCCTCACCATTGTTTTTCCTTATTAATGCTATTGAAGGCATTCATCCCTCTTTGTAAATTTGTATAAGAGGTGAAATTGTTTAGAATACTCTTCATTCCATTCATTGCAGAAATTGTGAATTGCATTCACCCTGGAACTAACATACTTTTAGTTGAACACCGACCACTACTTTGAAATTATTATTA
Organism: Hylobates moloch; assembly: GCF_009828535.3. Lineage (NCBI taxonomy): Eukaryota > Metazoa > Chordata > Mammalia > Primates > Hylobatidae > Hylobates > Hylobates moloch. Next base: position 62,041,870 of record NW_026652294.1, read on the forward strand.
TTATTTTTGAGATGGAGTCTTGCTCTGTCACCTAGGCTGGAGTGCAGTGGCACAATCTCAGCTCACTGCAACCTCTGCCTCCCGGGTTCAAGCGATTCTCCTGCTTCAACCTCCTGAGTAGAGTAGCTGGGACTACAGGTGCGCGCCACCGTGCCTGGCCAATTTTTGTATTTTTAGTAGAGACGTGGTTTCACCATATTGGCCAGGTTGGTCTCGAACTCCTGACCCCATGATCCGTCCGACTCAGCCTCCCAAAGTGCTGGGATTACAGGCATGAGCCACCATACCTGACCTTGAAATTACTTTTTAATCAGCTAGAAAAGTACCTCAAAGGGTAGTTGTAATAGAACTCTTTTAGTTCCAACTTACAGAATGTGACTTCAAGTAGACAGTGAGAAAAAGGTAGAGGGGAGAGGGAGAGGTAGTGGAGGGACAAGGACAGACAGATTTTGTTGGCTCATATAACAGAAAATTCCAGGGATAGTACCAGCCTCAAAGCCCTGCCAAATCTTCTGAATCAAACAATATTATCAGTACTAGATATTTGTCAGATCATCTTGCAGCCTATCTCTTCTTCATATGATTTGCATTCTCAAGCATATTTGTTAGGTACAAATTTAGAGGAAAGAGAAGAAATTCCCAGTAGTTCTAAGTAAATTCCTGGATTCAATCGCACTGCCCAGACTTGGGTCACTTGCCTATTCTTGAACCAGTTGTTATGGTCAGGGTGCTGGAGCAGACTGGTTTTCTAGGCCTGGCTAAGGAATATTCAGTTCTATGAAATACTGGTATTGGCTGGGTATAGTGGCTCAATGCCTGTAATCCCAACACTTTCAGAGGCCGAGGCAGGTGGATCACTTGAGCCCAGAAGTTCGAGACCAGGCTGAACAACATGGGGAAACCCCATCTCTACAAAAAAAATACAGAAAAATTAGCTGGGTATGGTGGCATGCACCTCTAGTCCTAGCTACTTGAGAGACTGAGTCCCAGGAGATGGAGGCTTTGGGGAGCCGTGATCCTGCCACTGCACTCCAACCTGGGTCATAGAGTTAGAACCTGTCTCAACAACAACAACAAAAAACAGAAAAGAAAGAAATACTGGTGTTGAGTGTAAGGGACAAGTTCCCAAAAGGAAATATAGCTTCTATTACCAGAATGAAGGGGAGTGGACACAGATCAGGCAAAAAATTGGTATCAACTCACTATAGAGAAAAGGGCTTTTCAAACTGTACTTCCAAGGTTCAGCCCACTGAGATACTTAAGCAAGTTGAAGAGAAAAAGGGAGTAATATATGACTGGATGTTCTCTAACCCATGATTACTCCAGCTTCACCTAGAGCAGCTTCACTTTTATATATTTTGTGTATGCAACTTCTCGTTAGATTTCATTTGGAAATGAATCTTTTTTTTTTTTTTTCTAAATCCTGTGACGGAGTCTCACTCTGTCGCCCAGGCTAGAGGGCAGTGGTGCAATCTTGGCTCACTACAACCTCCGCCTCCTGGGTTCAAGTGATTCTCTTGCCTCAGCCTTCCAAGTAGCTGGGACTACAGGCATGTGCCACCATGCCCAGCTAATTTTTGTATTTTTAGTAAAGATAGGGTTTCCCCATGTTGGCCAGCCTGGTCTCAAACTCCTGACCTCCGGTGATCCGTTCACCTCAACCTCCCAAAGTGCTGGGATTACAGGTGTGAGTCATGGTGCCTGGCCTGAAAATGAATCTTGACAATACCATTGATATGGGACAAATCAGCAGATGGTTAGGCCCATAATATATTGAAGTAGGTGACATCTTTTCCCACTCCATCCTGATGAATGAGTTCTTGACCTACCTTTTCCACAGCCCCATTGGCCTGACTCATATATACCTGACTCCTCCACAGTCAGATATATGAAGATCATGAAATTAGGCAGCACTCCAGTTTTCAGCTTACAGATTTTATGCCACTTAAAAAATCATCATGTATCGTAGTTCTAGGGGTACTTCCCCAAAAGCTGTCACAACTTGGTGACTCGATATGATCGATATGATCTAGTAATTGTAAAGCAGACAATTTTGATATATTCAAGAAATTTGACAGATCATAATCTTTGATGATATGTTTATGCTGAAATTTGCAAGTTAGGCAGTTTATTTTTATTTTTATTTTTTGAGATGGAGTCTCGCTCTGTCGCCAGGCTGGAGTGCAGTGGCGTGATCTTGGCTCATTGCAACCTACACCTCCCGGGTTCAAGCGATTCTCCTGCCTCAGCCTCCTGAGTAGCTGGGACTACAGGCGTGCGCCACCATACCCAGCTAATTTTTGTATTTTTAGTAGAAACAGGGTTTCACCATATTGGCCAGGATGGTCTTGATCTCTTGACCTCGTGATCCACCCGCCTCAGCCTCCCAAAGTGCTGGGATTACAGGTGTGAGCCACCATGCCTGGCCCCGTTTAGTATTTTTTAAGTCTTCATCTATGTCTCATCTCCTAGGTAACTGCTTCTTAAAGCACACTCTTAGAGCTTTTTTGTGATCTGCTATTGACTTCCATTAAATATCTAGCCCAGCTTTTCATCTTCATCAGGGCCCAAACAAAGCTGGTGAGGTGTCTGTTTGTGTAAATAAAGTTTGTTTGTTTGCTTTTGGAGACAGGGTCTTACTCTTCTACCCAGGCTGAAGTGCAGTGGCACAATCATTGCTCCACTGCAGCCTTGACCCCCAGGGCCCAAGCAATCCTCCCACCTCAGCCTCCCAAGTAGCTGGGACTACAGGTGTGCCTGGCTAATTTTTTATTTTTTTTGTAGAGACAGGGTTTCACTGTGTTGCCTAAGCTGATCTCAAACTCTTGGGCTCAAGCAATTCTCCTGCCTTGGCCACCCAAAGTGCTTGGATTACAGGTGTGAGCCACTGCACCTGACCTAAGTACAGTTTTATTGGAACACTGACACACCTAATAGTTTAAGTCTTATCTGTGTATGGCTGCTTTCTTGCCATAACAGCAGAGGTGAATAGGTGTGAAAGAGAACGCATAACCCACAAACCTAAAATATTTACTATCTGGCCATTATGAATAAGTTGTTGACCTTTGCTGTATATTTATGTGGTTTATAACAGTTTTTCTACTTTTCTCTTTTTTTTTTTTGAGACAGGGTCTCTCTCTGTTGCCCAGGCTAGAATGCAGTGACACAATCATGGCTCACTGCAGCCTGGATCTCCCCTGGGCTCAGATGATCCTCCTACTCCAGCCTCCCGAGTAGCTGGGACCACAGGTGGGCGCCACCATGCCCAGCTAATTTTTCCATTTTTTGTAGAGGTGGGAGTTTCACCACATTGCCCAGGCCAGTCTTGAACTCTTGGCTTAGGCAATCTGCCATCTCGCCTCCCAAAGTGCTGGGATTACAGGTGTGAGCCACCTTGCCCAGCTGTATTCCTACTTACTAACATATGGTATACTTATGAAGAAGAATCAACTAGTGTCCTTATAATATCTTCAGTCTCATGTGTTCTCGAAAGCATATCTAGGGAAATATTTTTGTTCTTTCTGTGCTCTTTTAATTCTCTAACGATTCTCTCTTTTCTTCTGTACCCTTAACAGTTTAGTCCTCTTCATCTTTAAAACAACCAACCTTGGCCTGGTGTGTTGGCTCACGCCTGTAATCCCAGCACTTTGGGAGGCTGAGGCGGGCAGATCACGAGGTCAGGAGATCGAGACCATCCTGGCTAACACGGTGAAACCCTGTCTCTACTAAAAATACAAAAAAAAAAAAAAAAAAATTAGCCAGGCGTGGTGGTGGGTGCCTGTAGTCCCAGCTAGTCTGGAGGCTGAGGCAGGAGAATGGCGTGAAACTGAGAGGTGGAGCTTGAAGTGAGCTGAGATCGCGCCACTGCACTCCAGCGTGGGCGACAGAGCGAGACTCCATCTTAAAAAAAAATAAATAAATAAAACAACCAACCTTTTTTAATGAGCGGGAGAGAGAGTGATTATGGTTTTTTTCACCTACAATTTGAATGCATTTGCACACACACCTGCATGTACTTAATGCAGAGATGCAAGGTGCCAAGTACACGCACAAAAATCAGGATTTTGTGTCATTTTATTTCCTTTCTACTGACTCCTGTGAGTTTCATATTTGCTGTTGTCATAGAAGTCTGTTTTGTAAAGAACTATCTGATACGGTTGAGGAGAGCTGATGAAGGGAAATGGAGGAGGAGCAGATCCCCCCTGATCTGGTCACTGGATTCTGTTAGCAGAGCAGCCACTCATCAGAAGGCTGAGTAGTTAAGCTGTACTTGAAGAAGAACAGGGATAGTAATACCCCATCCCTGCTTTTTTGCAGTCTAAATGCCCTGTGGAGTGAGAGAAAACTTTAATCCCTAGGCTTGTGAATCCCTTATCTTTCCCAAACGTTAAATTAATTTTTAAGGCTATTTATTCAAAGTTGACTTAACCACTAGAATAGGGAAGATCAGACAAATCAGCTGCAAGAAATGAAGTATGAGAAAACCCGAACTCTTTGACAAAGTATTCCTGGGAGTAAATGTGTTGAATGAAGCCAGCGGGTAAATGATAAGGGCCTTTACACTGTGGATGTTAGAAAGCAATTTATCAAGAGTACATGAACTCTCTGGTGACCACAAGTCAGGAGGAAATGAGAGTGGAGGAGGAGCCCTGAAAAAATACATATGAAATACTAAAAAATCTGTGTGCACGCACTTTTAAATTCCTCCATTATTATGCAGTAATATTGCTGTAGTAAAATAAGAGTTGCTGAGAATGCACATGTAGTGTAGCCCATACCATTAGGGATAAGGTGTTAGGAAAAGCAGCTGAGAAAGGCCACACAGTAGTTTAGAATTTGCAGAAACCTTAGGTACATAACTTAGGTGTAGTTATGACTTGAGCCTAGATGTTGGCTGATACTCATTTGCCTGACTCATGAGTTTAGATGACCATCCTTCAGGCTTATGTGTTCATCTTGTTTAATTCCTAAATGGGCATATGCATATAATTCTGACAGTTTTGAATGCCTTTTGTGTTCTCTTAAGGAGTTTAGAGTGCCTCTCACTCGTTGTCTCACTAATCTTTGCAGCATCTCTTTAAGCCCTACAGATAAGACAGTGTTATTGCTTGAGGAACTGAGGCAAAATGTAATTATATTATCAGCAATAGGGTGTGCAGTAACTCAGATATGGATGGGGACTAGAATTTATGACCTTATTTTGGCATTTAGTTCTAGAGAAGAGATGGCGTTTCTTAAATTTGAGGAGAAAAAGCACCCAATTGTTGAAATTTTCATTTTATTAAAAGTGTTTACTCTGAGAATGGTCATCCTCAGCTTTTTCTGCTGAGATAATACAGTTAGCTGAAAATACACCAGAAATTCCCAACTGTTGGTTTGTCATTTGTTTCCACTTTCATCTATACCTTTAGAGCTATTAACAAAGTGACTTGTTCTTTCTTTTTAAAATTATGACTTTCATTTTCTTTTTTATCCTGAATAACTTTCAGAAAACATGCCAGTGAACACAAAAGCTATCTAACAGGTGACTAACGAGAGAAATTGGGAGAACTAGGTTTTTGGATAACCCCCTATAGCTAATATGACTTGACTTAAATTACTAGCCCTCCACACAGATGTCAGCTTTCCTTATTCCCTCCAAATTAGGTCTTTCATCCCTATCGTCTAAAGAACACTCTCTTCCTCTTCTTTAACCATTCAGGTATTATAAGGGGTGAATCTTATTCAGAAAAGTGGTATTGATTGAGCCTCCCCGTATGGCATGAGTTAGGAATTGTTTTGTTTTGTTTTTGGTGGGGGGTAGGGGACACCATCGTAACTTGGGTTGAAACAGTTCAGTTAACAAATCAATGAGGTCTTTAGCACCAGCCACGGTCATTTAAAAACATCCTCAGTGGCCCTTTATCTTAAAGTTGAATGTGTTTTGTATTTGTTGTTGCCTGCAATTTATAAACACATCGAATTTAAAAAATAGGAAAGAAAAGGGGTAGAACAGAAAGGAGGTGTCAGAGAACTATTTTCTTTGCAAGATCCTGCTTAAACACCTATGGCGAACATTCATGTGTAGAAATGGAGCCCTGGTAACTTCCAGCAATATTTCTAACTCGTATTCTCTCTCTTTATCTCTTTATTCCCAACACCCCCATCTCTGGAACTTTGGCGGGACCACCACAGCCTTGGATAAGCTCAGCACGCAGCACCTGTACCACCCCACCCAAGTGGAGATTGTGCAGTCCAACGTCGTGTTTGACATCAGCAGCCTGATGCTCTATGGGACACAAGCGGTGCCTGTGCGGCTAAAGATCCTGCTGGACCGTCTCTTCAGTGTCCTGAAGCAAGAGGAGGTACTGCACATACTGCATGGCCTTGGCTGGACTCTGCGGGACTATGTCCGAGGATACATCCTTCAGGTAGGGGGAGGACTTGAACGCCGCTGGTGTCCGGGGCCGACTGTGGGTGGGGAAGGGTAAGAGCCCTTGGCAAACCTCGCAGGAGGGGCTGCACACCCTCCTCTGGTTAAAGTGGTCATTTCAGCAGGATTGTCAGGGAAGGGGAAAGGAGAGAGACAAAGCAGTCCACTGTCGGGCCTCAGGGTGTATTAGAAGGAAAACTTGGCATCTTGACTTGCATTACCTTTGTTTGCACCTTTTTGAATTCAACTCTTTCTCTACAACATGAGCTTTCTGGCTTCTCCAACAAGTCTTATTATCACCCTATTAAAAAGGAGGGCTCTTTGAGGTGGGTAATGGGTGTGTGAAAATCTGAGATTACCCTTCACTTGGGTTTATCAGGGCTTTTTCTCATACTCGGTTTGCAGGTATGGTGTTTTTTTTGGTTGTCTTTGTACCTAAAGGTACACATTTTACTATTTATTGTTTTTTCAGCCAACTCAAAGGTAGAACTATAATCCATATAAACTTATATAACCAGTAAACCCTCACATGATAGCCTTCAGATTTCTACATTCTGAAACACACAGACATGGTTTTAGATTTGGTCTTTGCAGAACCTGTTCTTCTAGCCTTGAGTGTCTCTTTTGTATCAATGGTACTTCTGACCTGGTAAGGGCTTTAAGAGTTTTCTGGGAGGCCCACAGCCTTCATGCACCCCCATCTCCCATCCCTCCCTTTCTTCATCTCATTTTTGCAATGTGTCATGTGTCATTTGCATTGTATACTTTGCCTCTGAAATGTGTTTATGGCTATCTGTCTTCCTACAACCCTTGAGGGGTCAATGTTGAGAACAGCATTTTGGGAGACCCCAGGATCCAAAGAGGCTACACTGGATGATGAAGAATTACCCCTCTCGCCGAAGGAGATCTCAATTTGAGCAGGTAGAATCTGAAGCAATTTTTCAAATTTCCCATGAGGTTAATACCAGGAGTCATGACCCCTTCAAAAACAATTGGTTTTGGCCGTGCCAGCCTTGTACAGTGCTAGACATATCTCCACTGTTTATTCCCTGAGCTACTGTGTGTTACATGAAGGGCATTAGCTGCCAGCTTGGCATGTGAGGAGTGGGGAGCCTCAGTCTGCCTCTCGTTTTAACCTGGCATCAGTACACACAGATTCTTGTCATTCTCCTGTGTGGTACCTCCAGCTGTTAGCTGGGACAGGAGAGCAGTGAAAGGATAGCGAGTAGACGTAGGGAAAGGTAAGGGAGGTGGAATAACCTGTCTGCTCTCAGAATAGAATGGCATCTTAATTTAGTGAGAATCTCAACTGGGAAGACACAGAAAATTTGGCCCTCAGAAGATGAGATGATGGTGATAATAGTAGCAATTATATATTACGTTTTCAGTTTATAGAGCATGTTTACAAGCATTATCTCATTTGCCTCAGGATGGGGACATTTCAGTGGGTTAAAGTAGGAAGATAAGTCTTGGACGGTCAGGGGGCATGAGGGGGAACAAGATCTAGGAGGAAGGGGCCAGGAAAAATAAATAAGGAACTGGTTTCACAATCCCTGCTTATACTGGCCCCAAGATGCATACAGTGCTACATCTTTCTATAATCATTTCTACAATATGATGATTAATGTCTGTTTTGAATGGATTTTACCCTACACAAAGAGAAAAACCTCTTACAGTTGTTTGTATGGAACTGTTAGCTTGGCTAACAGTCCTTTCTTTATTCCAGACCAACAAGTGTTTTGCCCCAATCTGGTACCATCTTTATTACCTCCACTATGCTGCTTATACTTCTGTCATTAATACTGTATTTCAGTTTCATGTGTATTTGTTGCCTAAGATATTTACACCTGTATACCTATGCAGAGACACAAGCATATACATTGTATCTTTCTGTCCAAACAAATAGGTATGTGCAGGGCTATGCCGATTTGCCATTTTAACAAAGCTCAGGTAGCACTTTGATAGCAGTAAACATAAAGCCTGATAATGTTTCTGTGTTATGGTCCTATTGTTCTGCCTTGGCCAGTGCCTGTTTTTTATTTTACTTGAAATAATTATTTAGATGTTAGTTTTTCCCCAACTTGTGAACATATCTCTAATGCAAGTATAAAAAATGTAAATGTACTCTGTATTTCTTTTTATATGAGGGCCCAATATTTAAAAGGGGTGTCAAATCTTTTGGCTTCCTGGGCCACGTTGGAAGAAAAATTGTTTTGGGCCACACATAAAATATACTAACAATAGCTGTTGAGCTTAAAAAAAAAGTCTCATAATGTTTTAAGAAAGTTTACAAATTTGTGTTGGGCCACATTCGGAGCCCTCATGGGCCACATGCAGCCCGTGGGCTGTGGGTTGGACAAGCTTGATTTAAAGATGCAAAATTGCAAGAGAAATTAAGTTTGAGAGGAAAACCAGAAACTAAAATTTATAAATCTCCTATTTTATGGTGAAATACTGCATATAGAGAGCATTTTCATTTATTGTAATACTTAAATTATAATTAATTTTTATTATTTTAATATAGATTTTGACAGTCTCAAATTTAATATGTTTCTCCATTCAGAGTCTAAAATTGACATTTTGAGAAAACTATAGATGATTTTTACATTAGAGGAGTTCTAGGTTTAGTTTCTGTCTTGTTTTATTGGTAGAATTGATGTAATATAGATTTTATTTAAATGATGGTTTTTGTCATTCAGCATTTATAATCTACTTGTTCTTTGTTAAAACAGTTCTCGGTTTGGAAAAAAAAGCAAATGGTTCCAGAACACCAAAACTGCTACCACTTATGTAGTGAGAAAATGCTTGTTTCGTTAAGAAAAACGAGAGAGACTGTAAAAGTAAACCCTTTTCTTCTAAAGTAATATTATTTGATAATTGGCCAATATTTTAAAGATTGTATGTGGTAATGATAAGGTGTGCACAAGTTACTTTGAATATAATTGTATATGGCATTTTTGTAAAAGTAGGCTATACAATGTGTGTCCGAAGTCTGTGGAACCCCATAATGCTCTATTAGTGTACAAGTCATTTTATCTGGCTAAAACTCAATTGTCTTGTAGCCCTCAAGGCATCAATTTTAGCATTATTGCTCTCAACAACAGTATATTGAATATTATGTCAGTTAAAGGAGAATAATTATCAAGGCAGGTTAGGGTGGCTGCTAGTCTTACCACATATTGACTTGGTTAGCAGTTGGCTATAGATTGTGTTCCTGGGCAAATGAAGATGTACGGTAAGTTGAACTAGTCAAGCCAGGATATTAATTTAACTCTCTGTGGGACCAAGCCTGCATCCTTTATGTGTACACAGCTACTCCTGCCTTTTGAGATACCTTTAAGTGTGGAAGAATGACAGTTGTCTGATCTGATTTTGAATTTTTGGATGTAGGGGGAAGAGGGGAGCAGAACTTTCAAAACTGTGGTTTATGAAGAGGTTATTATTAGAAAAAGGGAGATGATAGTGATGCTACAGATACATTTAAAAGGCTGGCACATCGATCAAAGATCCTGTACTTTTTTTATAAAATTAATTTTCACCTATGTGAGTGTCTATATAATTCACAAGCTAGCCAGTTGGATATAAAATGCATAACATAACTTGGACTACAACTACTTAAGAAGTCAGGTAATATATTAAGAACCCAATATTCTCCTGTGTGCTTATTAAAGTATTTATTCAGAAAGTACAGAAAGTTAGCTTTTAAGCATTTTCCAGAAAACAACAAAAATGGGAATATGCAATTAGATGCTAAAATCTAAATACAAGGGAGAATATGATGTTTTTTCTACTACTAAAGAATAATTCTGGCCAGGTGTGGTGGCTCACACCTGCAAATCCTAGCACTTTCGGAGGCCAAGGCGGGCAAATCACTTGAGGTCAGGAGTTAGAGACCAGCCTGGCCAATATGGTGAAACCCTGTCTCTACTAAAATACAAAAATTAGCCGGGTATGGTGGCATGTGCCTGTTAACCCAGCTACTTGGGAAGCTGAGGCAGGAGAATTGCTTGAACTTGGGAAGCAGAGGTTGCAGTGAGCCAAGATGGTACCATTGCACTCCAGCCTGGGCATTGCAGCGAGACTCCATCTGAAAAGAAAAAAGAAAAAAAAAAAAGAAGAAGAATTCTTAGTTTAGGTCTGTATCTCATGATACATTTATTGACCATGAATGGAAGCAATGGCCCCCCTTTTTTCCTTCCCCATTTTCCCCTCTGTCCTTGACCCAGGAAATAAGAATACAGGTGATTATCGTTGTTGAATTTAGTCATTTAAAAATCAAGTTTTCATAGTCTCTTTCAGTTTGAACGTATAACTGACTTGCCTGGGCTCGTCCACCAGCCTGTCTGTGGAAATCTCCTCATTTGCAGGTGGGTCCTGCCAGAATTCAGAGAAGCAGTTGAGACACCCTGAATATTTAGCTGAGATGTCAACAGCCTTATAAGAAGAGTGGTATTAATGCCCCTATCAACTCTCCTGTGTCTTACCAGCACGAATGGGGCCATCCATCTTTAAGAGGTCCAGCTTTAGATTTGGGAGTAACTACATGCTGGATCCTTCTCTTAAGTTTCATGATACACATTAGTATAACACAGGCTCTCAGGAGGTCTAGGGTATGAGCCTGTGAGAGTAGGGAAGTAGCTTTCTCCAACCCTTCCCACTTCATAACCTCTTCCCTTCAAGCTCATTTGAAGTACTTAGTTCCTGAACACACTCAGCTCTTCTCCCACATGAGCTATTTGCATGTAAGGTTTCTTCTGCCTGGAATACCTTACTTGTGTCTCTGCGTGGATAATTTCTTCTCTTTTAGGCATCAGCCAAAGTCTCACTTTCTTACAGAGGACATCTTAGCCAATGTAGGTCTTTTCTAGTATAGCTATATCTTAGGACTCTGTTTCCTTCAAACTCCTATCACAATTTAAAATTAGTCAATTAAGTCAACTGTTAAAATGTTTATTTTTCTGGCCTCCTCACTAGGGAACGACACAAATGCAGAGCACTCAGTAAGTGTTTGTTAAGTGAATGGCTAAGGAAACCTGTTTAGCTTGGTATAGCTTGATGTTTCACCATGAAACTCATGGAATAGCCAGTAACTTCAGTTTGTCAAAAGGCCCTTAGTTTCTTCTCCAGGCTTCCTAAGGACTGACTGCTATAGCAGTAGCTGGGCTGTTGAGGGCAATAAGAAGAAAAGTAAAGGCTTCCATGCCTTCTAGCTAGTGGTCTGTGTAGAGTAAGTGTTTTGTGGTATCCGTGTGGTAGAAAACATCAATATTAAGCAAACACTTGTATTTAAACAGCTCTTTACAGAGCAAGTTCATGTAAGTTACCTCTTTTCCTCCTCTTACACCATCCTCTATAGATGTTGCCAATGAATTAACATTTGGTATAGTTGAGGCTCAAATAAGTGACTTTCCGCTGATCACAGAAGTGTTAATTGGCACAGGTGATACACTGTAAGCTTCTTGAAGATAACACATGTCTCTTACTCATCACTGTAACTCGCTTCCCAGCACCAGCACCCAGGCTTATACATAATAGGGTGTATTAAATATTGGAAGGAGGACATTTTGAAGTTTGATTTGAATTCAGGTCTTTGACTCTATGGGTAATATTCGGATGTTTGCTTTTTGTTTTTAAGGCTTCCAGCCTGTGTTTCCAGAATGTAATATGTGAGAGTCTGTAGAGGCAGAGTGGCATGATTTTGGGGAAGAGAGGAGGCCTGAGAGTCTGGAACTGACAGACTAACTTAAGATCTCTTATATTCAGTGGCACACCACATGTCTGACCTTAGGTAACATTGGGTGAAATGGGTTCCTCTTTTGTGTTCCTTTTCTTGCCTATTTCCTGATACTCCATTTCGTTATCTTTACTCCTGTTCGCTCTCATTTCTGTGACTAAAACCAGATCTGATATTTATCCTTAATGCTTTATTGTAAATTCCGATCGTTGACTTTCCTTTCCAGGGATACATACCTTTTGTAGTTGAGCATAAAAACAAAGGTTTTCTACCTAGTTAGTAAGATTTCAGCTATACCATGTGCGGGGATTGGAAGAGAGATGAAGTAGTCTTTCCTGGGTTTATAAAAGCATTTCAAGTTGGATGGCAAAAGGGCTCTGGACATTGAGACAAGATTGGGTTAAATCTGGAAAACTTTGCCATTCTTAGTCATAGTTTCTTAATCTTTAAAATTAAGATAACTCCCCATACCTCTCTAAAATTAAGATAACCCTCATGTCTCTACCTTTGAGTGGCTAAAAAGATGAAATAATATAGATGAAATGTATGTTGTGAACTCCTCAATAAATTGGCATTTTTGCACTTATATCTATGTGCAAAGTTAACTCTGACTAATTATAACAGAGAAATATCAGTAGCTAAACATGTTTCTCTACAGATGCCAAATGCTTAATAAAATAGGGAATGCATTTTAGGCATTAGTATCAATAAGATAAATTGCAGTTGTTTTAGTAAGTACATCTTGAAATACTACTAGTGGCATAACACAGCAGAAGTTTCTCTTTTCTCTGCAAGCCTAGTCTAGTGGTGAATGCTTTCCTTCCATAAGTGATTTGACAAGAGGTAATTTAGGGCTATTGCTATTTTATGGCTCTGCCATTTTCTGGGATCGTAGATTCCTCATCCAGGTGGCAACCCTGAGAGAAGGTGAAGGTTCTCTGTGGGATATTTTCATGGGTGTGGCTCAGAAGTGTAGTAGGGTGCTTCTTCTCCCATCACTGACCAGAACTTATCTGTAAATGGGGCCGTGTGACTGAGAGGAGGAGCCAGGATGTATGGGCTTGGCAGGCACTCTCAGGGAAAATGAGTACAGGTCTGTGCTCCACTCATGTGTGGTGGAATAGCTATAATTATGCCTTCTTTTTATAGAGTTGGACCAGAAAAGCTTAATGCAGCAGAGTCATGTAGTGAAGGCAGATTCATGGGCTTGCATCCTGGCTTCAGTTCTTACTAGACATGTGAAAAAATTAGGCCCATGTCTTTATTCACCTCAGTTCACTCACCTGTAAAACAGGGATAATAATAGTACTCTTGGCTTTGATGTGAAGATAAAGTAGAATGATTCACATAAAGCATTTAGTAGTGCCACTTGCTAGGTATCCAGGCAATGCTAACTATTAATATGATAGTGAAAAAGATGATGATATAGACTATTACAGACTACTGCCAACCTGATGATTTTAGAACTTTGTTTCTATAAAGTAGCCTTAAATCCTGGATTTCACTGTGCCTCTTAGAGAAGAATCCCTTTCCAACCAGTAGAGAAAAAGAGCAGCTACTATTTAATTATCAATAAATAATACATACACATACACACATATATATGTATGTACATATGAATGTACTTGGATATAAAAAAGAGGCAGGAGTATGCAGTAACAAAGACTTTGTACTTTAGAGTTGGACAGACTTGGTTGTGAATCTTGGTTTCACTTTTTGGTAGCTCTGTTAGCCAGCAGAGAGAACATACTTGAACGTCAGTTTCTTCATCTATAAAAGTTAAATCAAAGGTTATTTTAAAAGTATGTAGTGCAATAACTAGCCCATAGTACTGTTATTAATATTAACCATTACTACATTGTGAAGGTGTGTACTTTCATGTGTGCATTTTTTAAAGTAATGGTTTATTCTTTTTTTTTTTTTTTTGAGATGGAGTCTCGCTCTGTCTCCCAGGCTGGAGTGCAGTGGCATGATCTCGGCTCACTGCAACCCCTACCGCCTGGATTCGGGTGATTCTCCTGCCTTAGCCTCCTAAATAGCTGGGGTTACAGGCGCCTGCCACCACACCCAGCTAATTTTTGTATTTTTAGTGGAGATGGGGTTTTACCAACGTTGGCCAGGCTGGTCTCAAACTCCTGAACTCAAGTGAACCACTCACCTCTGCCTCTCAAAATGCTGGGATTACAGGCATGAGCCACTGCACCCGGCCAAGTAATGGTTTATTCTATATATGACACTGTCATTTTTATCACCTTTATATTTCCCTATTTTATCAACTCTTCCAATACTTTCCAAGCTCTGGCACAGAATGAATGATTAATTGATATATTTGTTTAAATGATTAGAGTATCTAGGATTGCACCTTATCGCATAAAATAAAACATCTAAAACAGCCTTCGAATTAGGTATTATCTGACCTCACAGGGTTTTAGGAAATATCTGGAGCAGAAAGATCAATGAATCTAGATATAAATTAATTTAGGTAATCCTTCAAATAGCAAAATAAATTGGTTTATTAGTATATATTGAGTATATAAGAGGAGATCTCTCTGAAAACCAACACTCTAATGGGTGAGCTATAAACAAATGATGGAAAGTTGTATTATATAAACTACAAAAATATACAGATGACCCAGAAAATTGACATGAAGGGGGGATTATTTGACCCCAAGTAAAGATTGGATTATCAACACCATGACATAAGGAAGGTGTGGTTGCATTATGTCACCAATATGTGAATCTTTTTCAGGAAAGAAGGATCACACGTATGATTGGTCAGGATCCCCCTGTCTTTGGCGGGGATATAAAAAAAATAGATGATTCAGAGCAGTGTATTGTATTTATAGTGTCTGTTTTCTAAAGTGCTTGGACCACTCTACAAACACTGTCCTGGCAAGCCTCCTAACCTCCCTATTAGAGAGATAGTTTCAGAGACTATTATCCTTGGTTTTAAAGTTACCGTGATGGGGAGGCCTCAGGCAGAGGCAAAGCTGGAAGTGGAATACAGGGATTTTGAATCCCTTGCCAAAGCTCTAACTATTTGAACAGCAATGGAAATAAACACCTTAGATCCAAGGACAAAGCTTGATGTTTTGTGCTTAGAGTTAAAATGAAAGTATTCCTCCCTTTACTCTTGCAAAATAAAAATATATGGCTTACCAGATTCCAGGATGGAATGCAGTGACTGCCGGAATAGGATTTGCGCCTGTGGGACATGAATAGAGGCTTTCGCATTCCCCCAGGAGGAGCAGAAATGAGTCCAGTGGCCAGTCTCCATTTGATAAGAATCAGTTCAGATTTACTTGAAATAGACATTGTCTGTGATGGCACTGATTAAATCATATGATCTCCTGAGCAGCACTCATACATCCTTCTTGTTGAATTTAAAGTGGAAAGCTCTGAGCTTTGGGTTTAAACCTTAATTCTAGCACCAATTAACGCTCTAGCCATACAAAAAGCACAGAATTTCTATGAGCCTTATTTTCTTGATGGTGCTTTCTTAAAGGAGCTTTCAGGATGAAGAGAAGTAATATGTTAAATTCATAGTGGAGCTTAGTAAATTTAATTCCTTACGTAGAATGATCTCCTAGTCCCCCCACCCCAACCCTTAAGTTTCTAGAGCAACGGAAGCTTTATGAGTCTTCCAGTTGCCCATACGTTTTATTTGAGCTACTGTGTCCTTTTCTAGTATTGCCCCCAATTTGACAGAAGAGCCCAGTGGAAGATGAGGGGGACTTGTACAGGAATGAAATCTTCTGTGACTATAACGAAGAGTCATGAGAAAACTCTCAAGGCTGAGTCCTAGTCTACTATCTGTTTCTTTTGAGTGACTTACACTTCCAGTGCTGGTATGTGAAATCTTGAAGGGCTGTGAAAAGTAGAAAATGAGATAAGGATCTGTGTGGGTTTCTGGAAGCTTTTGCTAAATTCATACAGATGGGACAAATGCAAATAAAGATACATTTATTTGATTTCTGCATGATAGCTATATGTAATGCTGACGGAACTGGAAAACAAAATGTGGGCCAATACATTTGCTAGGAGAATGAGTGACCATGCATGGTTAGGCCACATCTAGGCCTGATGATCAGAAGCTCTTCTTGATTTGTCTGATGTTTGCATATCACCACTTCTTTCTTAGGGAAGTCACTAGTGATTCTGATTGTTTACAGACCTGGCATTTGTTGCTGATAACCTTAGATTTTAAAGATGTAGCTAACTATCTAGTGATGTCATGAACAATTGTTTTAGAAACCTACCATTGTGGTCCTGTTGGTATCTAGGAAGTTTTTTCATTTGTTGGTGGCAACGGAGTGATCCGTTATGATCTACTTTTCCTCTCTCCTCGTCCCCTCCCCCATCTTCTTCTCTCCCTTTTCTTTCTTTCTTTTTTTCAGTCAAGGTAGACTTGAGATAGGGGACTTGCATGGCTACAGTAGATCGTAATACATGAGGCCCCCCAAATAAGAGAGTGAAACACTGGCTGGGATTTATTTTCTGCTCGAACTCATCCTCATTTTTCTGTGTATTTCTTACCTATTAGTCCCCAGAAAAGCATTTTTCAAAGACTTTGAGAACCAAAGGTTCTCTCTGTAAGGAAATGTGTTAACCTGATTTCCTTGTTCTCATGTAATTTTCTCTCTTAAAGCCATAATAATAGTGTCAGAGGCAGCTTTCTAGTTAGTGTGAGTAATGTGGTTACTGTATTTTCTATTTTTATTTTAATGTGCTTTTCCTGCTGTGGATTTTTTTTCTTTCTTGATTTTAAAAACAGCAGTTGAGTGAATGTGGTTATTTGAAGACTGGCGTATATTGCATCTTCTCTGAGATGCAATTTCGAAGGAAGGCTCTGTGCGCAATAGGCATTTTTTTCGGATTCCTTAGTAGGATAAATAGGAGAATGTTTGGAACACAGACCAGTGACAATATTGGTTTATGGCCGTGGTAGGTCAGGCTTTTTCAGAGAAATTGACAATAGAGTATCCCCTAGGTTTTGTCTCTAGAGAATCTGTTAATATGAAGTCCATTTTATGGTGTGTTGATAAGAAAATTAGGTAACCAGGGAAGCACCTTAAATTGCTGCATTCATTTGCCTCTTTTTAAGTGTGCACACACATTGAGAAATTTTAAATTAACAACAACAAGATACACTTAAATTCCCCTGGAAAGAGTAATTAACAGCTACTTGTCTCTGTGCTGTCATCTCTGCCAGAATTAGAGTTCCTGCTGAGTATATTCCATTGAGTCAGCCATCATTCCATCACCAGCAGGGATTGCTTTTCCACGTATTGACATGTGAGGGAATGTCTGTCTTGCAGTAGCCATGGGCTTGTGCCAGATTTTGAGATCCATAGAGGCAGTTCTGGGAGCTTTTCAATTCTGAATCAGGGTTCCAATTCATAATAGCTGAGCCAGGGAAACCGGGTTGAATCTGTGGCCAAAACCATGGTAAAAAACTTTTTCCCCCTTTCCCTTCTTGCAGTGCTTTATTGCTTTAAAATACGAGTGCCTCTGTCCATTGATTCTCTGGTGACTTTCTGTTGGATTCAAATTGTGGTCTCTTAGGTGAAGAGGTCAGTGTGTTATTCATTCAGCTACACATCGATGGAGATTAACTGAGAGCAGTACAAGACATTTGGATCCTGCCAGACCTAGGGCACCTGAAGGAAGTTTCTTTCTTTTCTCTCTAGCCTTTACTATGCCTGCTGTAGAAGAGGATGGCCCTGTCTTCTGGGAGTAGGGGAGGGTTTTGATTGGCTGTGTGTTAACTGCCTCAAATCCACGGCCAAAGGGCGAGTAAGAACCCTGGAGAATCAAACATGTCATCTTTTTAGCATCACCTGATTTAGTGCTTTTCCTCAGGTCTGAGACGTCTCAGGGGGCCTTTTTCCCTTGCAGCACTGATCTTTCAGTGAGGTGCTAGTGTCTGTCCTGAGCAATAACAAGGAAAAACCATGAAGTGTGAACGGCTCTTATTAGGGGGGTAAATGTCGTTAGCGCCTTTGTAGCCTTCTCTGCAATCTGAATGCTCTTGTCAAAAGAGCGAATTACTGAAGCCTCCTTTAAAATCACATAAATGGAATTTAAGATGCTGAAGTTTTACATTTTAATTAAGCAAGGCTATTAACTCCCTTTACATGTACATTTTTTTTGTAGCCTGTTATGCTTTGTATGCCTTATAAGGCTATTGAAAAATTATCCACAAAAATTATTTTAAGGATTTGAGAAATAGTTGGTTAACTTTAAGTCAAAGTTTTAGATATAGAGACCCTATACTCGTGCCCAACCATTGTAATATGCATATTGACGTATATGATAGGGGAAAACACTAGCATTTTGAGTTAATAAGTAGGTCACTTTGGATTAATGGAAAGTTTAAAGCTTAGAGTGTTTAAATAATGATTTTATTCTTTTCAGTACACAAATGGAAATGTTTCTCCAGTCCAAATTCCCCCTAGTATTCTCCCGAAACAAAATTTTTATATGCAGATATTTGCTTCTTTTGCAAGTTTGAGAATTTCACAGTAACTTCTGGTGACCCTGGGTTGTGTCTTGCAGTTACAAAAAAAAAAAAAAAATCACGTTAAATAGTTGCATGGTTGCGGGGGTCAGATACAGAAAGAAAATAGTCTTTTACTATGCATATTAATTTTTAATAAAAATGAATTGAGCCATCTGGTTAAAACTTTGGGAGGTGCATCTAGAAAAGTTACAGGTGGTGAATAGAAGTTTGCTACTCATTACCGCTAATTTAAGATGTATAATTTGATATATTCTGTTTATTTAGTGTGTAGTCTTTAAAATGTGATCCTCTATTCCTTTTCAAAATTCTAATTAGGTCACAGATTTTCCTTTCCTTTTCCTTTTCCTTTTCCTTTCCCTTTTCCCTTTCCTTTCCTTTCCTTTCCTTTCCTTTCCTTTCCTTTCCTTTCCTTTCCTTTCCTTTCCTTTCCTTTCCTTTCCCTTCCCTTCCCTCCCCTCCCCTCCCCTCCCCTTTCCCTCTTTTCCTCTTTTTCCTTCCCCTTCCTTCCTTTCTCCCTTCCTTTCTCCCTTCCTCCCTCCCTCCCTCCTCTTTGTCTCTCTTTCTCTCTCCCTCCCTCACTCCCTCCCTCCCTTCTCTCTCTCTCTCTGTCTCTCTCCCTCCCTCCCTCTCTCCCTCCGTCCCTCTCTCCCTCTGTTGCCCAGGCTGGAGTGCAGTGGCATGATCTTGGCTCAGTGCAGCCTCCACCTCCCTGGCTCAAGTCATCCTCCCATCTCAGCCTCCCTAGCAGCTGTGACTATAGGTGTGTGCCACCACACCTGGCTATTTTTTTCACTTTTTAATTTTTTGTAGAAATGGGATTTTATCATATTGCCCAGGCTGGTCTCAAACTCCTGACCTCAAGCCATCTGCCTGCCTTGGCTGCCAAAGTGTTGGGGTTACAGACGTGAGCCAACATGCCCGGTCATATTTATTTTTCCCCACAAATATTCTGTTCGTTTTTTTCCCCCTGTTTTGAGGATTCAGGAACATGTATTTATTCAAGAGATAACTGATATATTACAAGTAGTAAACAGACAGACATGCCCCTCTGTTACAGCTTTCAGTTTAGTGGAAGTGGTATATTACAAGTGGTAAACACACACACACCATGGTATATTACAAGTGGTAAACAGACAGACACCATGCCCCTCTGTTACAGCTTTCAGTTTAGTGGAAGTTGGTGACTCAGGCTAAATTAAGGGAAAGGAGAGATCGTTGGGTATGTTTTCTAATGAAAACATAAGTATGATCTATAATTATTGCAGTCATGAATTATATGTAAATAGACTCTTTGGACATACTACCAATTTACTTGAAAAGTCAATGCTTTAAGGAATTTTAAACATTTTTCAGCTGTCTTGGTTGTATTTTAATAATATTAATTCAAACTCTGCAATTAAATGACTGACTAACGTAAATTTCAACCCAGCCCCCGCTTTTTGAATTAAAAACATTTCTATTAGTTTCAGTTACTGAGATTTTGCTCTCTATTATGGAAAACCCACTTATTTATTAGATTATAGAAGATAAGCAGCAAAAGATATATTTCCTTCCTATTCCTTAAAATGTTTCGACAAGTTAATGAAAACTTATTTTAAAATTTCCTTTTAGTGAGAAATCAAAGATGATCATTTTTAGCCCCATCAGGATCATTTCACAAAAACTGCCTGTGAAGTCACTCATTTAGAACGAGACGATCTCTGTGGAATTGCTGTTGCCAGTGCCACTTGGGGAGTAATTGGGCCAATTAAAATGTAGATGTTTTATATTAAGTTGTGGTGCCTGTTAAAATAGAGTACCAGATTTAGAATTAGTCTGTGTTCCCTTTGTTAGTTTCCTTCACTCAGTACATAGAATTTTAGTTCATCTGATAGCTTGACTGATAAGTAATATATGTATATAATTAAGAAGGTGATAGTCTAGTACCAGTAGGTTCTTCTGAAAAGTAGCATCCGATTGGTAGGACAGTGAGAAGAACCTTCAGGCAGTACCATCTGCTTTGTCCTCTCTTTCCTCTGTTCTAACTTACACCTGGATCCAGGCTGTTAATATAAATTATGATTGCTAAGGTTCATATTTTAGGATAACTTTGACAAAGAGATGTCTGGAGTATCAAAATTATCAAAGATGTGCAGTAAACTTCTTCATAAATGTTTTTCAAGGCACCAGATGGAAGGAAGCTTTACTGTATTACATTTCCCATATGGAAAAGTATCTGGGACCTGAAAGGGGCACACCCTTAGAAGGGGAACACTTCTTAAAAAGGAACTTTATGAAACAATGCTATAGTATAGGGTTTTCATGTATGATTTATTCACTTGAGCATATTGCTTTGAAGGCCCAAACAGCATCCTGAGTATGAGTTGTGGTTTCCTAGACCTAAGGAGTGTCTGATAGTTTAAATTTCACAAACTTTTTAGATTTGCCTATGCCACAGGTCAAATATGCCTTGCTATGAGTCTGGTTGCCATTTATTTTAGTCAAGGTTTGGCTTTTGTTAAAATTGTTGCATTGGGTTTCTTTATGAAAGATAAATGTACCTTCTCCTACATGTGTTATTTTATATTAATAGAAAGTCAAGATGGTAGAATTTAAACACCATTGTGGTGGAAAAGGTAAGCATTATTTTTCTACAGTGTTCTTTCTTTCATTTTTGGTATATATATTTTGTAATCATTTTCATTTGGTAAATATTACATAACTATTGAGGAGGGCTTCGGAGGTTGGTTTGTGGTTCTTTTTTTGTTGTCCACTTTTTTTTACAGCAATAATATTTCTAAAAGAGTAATATGTGGTTTTTAAGAATACTTTTAAAAGATTTTTCAAATAATACTATAGTGTTTCGAGTGCGATTCAAGGAAACCGTATGTACTCATGCATTTAATAACATCAGACTTTTACAGTGTACATCAAAAGATAGTCCTAAAGAGGTGTATTCACTTTGAAATGACATTCAGAAAATTAAAGCATATTTTCCTGCAGAATAAATGTATGAATGGTATAGACATCTTCTATCCAGGGTAGTTGAAAAACCTAAATAATTATGTTAAATCTGGAGCTTCTAGACATGCTTCAGGAATATTTTTCTGCTTAGGATGAGCTCTACAATATGCCATATAATTTTCACTTTACAGGGTTTATGAGCAGGATAGTAGTGAGATTTATAGATGCTAATATGTTAGTAACATTTTAAATATTTAGTTTTGATAAAAGTAATACACTAAATGGAAGAAATTTCCTCTATATAGCTGAACTAACCGTGAGGAGCATACAGTTCATGAGTAAAACAAACAGGTAATAAAAACTGCTTTTGTTTATAGAAATTTGGTTTAGGACAGAAACTAAAATTTGGCTTAGATAATGTTCCCAAAATTTTCTCTTATTTCCTTTCAAAATATATCTTTGGAAGAAAGAGCAAAAATATGAAGATTCATCTGAAAGATTACTATATTTTCTCTTTTCATTTAAAGTACAGTATTAGCTTGAGTTAGAATTCTATGAAATATTTATGGGATATATATATACAAAGCTTTATTTAATGTTACAGTTATTGTAGACAGGGCTTAAATACAAGACCGAAGGAGAAGGGGGATTTTTTTTCTCCATGTCAAACAGGCTGTCCAATTTATGTTTATGAAAAGAAAGGGAAAAAATAAAAACAAAAGGCTGTGTTTTTGTGAGTCTTAAATTGTGAGGCTAGAAATACATTTAGATAGAATAAAAACTCACATACCTCAGCTTATTAGTGATTGACTTTTGAGACCTTCTACAGAAAAGAATTTTGCTGAACTTCACAACAAGAAAGACCACATAGGGTATTTTAGACCACTTTTATTAAATTTAGTTAGCATTTTTAATTTTTCCACAATGTTGCATGCCTTTAACAAAGTCCATTCTGAAATATAGAATGGTCTATAAAAGATTTGGATGAGGTGTAGAAAGGTGTACAAGAACCAGAGCACCGAGGGCATTTATTATTAGTTTAAAGAGTTTCATTTCACTGAAAGCTGATTTTTTTAAAGTGAGTAAAGCATATATTAGTATATTAATAGTGGTTTAAATTCCCAGCATTTTATTATTTTTCACAAGTCTGTGGGTCAGCTGGGCATATCTGCAGTGAGCTGGCATATTGGCCTAGGGTTGGTTGGTCTAGGATGGCCCATTTACATATCTGGCTATTAGGTTGTTACTGGCTGTTGGTTGGGGCAATGGAGATAACTGGGCAATTTATCATGCATCCTTCAGCAGGTTAACTTGGGCTTGTTCACTTGCAGATAGTTGTAGGGTTCTTAAGGGCAGCAGGAGAGGGCAAGTCCAAGTGTGCAGGCACTTCTAAAGTATCTACTTGCTTCGTATTTGTTAGCATGCCATCAGCCAAAGCCAGTCACATTACGAAGCCCACAGCTGGAGTGGCAGATGACTACTCCAGGACATGGATACCAAAGACATGAGCAATTTGGGGACCAGTACTGTAATCCTTACTCACCTGATTTAGTGTCTTAGGAAGCTTCATTTGGTAGTGGTATCTTTGTGGAACTAAGGAGTCCTGAGCCAGGATGTCTGACTTGAAAGCTGTCACTGTAGTTCAAGCAGAAATAAGGCTGGCATTTAAGAGTAATGGCAGGGAGGATAAACAGCAGGGTTAGATAAAACCACTTGCTGACTAGATGCACTAGATGGGGGAGAAAAAAGGGTGCTCATAGGTTAATTCCAGGCTTCAAGATGGGGTATATGGGAATCTAGGAAACTGGTAAGGTTGTAGACCTAACTATGTTTATAGTGAACATAGGACATTCATGCAGCATCCTAAACAATTTCTATTCCTCTGTCCAGAAGTATTAATATGAAAGAGATGGAATCTATGAAATTCCTTTTTAGAAACTGTTGCTTAAAAATTACGCCAGTGCTTTCTTTACCATCAGCCTTGCAAAGATGTGTAAATGACACTAAGTGTTTTCTCTCATCTTTTAAAAACATATGGGCAACCTTGCCATAAACAATAAACCCAAAAGTTTGGATTTCCTAGTTTCATTTCTCTGAACTGAGCAGCTACCTAGGATTTTTAGAAACTTAGTTTTATAGGTGATGAAGATTATTTTTATATGTAGAAATGTCAATTGCGACAAAAGTTAAAAATTTGGAAATCATTTTATTATCTACAGATCTACAGAAAAAATAGGCAGATTTTTCTTTCCACCTAGATTTAATTTTAAGAATATGAATATTTGATTCATCCTCATTTTCATCTTAACAGATACTGCTACATGTTTAACCAAAAGATTAGGATTTTTGAATGGTTTGCTATTTAGTTACGTTGCAGAGCCAAAGTATAAAAGTTTTGATTTTTTTCTGCCATTTACTTTGTCATCTAGGTTAAACTCCTCCAAACTGTGAATATTTTTTGAAGAAATCATATCTAGGTTATTTATGAAAATATACAAAAGCCATCTCCCTGCTAAGTAAATAGAAAACTAGTTTGATCATGGTTTCTCTACAGATGGATGGAGAATAATTTTTTTGTTAAAGAGTATACCTACCTACAAAAGAAGATAAAGAGAGATACTTGGGGAGAAAGCAACTTAGTGCATTATTTGTTTCCGGAAGACAAACGTGCAATTTATAATTTAAATTAAGATCAGGGTACATAAACTGTTAAGTATGATAAATGACAATGTATTTCAATTTTATATTATGTCAGTTTAGAGAGATGGATTAAGGGAAAGGGTAATGAAGGAGGAAGAGAGACAGATTTTTAGAAATGATTTTCTCATGATTCTTTATGATGTGGTTTTGCAAGCATGGTACAAATCAGAATTAGGTTGCACAGTTAGATGTCCATTTCTGCATTGCTATTGTGTGATTCTCTCATTCATGGGCAGTCTTATTTACTGTAAAACTAAAACAGGGAGACTTCCACAATGTTAGATCAAGGAAGAAAAACATACTTGATAATGGTAAGAAAGCTTAACAGTGCCCAAACTAGTAATCCTCAAAATTGCATCTTCTAGTAACACATCTAGAGTTCTTTGCATTGAGTAATATTTCTCTTAAATCATAACAGTAGTAATTCATTCAGGATAGGACTATTTTAAAAAGCACTTACACCATTATTGGTTTAGTTGATGGTCACAAAGTCTACCAGTGTTAAATAGACGTGGATGTTTTTAAAAACAAATTTTAGAAGTCAGACATTTTTTGTAGTTACATTGAAATCTGCTATATTACTACTAAGAATGGTTGTCTTAAAAGTTGATTTTTAGATTATGTTTCTCTCTAATAAAATTCACTTCTATAAAATTTTGCCTGCTGCTGTAAGAAGACCTGTAAAAACATACATTTTTAACTCAGAAATATTTTTCCTGCCTAATTATCTCTTTGTTGGCATTTGTAAGATTTTTGAATGGCTTGCTATTTAGTTACATTGTGTTTCCTTTTTATACGTGATGTACAAATAGCAGTAATGTTGAAAAATGTAATGTTTGTTTTAAGTTTATAAACGACAGATTGAAATAATGAGTTTGTGGATGTACCATGTAATACAAATAGGCAGATTTTTCTTCCTACCTAGATTTAGTTTTAAAAATATGAATATTTGATTCATCCTCATTTTCATCTTAACACATATTGCTACATGTTTAACCAAAAGTAACTTATCCCTAAATTTTTCTTACATTTTAATATCTATAAGCTATCTTATTTTTATTGGCTTTGATTCAGAATTATTTCTCTTTTATGCTGTATTCCTTATTTGTATTTTTATCATAGATCAAACGACAGTTTTCAACAACACACAGATTTGTAATGGCTAGAATCTCATTTACTAATTTATTATAAAAACAGAATAATCTAGGCATTAAAAACCTGTGTGCCTGATACTTAATCTTTGTGTTTGTTTCCAGAGGCATGCAGGGTGTTTCCTGTCCAAGACACAAACCATATATTTCATTTGTCATATCTAATGTTTTTCATATCCGGAAATCATGCTCCATGTTATGTTTTACAAGACTTCATAAAAATAAGTGATACAAATAAAATTTATAGTTAATTTTTCTGTCTTAGCAAAATTATCTCTTTCTCTTCTTTTTCCCACAAGGGTACAGATGGGATTATAAAGTTTAAATGAGTGTGTATTTACAAATAAAGTCTGAAGTTTTGAAACTAGACAGCCATTTATTATATAGACATTGCTAGCGGTGTGTTGGTAGCTTTACAATAGCTTTCTAAATGAAAACCAACCAACCAACCAACCAACCCTGATTTGCAAGTGTTTGCTGCTTTCTCTGGTGAAAATATCCCATGATGGCTGATTTCAGCCTATCAACATGAGTCACTGAACATGGAGTTGGGAAGAGATGCTTAGTCACACATTATCATATGGTATTTCCACCACACCAGACGTAAGTAGAAGCAAATAATCTTCAGAGCACAGGTAATAGTAAAATGTAGTCAAATAATTATAAGAACATAGATAATAGTAAAATGTCTAATAATTAGAAGTGATGAATTTTGAGTATCTATTATCATTGTTTTTAATTTTTTTCATTGCATGTTTCTAAAATTTAATTTTTAATGTCATCTGTGTTTGAACCACCGACTCCCAAAATTTCTGAATGTTTAACAATCAGCTCTCATAGGCTGGCATGAGCCAGCCCTAGCACACTACTGCACGAAACCATTTCTGGTGAATAGGAAGATAGGTTGTGGTCAGTGTCTGTTGTAGGAGAGGATGTCGTGTGTCTGTGTGCCCAGGGAGGAAAAGCAGCCGTTTTCTGTTTCAGCTCACATGACTAAACACCACCTGGTCCCATAAATTTTGGTGTTTATATTAATATAAGGCCTTGAATGAGAGCAAAATACCAGAGTGTTTTAATAAAAGGACAGGGAAAATAAATATTTTCATTACAAAGATTATAAAAATAAAGATTTTCATTACAAAATTATTCTTATTTTTTTTTCTGTATGTCTCTTGGCTGTTGTATATCTCCCACTTGAACAATAAGCAGATCCTATAGTCAGTGCTTCCTAATGCCACTCCAGTATCAAGGATAAGCTACTTAAATAGTTTTACTCAAAGGGATATATTGATAATGTATGTATTAACAGAAAGTAGTAGCTGTGTTGTTACCAAAAAAAAAAAATGAACTGAAATCTTAAAAAATTTAATATGCACTAGCAACTGAGATAACGAAATGAACAGGGTGTAGTTAAAGAATCTCATGCAACAAATGGCAGAATGTTGTCAAACTTCCCCATTTAAGAAGAGGGTGAGCTCCTTCCTATATTACTATTGGCAGCTTATTGGTGGTGTTAGTCAAGCATTTTGAATAAAATAATATGTTTAAAAATATAATTGATTTCTTTGGGGGAATACAGGAG
This sequence comes from Hylobates moloch, assembly GCF_009828535.3. Lineage (NCBI taxonomy): Eukaryota > Metazoa > Chordata > Mammalia > Primates > Hylobatidae > Hylobates > Hylobates moloch. The sequence continues at coordinate 62,068,915 of NW_026652294.1, forward strand.
ATCTCTAGATAAATTCATTTAGATGGGTTGACAAAACTAATGGTGTGCATGATTAAGAAGAAAAATTTGACATATTTTGTGTATAACCCTTTGAGTATTAATTCTGACCAAATCACACTGTAAATAATGTTAACTGTCATAAAATAAACACAGCCGGGGTTTGCACCATATGTTTTATAATTATTTTGCAGCTTCTTTTTTTTTTGTTTGTTTTTACTGAAAATGGAACCTACTGATAGCTCTGTGAAGTTATGTTTATATAAAGATAAATTATACTTGTACATTAACAAACTTGGCTTCACAGACCAGTGTCTCTAGGAGGTTTTTGTTTAAAAAAAAGTTAAATGAAAGAAAAACTTCTCCCTCTCTCGCTTGGTTGTTTTTTTTTTTTTTTTTCCTGCTATTCCCTCAGAAACGTCGTCTCAAACAGAAATCTGCTGTAGCATCTTGTTGCCGCTTTCTTGTTTTTGCACATGTGAAGGAGAAGCCTTTGGAATGCCACCCAGAGAAGGGAAAAGCCTAACCACTGAACTCACAGAGAGTGTTTGGTTTAAGTAGCCCTGGAGTGGCCTTTCAGACTGAGGCTACTGTGGTCTTTTAGTTTGTTTTTGTTTTCTACCTTCTTACTTGCGAGTGTTTAACACTGCCAGAAATAAAGGCTCCCTTAGAACATTTAAGTAATTTTTAAAACTGTTATTATTTTCATAATCACCATCTCCTCTTGATCTCAGGGGAGGCTAGGCATCCTTGATTATCTTTAATAGAGCCTTGGAAACTGATAGTGCCAATGGGAGGTGGGTGGCAGGTTTCGTAATATGCCTACCTCCCCCTGCCCTCTCCCGGCTCATTGCTAAATATGTCTCTTGGCAGGTCTGACGATATCCATAATTATCAGGCACTGTGAGCCCTGCTGCAGAGCTGCTTGTGCATGACACCTGTCCAGCTCATACTCTTCTCCTGCATCTCCTCGTGCCTCGGCTTGCTGGCTGGCTGTGCGTCAGAGCAACAGTCTGCCGTTAGTGAACTCATTTCTCTTCTTGTCAGATTCTCAGACACCAGAAGTTCTGCCCACACAGCTTACAACATACACCATGGTTTGTGGTGCAATCTTTCACACAGTAGGCATTTCATAAACTTTTGTGAACAAATGCAAAAAGTTAATGCAGATATTTCTCTCAGCATTATGCTTTACATTCCCCCTCTATGAAGTGCTTTTCCCGCTCTTGACAGATTTCTCAGCATAATATCATGTTTTCCATAAAAGTGGATCTTGATCATCGCCCTCTCTCCTAGACAGAGAAAAGCTTTGTTAGTTTTTTTACGAGAGAGAGAATCCAGGGAACCCCAACTGGCTTTCATAGTGCTTAGCAATTCTCATGAAGGGGGTGAAATGTGGAGTAGAGAAATGCACAGTGATTTCTGGAACTTTTGTTCCAGAAGATGTTAATCAGGTGAAGTTGTTGTTAATTAAATTTTGCAGGTATAATAAAACTTGAAGATGAAGCTATATTTGGGGAGAAAATCTGCAGAGAGGAATTTTGTAAAGGGCAAGGTGAACAGTAATGCCACTTCAGTAGTTCATGCGTGTGCATAGTCAACCTTAGAAAGTCTTTAAAAAAAAAAAACAACAAAAAAAACCACTTCACTTTTTTGGCCAGGTGTGGTGGCTCATGCACCTTGGGAGGCCGAAGTGGGCAGACCACCTGAAGTCAGCAGTTCAAGACCAGACTGGCCAACATGATGAAAGTGAAACCCCATCTCTACTGAAAATACAAAAATTAGCTGGGCATGGTGGTCCACACCTGTAATCCCAGCTACTCACAAGCTGAGGCAGAAGAATCGGTTGAGCCTGGGAGGCAGAGGTTGTGGTGAGCCGCGATCATGCCACTGCTCTCCAGCCTGGACAACAGAGTGGGACTCTATCTCATAAATAAATAAAAATAAAACCTCAGTTTTGAAGGAGAGGTCATAGATTTGGGTTTGGGGATTTATTTAGTGGAACAGTTGTCAGGTATTCATAGAAGGTTGGATTAAGGATGAAACTTTTCATCCTTAGAAACTATAGCAGTCTATTTAATGAATAGCATACTCAAAAATTATGACTTAATATTTTTATTATTTATAAAATTTTATTGCACTAGAACAACTAGTAATCATCATCTATTATGCAGTTTTGACTAAACCCTTTTTCCACAACAGGGACCAGAATTAGGTAAGAAAATTTGAGAAAATGTCAAAATACATCAAAGCTTCCTTTTAAATATGTGTTTTTGGTTTTTGATTATGAAAGTAATACAAAATTAATATAAAATTCAAACATTGCAGTAATGTATAATGCAAAAATGAAAACTGTCCATAGCCCCTTTTTGTAGATATAACAGTTCCCCATATGTTATCATTATCATGTATCTGTGGCACTAATTACGATTATTAGTAAATGGATTCATTCTATGTATATTTTTCTTATATCCTACTGTTTAAAAAATATATCTTGTGGTTGACCAAAAAATATCTACCCACTTCCACTCAAAATATCCATGTCAAATCCCTGGAGCCTATGAATGGTACCTTATTTGGAAAAAAGGGTTTTTGCAGATGTGATTAAATCAAGGATTTTAAGGTAAGGAGATAATCTTGGACTCTGTGGGTAGGCCCTAACTACCATCCTGTGTATCCTTGTAAGATATTAGGAGATTACACACAGAGGAGAAGACATATGCAAAGGAGGAGGTGAGGTAAAGACGGCGGCAGAGCCTCCGGAAGCTAGGAGAGAGGCATGCAACAGATTACTTCCCAGAGCCTCTGAGTGGAACACAGCCCTACTCACACCTCCATTGCAAACTTCTGGCCTCTGGAACAGAGAGAGAATGTTTCCATTATTTTAAGCCACTGCGGTGGTAGTAATTTGGTGTGGCAGCCCTAGGAAACTAATACAGGCCTCTTTCCATGTTAGTATAGAGAGATCTCATTCACTTTTTGAACCTCCATATAATTTCCCATTATGTAGATATACCATAATTTATTTAGTCACTTATTTAAAGACAGTTGGGTTGTTTTCAGTGTTTGGGCTTTTTAAACACTGTTGTAGGAAATATCCTTGTATGTGTTTATTACTGTGCATATTTGTTTTTGTAGAATAAATATTTAGAAGTAGAATTGCCAGGTCATTAAGTAGGTACTTCTAAAACTATTGTATTTTGAGTGAATATGACATCTGCCACTTTGATAGGAATATTTATGCTACTCTATCATGACTCTGGACCATAAACAAGGTAGATAACTATAGAAACCATCTCATATATTAACATTTAGAAAATCAACAGTGGAAGTTGTTCCTCTCAACTCAGTGTTCTGAAAAGCCTGAAAGCTCAATATATACTGAGTTGAAAGTCTATGAGAATAAATATCCTCAACAAGTTTTTATATTTTCATTTCTCTAGGAACTGAAAATTTCTGTGACATACGTATTGTTTTCCCACCATGAAACAAGAGCTGTTAAAGAGAAGACAAGAAAAAATAAGAGAAAAAATTATATTCAAGAACTATTGTCATTTTAGAAAATAAGTCATATATTATTAATGGAGTTTGTCAGTAACAATTATCTTCAGTAATAATTATTCAAAGTTGTAAAGACCAAACCTCTATCGTTTCTTTGTCATGATTTTTCTTCTCATTTTGTCATTCTAACCCCACAACTCTTCAATCTTTCCCCACTCCCAAGTCCATTTTACTGTTGATAATACAAGATGCATTTGGCATCTGTTCTGTTGTTAAAGCCCTCAGGAAAAATTACAAAGCTGTTCTTGCAAATTCATCATTATTGGTAAGACCCGTAATTTACCTCATGGTTATCTCGTCCTTTTTCCACCTCTTACCTGAGCTCCAGGATGACATTGCCTTCCTGGGTGAGGCAGCGTTGCAGCATCTCGTCTCTCCCACCTTAATTTGTAGCGATGCGTTGCATTTGGGTGACAGGCAGTTGTTCGTGCTTGAATAACTCAGGATTTGAATTCTACAGTTTGTGGCATCCATGTAATGCTTAGCAGTAGGTACAGCTGTTAACTATTCGCTTATAAATAATCTTTTTTGCCTCTCAACCTGTCTCCCAGGTAGTGTACCTGTCACCATTAATAACTCTTCAGCCGCTCCCTAGTGATTTGACCTATCAGTTGTCGTTCACAGAAAAGTGGTGCTCTGCCCTGCTATTGAAGCTTATGTAGGTTCTTTCAGCTCCTCAGTCACCCCAGCAGCCATATACTTGTAGGAAGTTGTGTTGGTGGGCTTCACAAGCAGGCAGCTGAACACCTCGTACAGTTTGGGAAAGGTGGCATTATGTTTTGAACAATAGATGATAAGACTCCCATTTAGACCGCAAAACAGTGCCACAGGGGTAGATGGGGGTCTGGGGGAGATAAGATGGGCAGTGAAGATGACCAACAGCAAATAAACTTTCCTGTCTCTTTGATGCTAATTATCTCTTTGCACCTAATTATCATGGCATCATCATCATCCTCTGATGTTTGCAAACTAAGAGTTGATGTGTTTGATCAGGTTAGTGAGTCTGTCACGTATGGCATTCTGCCTGTTTCTGAAGCTTAAGAATGAGAGGCCAGTAGCTATCATGGAGAAGATGCGAACTGCCCCCCAGTCCTTGTCCTTTAGCAGTGTGTCCTTCCTCTGTTTGGACATGTGCTCTCTTGCTTCCTCTCTGTGTTCCTGAAGTGTGCTGCTTCCAACACTTCTCCAGATTAATTCCTACTTGCATTTAGGTCTCAACCTAGCCATCACTTTTCCAGGAAACTGCTACTGCTCTCTCTATTTGGCATTGACTGTACCAACTAAAATGCCCATATGGCAGTTTTTGTTTATTTCCTATTATGCTCTACAATAACTGCTTGTTTACTTGTCTTTTTCTCCTACTGGATTGTAAGTTTTTTGACGGATGGTACATAGTGTTGTTTGCTGTATCCACGTTCTGGGAGTGTCATAGAATCTCAATAAATTTATGTTAAGAGAATGAGAATTTATTTTTTATGAACTCACTTTCCATTGACATATCATGGTCATATCAATGGGGAGTTCAGGCAATAAATTATGGCATATATTGTCTACTGTATACTGTGCTGGCACCAGGGGTTCAGATAGGAAAACATTTTGATTGCTTTTTACCCTTTTAGTGAGTGACTAATGGACATTTCTTTGTCTGAGGATATGTCTTGGCAGTACAGGATTTCTTCAGACATGGCTCAGGAAATGGCTGAGAGTAAGGTGAATCACAAGGCAAAAAAAAAAAAAAAAAAAGCATTAAACTGTGTTGGGAAGTAATCCCAGTGTTGGTGGACACACATTACGTTTTTAAAAATAAATCTTCCAAGGAGGTAAATCAGTTAGGCATTATGTTGGTTTGGTTTTCATTTGGAAAGGAATTTACCTTGTAAACGATCTTTGTTATCCTTATCTCACTGGGTGTAAGAATATAGCAAATGATCATGTTTTTAATACCCAGAAAAATGCCATATTCTTTGCCACACAGATGTACACATATGCCACATATACATACATATATGTGTATGTATGTGTTCCTTTATATATAACTAAACACAACAGCGATCTGAAAAGACCAAAAAGAGTAAGAAACTTAGCATTTTAGGGATAACAAGAACAAAAACCCAGGATAAAGCATTTTAGTTTACTTTTATAAGGATAAGGACAGGTTATGTCTGTAGGAACTTATATACAGTATCTAGTAGATAGAATGATAAAATATATTAAGGAACAAAAAGTATTTAGTCATAAGTTCAAGGATAGACTCTTGATTGTGCTGTATCAAATACACTTTTAAAGTTAAAAGGTATTCTAAAAAGGAATACGTGCCTTTAGTAAAAAAAAAATTATATAAAGGACTGTGGTTGAAAGTAAGTCTCATATTGGGGTATAGTTCTAGAAATAGTCTATGCATATAAAACAACATATCTTTCTGTGTGTTTGATAAAAATGGTGAAAGGGAGTATAGTGAACACATTATTCTGCACTTTTCATTTTTCACTTAATAATATATCTTGTAAGCAACTTCATATCAGCACATAAAGAGCTACCTCATTTTTTTTAACAGCTGCATGGTATGGATGTATCATAATTTATGTGCCTATTCCTTCATACACTGATAGACTAGGTGTTGAAACATATTTTTGATCTTTGGTATTCTGGTTGTTGATAGGGGATAAATGGTAGTACATTGCTTTTATTTGTATTTCTCTTAATGAGTAAGGTTTACCATCCTTTTATGATTATCAGTCATTTCTGTTTCCATTTTTTTTCTGAATGTCATTTCAGGTTCTTTCTGTATTTCTATTGCATTGTAAATCCTTTTCATTTTTAGCACCTTTTTGTATCTAAAGAGAATTAGCCCATAGTATATCTGTATTGTAAATAGTTGTTCATAGTTGGTTTTCAGCTCTTCACCTTGTTTTTGCTTTTGCTTTTCATTTGTTTTTGTTGCATAGTTGGTTTTCTTTTTTTGAAGTTTTGTGTGGTTTTATTATCTTTTGATTCTTGAATCTGGCTTAGAAAGAGCTTCAGGTCCTTAAAACAATGTGAACTAGCTAATGTTATCTAGTTATCAATGTTATCTACTAGTATTTTATGTAGTATTTGTATTCAGTGAATTTCAATCTCCCTCCCTCCCCCCATCCCCCACCCCGGGGTCTCTCTCTGTCACCCAGCTGGAGTGCAGTGGCGCTATCACAGCTCACTGCAGCTTTGATCTTTCAGGCTCAAGTGATCCTCCCACCTTAGCCTTCTGAGTGGCTAGGACTGCAGGTGGGTGCCACCACACCCAGCTAATTTTTCTATTTTTTGTAGAGACAGGGTCAAACTATGTTGCCCAGGCTGGTCTTGAACTCCTGGCCTCAAATGATCTTCCTGCCTTGGCCTCCCAAAGTGCCGGGGTTGCAGGCGTGAGCCACTGCATCTGGCCTGAATTTCAGTCTTACTGAATAAAATTTTTCAGCCAGGATTGTTATTTTCTTAAGGTAATAAATGTTGTTGTATAGAGCTTATTATTAATAAGATTTTTCATTCATCTATTTTTTCTTCCACTGTATTGTTATTTTAATGACATTTATTTATACAGAGTATGTTAAACATGTTCAATAGATTATTATACACAGGAACGTCAGAGTCCTATTTAGCAAGTAGACTAATTTAAGCTCAATATTTTTAGGTATAATCCTGAATGTGTGTTTAGAATAAGAAATCACCCCAAAAAAAAACAGAAAATGGAAACAGGAATCAAGGAGATTTGGGCCCTTTCCTTCTAAATTTCCTTAGGGAACTTGTCAGAAATGCTTACCTAGAAATCTTGCCTGTTTGCACTCTGGTGTCTCCTTACCACCTAGGATGTTCTCTTACTCTGAAACTCCTAAGGACCTAGGCAAATGAGAGACCTGAGCTGAAGCCCCATTCACTCTTAGGTTAAATCTGGTGTCTACTAGTAGCTCATACTGTACTTCATTACAGTTTCCTCAGTCATTAACACTGGTAGCAGTCAGTTCCAGGAGTGACAGTTTCAAAAGGGGCACAGTCAACTCTGTTGCTATTGGTTTCCTTGTCATTTTATTTAACTTTATTGTCTTTATTATAATTCGCTTCTCTTACCATGCATGGTGTTCTCACTCCAAGTGCTCATTAGGTAATAAAGAGGAAAACGTGGAGATTGAAGAAGCCGCTTATTTCACAGCATAATCTCATATAGTGTTGTTTTGTTTTTTTGGGTGAAGCTAAAATCTTTTAGAGTTGTAAAATAGAACAGTTATTAAAATATTCTTTTTTGAGATGGAATTGTTGTCCAGGCTGGAGTGCAGTAGCACAATCTCAGCTCACTGCAATCTCTGCCTCCTGGACGATCTCAGTTCACTGCAATCTCTGCCTCCTGGGTTCAAGCGATTCTCCTGCCTCAGCCTCCCAAGTAGCTGGGATTACAGGCGCCTGCCACCACACCTGGCTAATTTTTTGTATTTTTAGTAGAGACAGGGTTTCACCATGTTGGCCAGGCTGGTCTCGAACTATTGACCTCAGGTGATCTGCCCGCCTCGGCCTCCGGTGTTGGGATTATAGGTGTGAGCCACCTTACTGGCCCAAAAGATTCTTTTAATCTTTTTTGTATTCTTTTTCCAGAAAGTTTATATCTTTCTTCTCTTTAGTCATCCTTTGAAGAGGGTTTAACAAGATTCACCCTCACAGTTGTTTTTCAAGGCAGCATTAGGACCTGACATTAATTGTTTTTTTTTTTTTTTTTTTTTTTTTGAGACGGGGTCTTGCTCTGTCGCCCAGGCTGGCATACAGTGGTGTGATCTCGGCTCACTGCAAGCTCTGCCTCCCGGGTTCACGCCATTCTCCTGCCTCAGCCTCCCGAGTAGCTGGGAACACAGGCGCCCACCACCACACCCAGCTAATTTTTTGTATTTTTAGTAGAGACTAGGTTTCACTGTGTTAGCCAGGATGGTCTCCATCTCCTGACCTCATGATCCGCCCGCCTCGGCCTCCCAAAGTGCTGGGATTACAGGTTCACACCTGGCCCCTGTGCCTGGCCAGTTGTTTTATTTTAAAAACCCTTTCCATGTTATATTTGTGAACAGAGCCATTTTCATTGTTACTGCTTTGAAAACACACAGATAGACACTGAAACTCGATACCTGTGTTTTCTCTCACCAGTTCTGCTTCCATGTTTCATTTTCACTGTTCTCAGTCTTCCGATTGAGTGAATAATTAAATGATGACCTGAGAGATTGGTGGGAGTGAACTCTTGGAGCATCCAGCTTTCTTTATGGGGCTTAGACTGGCTTTTCTTTCCCATCATGGTTTTAGGCTTGATAGATGACTTTATACTTTTCTGGACAGCTAGGGGTTAAAACAGAGTGGTGGTTTTGATTTTTGGCATTTTTCAGCTGCTCCTCAGGAGAATATAAAGTGCCTGTGGAGCAGGTCCAAATCGGTGGATGTTTAAGAGAAGGGGGAAAAAATAGCTGAAGAACATTCTTCTGTGACTTAGTTGCCTTCTGTTGCATTAAATGGATGGAAAGGGGGGAATAAGTGTTGTGCTTTATAGTTTTTAACATTAAAACTCTTTTAAAAAGCTTCAAACCTTAAAAAACATGAAATGACCTTCAGGCTTCTTGGCTCCCACTGTTCAGGTTATCAAGTCTTGGTCACACCCTCCCCCATCCCTGTAAAAAATCTAAAGAGAAGTGTGAAAAGCATCAGAAAGTCTCCTTTTGCCAGTTCAGCCTTTTAGTCGCTTGCCAGCACCTTCATCTCTTCATATGTCTCTAGCTAAGGTCTTACATGGAACAAAAACCCGACAGCAATGGAGACCAGATGCCGGTATTTCTTCTCTGTCACTTGGCTGCTGAGCAGATGGAATTTATATCAATCGGGCATGCTAGGAGGAAGAGGCCGTGGCAGCCAACATGTGGAACTGGGGCTGAGTGACATTTCTGCTAATGTTTTGTCCTTGTAGAACATTATGCTTCCTCTTTGCTTATGAGCTGTGGTTTTCCTGACTCAGACTAGGTTCCAGCTCCAGCTGGAATGGCTGTCGCTCTTCCCCTCTCCTCCTGCCCCCCTTCTCAGGGAGTGCTGGGAGCTAAGGAGGAGTAGTGGGGCCTGCACAATGGAGCTCTTTATTAAAATACCTGACATCTGCATGCAATGCACCAAAATCATCTCAGCTCAAGCAGAGGAATGTGCTGGGCATTACTAGTCACTTTTTGTCTAGTGCTCTGTGCTTGTTTGATTTATATAATGAGTGAGTGCCTCTGGCAAAAGAGGATGTTGAGCGTATTATTGGAGGAAGGGAACTTTTTAATTTTTTCCAAGAACATTGTCACAGACAGGCCTAATACTCACACAAAAATATGAGTATTTAAAAACGGTTGCAGCTATCCCATGGATTTCTTGCTGTGGCTTAAAAAATGTTACACCCCCCTCCGCTCCATTTAAGGTAAAATCAGAACTCAAAAATCCAATTTAACATGATATGGAGTTTTAATGTTGGTGACTACTGTTAGTAGGAAGTAGCACTTTTAAGGAATCTCATGTTACAAAGAATCTCTGGAAGGAAAACGTAAAATGCATGTCAAAAAACCATAAAGGCACACACATAAAAAGAATTATTAGTGAGTCTTTAATTCTCATCCCCTCCCTCAGAAGAGTACATTACTGTTTTCATACTGCAAGAAATAGGTATATGTGCGCAAATTATATTTTCTTCTCTAATGATGTAAACCATTTACATTTTACCTATTTATGGCAAGTATATGACAAATACTGCCATGCTAACACGTTATTTCATAAAGCACTGAAGTGTCATGACATTGCTGCTCACATTGCAAAATCAGCAACGTTGTCCCCATTCCCACTTAGTCAGGCCTTTTATTTCTGGTGGAAATTTAACTTAAGATTTTGGTTGGGTTGTGGGTAGATTCGGAGCACCAGGCAGGGGAGGTAGAGGGAGATAGAACTTCCACTATTTTTGTTCCTTTCTTTTGAAAAGCAGCTTCTGGCAGACCTTTCCTGGTCTCTCCCAAATATGTCAGCCATATCTGTCATATCTTGAGTCTTCTAGAAAACTCCCAGGGCAGGCTAGCCATTCTTTATCTTTTTTTTTTTTTTTTGAGGAGTCTCGCTCTTTCACCCAGGCTGGAGTGCAGTGGCACGATCTCGGCTCACTGCAGGCTCTGCCCCCCCGGGTTCACGCCATTCTCCTGCCTCAGCCTCCCGAGTAGCTGGGACTACAGGCGCCCGCCACCTCGCCCGGCTAATTTTTTGTATTTTTAGTAGAGACGGGGTTTCACCGTGTTAGCCAGGATGGTCTCGATCTCCTGACCTCGTGATCTGCCTGCCTCAGCCTCCCAAAGTGCTGGGATTACAGGCGTGAGCCACTGTGCCCGGCCCTTTATCTTTAAGAAACCTAAATTCTGTCTCTTTATCACTTTTTTTAGTGATTCTCCTGTCTGATGTATGTTCCTCTTATATCTTGCTCCATGGTGTGGGGATGGCCCCACAGTTCCCTTGGGATTGAAGTAAACCCATGTAAATTGATTAGAAGCTGGAGTGAAATACTAATATTGGTATGTCTGGAGAAAGACCCAAGTCAGTCATTCTTGGAGGAAATTCTTCAAAATTGCCTTGGATTTCTGTGTTTGCTATTTTTTTTTAACCTATGCTTGTGCCATACCGAAGACAGGATTTCTTATTTATAAAGTCATTCAAGTGGCCTGATATAAGAAACCTATAGTAACACAGCATATATGCCCATAGCTTATGCAGGTACAGTGGAATCTGGAATCACAAAGTACAGTTACTCCTCACTGTGTGAACTTGAGCTCTCTGTACTCAGGAATGAAATAGATTCAGATAAATTACTTAGATTGGGCTGTTGGGATGAAAGGAGTCTCCCTTGGTCTACACTCTCTTATGTGCTGTTCAGAGAATGTCCTATCTCTTGCCCTCCAACTCTTGCTATCTGTGCTATCATTATCTAAACACAGGAAGAAGACAGATTTACATAGTGAAAAATGTCTGTGCATGCAACTACCTGCAATATTGCAGAGGAATAGGAATCTCATGCTCTCCATTCAGATTGTTCTTACACCAGTTCCTTTCCTTCTTGATTTTGTACTTAACCATTCCTGCTTTTCTTTTTGAATCTTTGGCTTCTTTCTTGTTCAAGGTTTTCTCCCTCGCTTCGCTCTCTTTCCCTCAAAATCACTCACATAATGAAGCACTGACCTTTAATGTTTCCTTTTCTGTGACCCTTATGACAAGAATGCTTCAGGCTGGAAGAGCCCAAGTGTCGGGTTGGTGTTCAGCAGTGTGAGATGATTGATTTACTCTTGCCTGAGAGTCCCAGCAAGAAGCATGGGAAAGTTTTCCTCGTAGGCCTCCTGGAACTACTGTGCATGTGCATTCAGCTGGAAGAGAAGGGAGCAGACATCATCCTGCAGAAGTCAGATTATGGTAGCCAAAATGTGTCAGTATCTGCCCATTAGAGTTTCTCAAGAAGGATTCTTAAAGATAATTTGATTTGGTCTTTGGATTCTGGGCCTTGCCATGTTTGGTCCCAGGAACTATGGCACTGGTCCCTGCCAATGTCTGTTGACTGTCTCGTGGGTATGGTCATCTGTCCTCCACTGGGACATAGCTCCTTTAGTTCCACCTGGAAGGAGGCCAAACACAGTCTTTGGTATTGTGTCAAAGTCTGATTCTTTCTCTTGCCAGCTATATGACTTGAGCAAATTACTTAACCTCCGTGAACCTCACTTTTCTCTTCTGTGAAATAGAAATGATAATGTCTACCTTACAGGGTTGCAGAAAAAAGTGGAGAAAATGGTAGTTAACTGCCTAGTAGTACCTAATGAGAACTCCACAAGTAGCAGCTATTTTTGTTGTCATTGTCTGCTAACAGCATGGCAGCCTTGGACAGCCTTTCTATCTAACCTCATGTTTCACTTGGTCAGCAGCATCCCCAGGTCTAACTAGAGTGTGCTGCCTTTGAAGTCCACCCACTGCCATTAGGGCTCTTTCACCACTACAAAATGAGAAACTCTCCCAGAAATGAGGGTTGTCTCTACCTGTCCAAAGGAACACATCTCTACATCCTAAGAGGTTATCTCCTAAATCTGCTAAGGTTGATTTGAGAGAAAAGGTCCAATTCCTATCTTTTGGGACTTTACATTAGAATTTTCAGAATCCTTGTCTCTGGCCCTTGATCCCTTCAACTAGGGCTATGCCTCTTTCCAGCTCTAGACAAAATTTCTTCTGGAAGAATCACCCCCTCATACCTATCCCTCCCCTCTATTGCTCATGGAATGCACTAGGATTTATCATGCAAATGAAGGTCATACCTCCCAGAGACACAGTCCCTAGACACTACTCTGGGTTACATTTTAATGACAGCTGAGAAGGTAGAGCTGGTAAAGGAGGCATTCATCCCTGTTTAAAAGAAAACGAAGCACAGTGCTTACCTCTGTCTTTTTCTTAAAATTAATCTGACAATTCTGGCAAGCACACCTTCCCTTCTCAGCATAAAGACATGCTGATAACACACTTGCTTTTTGTTTGTTTGTTTGACTCACCAAACTATATGATAAAGACTTTTGTTTTCTGGTTTTATTAAAATATGACTTTAGGGCCAGGCTCAGTGGCTCATGCCTGTAATCCCTGCACTTGAGGAGGCCGAGGCAGGTGGATTGCCTGAGGTCAGGAGATGGAGACCAGCCTGACCAACATGATGAAACCCCATCTCTACCAGAAATACAAACATTAGCTGGGCATGGTGGCAGGCACCTGTAGTCCCAGCTACTCAGGAGGCTGAGGCAGGAGAATCACTTGAACCCTGGAGGCAGAGGTTGCAGTGAGCCAAGATGGTGCTACTGCACTCCAGCCTGGGCAACAGAGCAAGACTCCATCTCAAAAAAAAAAATACATATGTGTATATATATGACTTTTGCACCTTTATGTCCCAAATCTCATGTAACAGAGACTTTAATAGAATCTGATTAATAATAGTAAGGTGGGGGCATTTGCCCTTTATACCTAAAAGGCATATTTTCTATTTTTATTTTATTATTATTATTTTTAAAGACGTGTTTTCGCCCTATTACACAGGCTGGAGTGCAGTGGAGTACTCAATACAGCCTTGACCTCCTGGGTTTATGCAGTCCTCCCACCTCAGCCTACTGAGTAGCTGGGACCACAGGTGCACACCGCCATGCCCAGCTAATTTTGTATTTTTTATGTTTAATAGAGACAGGGTCTTCCTACGTTGCCCAGGCTAGTCTTGAACTGCTAGGCTAAGTGATCCTCCTGCCTTGGCCTCCCAAAGTACTAGGATTACATGCATGAGCAACCACGTTCAGCCATATTTTTAAATTTAGTTTTCATTATAATATTTTTATAAATAATTCAAGCTACACTGCAGTATATATAATAGAAAATGAATACACACATCTCTTCTCCCTTCTTTCCAGATTTTACTCTCAAGATGCAACTGGTAGGCCCAATAACCAGTCTGTGTTCCTTCCAGACCAGTAAGTTTTAAAGGATTTGGTAGAAACCCTGGCATGAGATATTTGTGCCAAGTGCCATTTTGGATTGGTTTACACATCTGAAGTGTGGCTGAGAATTCTGCAAGTATCTAATTTATTAATCGTCTTAGAAAACTTAGGACCCTATGACTTGTCCACCCTGCTTTAGAAATAAAAATGTATATGGTTACATCGAACCTACAATTTACTGTGTTTATATAAACACCCCAGGCATATTTCCTTTCAAAAATGAAATGAATGACGTGATTTTTTTGTCTCCTTTAAGCTTTGGAGGAAGGGAGTAAACTAATGAACTTTACGCTCTTGTAAATGTAATGCTTTGCATCATAGGACACCAGGTCAGGTTTGTACATTTACTTAAGTTTGTGTGTACGTGTGTACGTACGTGTGTGTGTGTGTTTGCAATTAATTTGTCAGGTAAATTCCAGCATATAGGAGTTATCCTCCCACTGCCCCTTCTTTCTGGGCAAGCAATACTGTTTAAAACACATACTCATGATCAGAATTGGGCTAAAGTATTTTGTAGAGCTTTATTTATTTAATGAGATACCACGAAAGCCTTAATACTGTAAGGCAAATATTGCAGTGAATGCCAGTATTTCAGTATATAGTAGCATATCCTTGCCTTTCATTTTGTTAAGATTGACTGACATTTAATTGCCTTGCCTATGTTAAAAAAGGAAAGAAATTACCTTATAGGGATATGCAAGCTCCTGAGGTTTCTCAGCTGTGAGCCCAGCCAAGTTGCCCTCCTCCAACTGGCTACTTCCCTCCTTAACACACAGAACCTTATACACAACAGTAAATAACCCTCAATAAATTTGAATCTTATCTCAATCTAAAGACACCACCATCATTATGGGGGAATGTTGTTAGTCTGCAAAACCTCAGTCAGTTTAGAACAACACAGCAGTATCCAAACTTCTTGGCTTCGTCTGGATATTGTTACTGCAAGTGTTGGTGCTGCATTCCTGGATGCCGTTTACAGAGTGATTTCTTAAACATTGGTTGTGTCACAGTGCAACTGACCAGTTTAAAGCCTTTTGCTATTTTGCTCACAATCAAAGAAACCAGAAACATCCAATTAACATTTACCTCATTTAGAATTAGAATCACCTGATTATTTTACTACATTTGGAATAAGTATAAGAGATGCTTTTAATATGACAAATTTTAAAACTATCTAGATTAAAACACCTTTTGATTCACTTTTTTATTAAGATAAAACTATAAATTAATAATTAGTCTCCTATTAGTCTTAAGAGATTTTTCAAATGATTTTGGATTTTAAGATTAAAAAAGAAAAAAAAAAGAAGCACACATTTAACTGGGTTTGTTTTGTGTGCTTGTTTGTATATTTAGACTGTGTGTACTAGAAAGAACCCGCTTTGGGATGGAAATAAAGACTCTTTGAGTTCTCACCCTGTATTCAGGGGGTTTCTGGGTACCTATGTATGTAATTTGGACATTGATGATACATAAGTAATATTTATCTCAGTTGGTATCAGAAGGTCTCATGAGTTTTCTTGAGAACTGCATAACTGTTATCCGTTGTAAACTCGCTTCTTTAGGTTAGTGTGGTTAGATTTTTTTTTTTTTTTAAGTTTCCGCATAATCATTGGGGAATCTTAGTATTTAACTTGCAAACGCATCTCACAGTTCTGATACCTGACGCGGCATCACAAGAACATTATCTACACCAGCCCTGTCTTGGTAGGATTGAAAAAAAATACAAGAACAACAAAAAGAAAATGCATGTTAATGTGGCTGAATATTCATTAGAACCCTGTGGCCTGGGGCTGGAAGCACAGTTAGGCTGTGTGTTTACCAGGCCACCCGAAAGGCAAGAGGGCATAAGGCACTTAGAAACAGTGGCTCAGCTCAAGCAGTGTTGTCTTTGAAAAGTTTTCATTTTCCCTTGAATCAGCTACAGTCTCTTACTTAAGGTCACTGCAGTTTGCAATCTTTGGCAGAAGACTTCTTCCTTTTTTGGTAGTGGCAGTCTGACTTTTTTTTTTTCCCTTTTGGAAGTGTTTTCCTCTCAAACTACCATTATCTTCCAAACCTGTTTCATGTTATCATTGTCAGATGCCTCTTTTCTGAATTTCTTAGAACAAAATGCAATGAGATGGATGTATATATATATATCTTTTTTTTTTTTTAGCATGGAATTGAAAGTCATATGGTTATGATTTGAGAATGTCAAGCTTGATTTTTTTTTCAGTTTTTTTTTTAATTTTTTTTTTTTTTTTAAATCTTACCTTTTTCTCTGGGCAGTGAACTCGTTGCAGAGACATCAAAGAGAATGTGTACTGGATCAAGGTGATTTTTTTTTGACCACATCATTGCCAGCTGTGGTGTTTATGATTAGAGACAGACGTTCCAGACACCTCCGAGTCCTCACTAAGCGTCAGATCTTTAACGGGATCCATCCCAACTGAGTGACACTAAACAGACAGCCAGAGGGGAGTTGGTGGAATAGAACAGGGAAGAGGGCGGGTGAGGGTGAGGGAGGCTTTGGTGCCGGGTGCATTCACCAGCCAAGCTCCGCTAATGCCAGGCTGCAGGCTGCCCAGAGGCCCCATAGCATTCCTTTCAGCACAGCTTTCATTAGCCAAGGGGAAGACTAGAGCCCAGCAAACACAGTCATTGATCCTCTTCTCACTGGGCGCAGGGATGCAGTGTTCAGGTCACAGCCCAGTCAGCTTTGAAGCAGCTCCATTTCAGACACTGACAGCCACAGACTATTGGCTTCTTGGAGCTGACATGATTCCCTCTCGGATCTCCATGCTCTGCTCCATGCAGCTAATGATGTTGAATTCCCTCTGGATGTTGCTTCCACTTGCAATATTAACAGTTGTTCAGTGGTCCTATTGATGCAAGAATTATGTAAATAGCCAACAGTACTGATAGCTGTACATTAAAGGGAATTCTCTTCTGTTCCCTTCTGGGTCAGTGTAACTGCCAGACAGTTTTGCCAGTTCCAGAAACCAGAATATATATCTGGAATCAGTAATCAATGTGGTGGTTTGGAGTTCAATACTTGGGAGTTTTTAAAATCAAGATGATCTGCTTATCTAGCGATTGCCATTAGCAATGAAGAAAGAAATGGTTTTTTGACAACTACTTATTTCTCTCTCCATGTGAAAGTGTTTTTTTTTTTTGTTTGTTTGTTTTTCAATTCTGTCATCATTGAGACATGGATCCCTTGCTAACAACAGTTCCTGGTGACTATAGAAATTAAGACTCCTTAGAAGAAAAATGTTATTATTACAATTCAAAAAAGAAACAAATGTGCTCACCTGTTGGTGGGAGGACAACTGAAATTTGCATGTCAGCTGTAAACATCTGAAAGATAAATAAGAGAGGAAAGAAAGTTTATGATACAGATAACAGATTGCTAGTACAGAGCTGCTTTTTCAGAACCTCTCCTTTATTACTCGTATTTTTCCCCCCCCTTTTTTAAAAAAAAATCTAAACAATTAGATGTCAGCATTGGGTGAAAAACACATAACAAAAGGTTCTGGCTTTTGCTCATCATTCTGATCTTCCTGCTCTGCATACTGAAGCCCCACTTCCTTTCGTTGTCCTCCCAGTGGAATTTCAGCCACTCAGACCAGTCAGGGGTGTGTTGGCAGCTATCCTCTTTGAATGGTAGAGAGTACATTTGTTCTTTGCACAGAAGGAACATGAAAATTTGGTTTGAAACCTAGTAACTCTCAGGCTGCATGGTCTGGAGACAATAGAATTATTTCATCCCTTGAAACTAGACGAATCTTGAGTAATCAGGTGAACCTGCCTTGCTGACTGGTGGTGCTTCACTGAAGGGTTGGACCAGGGTGTGGAAAGGACTTTGGTGGTTCAAATTTCCACTGGAAAACTGTGACATCCTGCCATCTCAGAGAAGAAAGTGGCAGGAGATGTCCACACGTATAGGTGGTTCCTGCTTACCTGGCTAATAATATTCTTGCTAATATTTTTGAAAAGGAATTAGTTTTGGACCTTCACGGAAGCTAACGTTTAATCTCATCAGGCATAAACACGAGTGTAGGGTGGAATAACAGCCTAATGTTTTGAACCCCATGAATTTGCTAATCCATAGGAAGTTCCGTTAAGAAGCTCCCTAGTTCATCATTCATAGTATTTCACCTGTAGCTCTAATCCCCAGGCCCATGACTGCCCTTCTCTCTTCTGAGTTGTGTGTCAGTCTTCAACCTACGGTCCTTCCCAACTGTGGACTCATGTACAGCTCTGAATGAAACTAGCATCTTTCAAAGAACAGTCTAGTTTTCTTCCTGGTCCTGTACCCCTCTGTGTTTCATTGTACTAGAGAAATTTCTTATTTATTAAGAACCTTTTCGGCCGGGCCCGGTAGCTCACACCTGTAATCCCAGCACTTTGGGAGGCCAAGGCGGGAGGATCACGAGGTCAGGAGATTGAGACCATCCTGGCTAACATGGTGAATCCCCGTCTCTACTAAAAATACAAAAAATTAGCCGGGCATGGTGGCAGGCACCTGTAGCCCCAGCTACTCAGGAGGCTGAGGCAGGAGAATGATGTGAACCCAGGAGGCAGAGCTTGCAGTGAGCCGAGATCATGCCACTGCACTCCAGCCTGGGCGACAGAGCGAGACTCCGTCTCAAAAAAAAAAAAAAAGAACCTTTTCTCATGTCTTAGACCCGTGTCTTCATAAAAGCTATTTACTTTAATAAAGTTTTCACATTTTGAGGGGAAAATAATAATAAATAATATTCTATACCTTTCATTTGCATAAACACTATTTCATTATTATGTTTTTCTTTTCTTTTTTTTTTTTTATTTCATTTGAGACAGAGTCTCATTCTGTCACCCAGGCTGGAGTGCACTGGTGTGATCTCAGCTCACTGCAACCTCCGCGGGTTCAAGCGATTCTCATGTCTCAGCCTCCCAAGTAGCTGGGATTACAAACATGCACCAAAACACCCAGCTAATTTTTCTGTTTTTAGTGGAGATGGGTTTCACCATGTTGGCCAGGCTGGTCTCGAAATCCTGGCCTCAAGTGATCTGCCTGCCTCAGCCTCCCAAAGTGCTTGGATTTCAGGCATGAGCCACCACGCCCAGCCACATCTCATTATTTTTTAAAAGTTTATTTTGTATGAAGAAAGTTATGCTTTATGCCAGTGCTACCCTTCTCCAGGAAAACAACTAATTGATGTTTGAGATGATTGTTTTATTTGATGAAAAATTATACTTTTATATCAAAAAGATTCTTACTAGTTTTTTATAGAATCCCCTTAAAACATCAAAGTGTTATAGTGTACATGAAAGATGTGTTTGTCCACATACTAACCTCGCAAATAAATGTATAAAGTAAAACAACAAAGTAGTTTTATTGGATGTGCCTTTGTCATCATACGACAAGTTAGTTCAGTTGGTTGTTTATTTAATTACATCGTGCTCAGGTTCTATTTGTGTGCGTGTGTGTGTGTGTGCGCGTGCGTGTGTTACCTTTATTGGTCTTCAAGACTGCTCTGTGTCAGCATTATCCCATTTTACAGGTTATGCCACGGAGGCAGAAACAGGCTCTCATTAGTTTGATTGTGAGTTATTGGCTTGAGGATTATTATGACTCATGATATTTTAGTGTCCTCAGTAACAATAACTTTTTAAATTGCTCAGAATTTTATTTACCACATGTTGAAATAGCATGAGTTTTAAAAGTACTCAGTCCTTCTATTTGAGAGAATAGAATAATTTCATCAGTAATTTGATGATCAAACACCCTTTTAAGGATTTCATTTCCTCATCACTTCAAGGAAATAAAAAATACTAATATTGAGGAGGGTAATGCTTGTGAAGCTTTCTTCAAATTATAAGACGTTTGTGTGTATTCATATGTGTATACAATAGATTAATAGGTAAAATAGATCAATAGATTAATCGCTTGATTCAAACAAATAAAAGTAGGTTTCACATAAATTTTTGATTCTGTTGTATATATTTGCACTAGTATTATAAGTATCATAATGAGATTTTTACGGAGAGCACTTCTGATGGAATTTTAAATGAATGTTTTAATGTATTATTGGCTGGCACAGACACACCAGTACACAAATCCTTTAGTGTGATGGCCTTGTGCTTGTTTTGGTGAAATAGTATTACTTCTATGATGCAGGAAAAAATGCCTTTGCTTACTTTATCGGCAAAAGGTCTTGATTCTTCTGCCCCTAGAGTTAGGTTAAGAGTATATTTATTAGCCAGGCGCAGTGTGTCTCAACGCCTGTAATCTCAGCACTTTGGGAGGCTGAGGCCCACAGATTCTTTGAGCTCAGAAGTTCGAGACCTGCCTGGGCAACACGGCTAAACCCCATCTCTACAAAAAATACAAAAATTAGCCAGGCATGGTGGCTTACACCTATAGTCCCAGCTACTTGGCAGAATGAGGTAGGAGGATCAGTTGAGCCTGGGAGGTTGAGACTGCAGTGAGCTATGTTTGAGCCAGTGCATTCCAGCCTGGGTGACAAAGCAAGACCCTGCCTCAAAAAAAAAAAATAAATAAATAAATAAATAAATAAATAAATAAATTTATTGCCAGGCATGGTGGCTCATGCCTGTGATCCCAGTGCTTTGGGAAAATGAGGTGGGACAATCCCTTGAGTCCAGAAGTTCAAGACCAGCCTGGGTAACATAGCAAGACCCTTTGTTTACAAAAAATTTAAAAACCAGCCAGACATGGTGTCAGGTGCTTGTAGTCTCACCTACTCAGGAGGCTGAGATGGAAGGATCCTATGAGCTCAGGAGTTTGAGGCTGTAGTGAGGTATAATCGCACCACTGCACTCCAGCCTGGGTGACAGAACAAGACCTGTTTCTTTAAAAAAAAAAAAAAAAAGTTTAGTGATCTCCATTAGCTTGTCTGAGAAAGCTTTCATATTAAACAAAAGCTAAGTGGCTATTAGTTCCAAGTTTTGCCTATCCTTCTCTCTGCCTTTTGTGGAACAAATGTGTGTTTCCTGACAGCCTTCAGGTATACGTGTAGGTCTGAAAAAGTATTTCAATGAGAATTGCATATTGAGATCATCTGGAAGGAAATGTAACTTTTTGCCCATGTAAAATCTCGCAATCATTACTCAGATTAAAGACAAAGTGAAGCCAGCTAGCTCAGTTAAATTTTCAGTTCCCTCACTTTAGCACCAAATACCACCCTGGCAGTGAATCACCTGAGAATTTCATCCATCACTCATTGATAAAATTTGATAACATTTGTAGGTCAATTTATTCCCCTGGAATTTCCTCTACACCTTCCCTATCCTGTAATGTGCCATAGTTTGAGGAAGAGAAAATGATTCAAAAATCTGTAAAGGCTTATCTATTGATTTCTGACCTAGGAAAAAGAAATTAACCAAGGTTTAGATCTTGTATTTGAAGAGCTGGTGCAAATATATACAGCATGTAGCTATGTCGGGACTCGGTGAATTTCCCTGACTTTGTAGATTGTACACCAGATGTAAGGGTAAGTGAAAGAAGAAAGAGTATGTGAAAGGAGGTCAGATACCTCTGTGCTTCCTGCCTTTTTATATCCTAATTGTATTACAGAGGGGTGTTAAGTGCATCTCCTTGCTTTCTTTTCATGACCAAGTAGGAGACTTTCCTTTTGGTAGCTATTGTGCACCCCTAGGAAAATCAGCAACTCGGCAGAAAGGAAACCAGGATGCAGGCTTAGCAGGAGGCTGTCCACCCAGTGAGGAGGTTGGACATTCTCTCTTTTGTAGAGATGATTGATGATCTGTGGAAAAAGAACAGTGGGCACTGAGGCCAGCTTCTCTAAGACAGCTTGAGTGAATGTGTGGCTAGCGCTTCCTTGATTAACAGAGGTCTCCCTGACCGTGGCAATGTGTTATGACTCATAGGCTTGCAGGGATGAATTGTTCCTGAAGTTTCTCCAACATCTGAGGTACAAACAGGTCTTTTTAGCCATTTGCTAGACACCAGAAGAAAAAATGGTCTAACCAATGTAAGACCTGGAAACAGCCTAGAATCTTCAAAAATACTTGCACTCAAACTCACCTTAATTTTAGAACCCAAAATCTGGACAGAGAACCATGTCAGCTAACCATTACAGTTGAAAGTTCATCCAGGTGACCTCTGTTTCTTAGAAATGTGCAAACAGCCTCTACATATTTCTTGTTTAGTAGTTAAATGACTTTATAACTTGGAGCTTTGGAGATTCTTTTTAAAATAGCCAGTAATACTGCTTTCTTTGGCCAGATAACAATTTTCCTGCACAGGTTTTGGAACCTTATACTTTGGTATGGAACTGAATAGATCTTTGAAGGCTTCAGAATTACTTTTACCCAGGTTAGTAACTTTGACTTATTCTCAGTTTAAACTGTTTCTTTTGCTATGCTGGTTTTCTGTAACTGGGATGGATATGCACAGAGGAGTCAATTGTTTCTTAATACTGTTTTAGAAAACTTTGTGACGTGGTATGGATTCCCAGTATGTCCGATACCAATGTTATTAGTGAAATTGACTGAGTAACTTATGTGTGCAAGGTCCTTACTCCCAACAGTTAGAGACATTTATGTGTTTCCTGTCCTCAAGGACTGTAGACAGCAGCTGCCTTGCATGAAATGATTGTAGTACATTTACCAACATTTATATGCCAATAAGTAGAAATGTATATGTTAGAATTTGAGGATTTAAGTGTCGAGGTGATCTGTAAGAGAAGATACCAGAGCCAGGTGGCTTTCTTTGAATGACAGCTTCCTGGAGAAGGTGAGACTTGTGCCTAGATACCAAAGTTGCTGAAGATGAAGTGGACATTTGGGGTGAGTTTAAGATGTGCGAAACATGGGCTGAACATGGTGGCTTATGGTTGTAATCTCAATGCTTTGGGAGGCTGAGGGAAGGAGTTTGAGGCCAGGAGTTCAAGACCAGCCTGGGCAACATAGTAAGACTCTGTCTTTACTAAAAATAATAATAATTTTAAAACTGCCAGATGTGATGGCATGTACTTGTAGTCCCAGCTACTTGGGAGGCTGAAGCAGGAGGATTGCTTGAGCTCAGAAGTTCGAGGTTACAGTGAGCTGATTGTACCACTGCACCCCAGCCTCGGTGACAGAGCAAGACAATGTCTCTAAAAAGGAAAAAAAAAAAAAAGATGTGCAAAACATACACAGAGGAGGGAAAGAGTAGAGAAGGAGAGTGTTTTGTGGGCAGAAGGCAGAATATCCTGGATAGAAGAAAAGCAGATAGTTGAAAAGTTAACTTCGTGGGGGCAAGCATAGTGTATGAAAATTTGGATTTGGGCCTCTGGGCATAAAGAGCCAAGAACCAATAAGAATTTTGATCTGCGTGGAAAAATAGGATGAAAATTTCATGACCAAAGAATTATTCTGGCCATAATAAATTCAGTTGTGAAGAAATTAGAGTAATTTTCTTCAGATATTCAAGCCAACATGTACATGGCAGAAATAAAACAGAATAGGTAGTGGCTTGAACATCTTGTAGTGAGAGAATCAACAAGAATTATGATTCTTTTACTGAGCATTAATAGAGATTGAAGGACTGTGTCTCTTTTGTTGCTTTGTATTATTAATTGCAAGATGTTGGTGATACAGTCTACCCAAGTATGTGGCAAGAATTCTACATACTAAAACCTGTTTAAGAGTTGACTGATGTGTTGGAAATGTCCACGATGATCAAGTCCAAGGTGTCTTTGACCAGAAGTCCTGAGGACCTATGGAGCGGAATAAGTAAGTCTCCTTTTAGGGTTTATAGCGGAATCTTAAAATTTGTTAGTATGTTGAATTATGGACAAAGAAGCAATGCGGACCTTTGTTGTAGTACTTAACTTTATATGCTGTTGTTACCTGTTTTATCTCTCTCACCAGACTTCAAATTCCTTAGTGGCAGAGAAAGTATTTCTTGCTTATCTTCATATACTCTGTGCCTAGTAAAATGCTTGATAGGTCATCAATACTCAATGACTAAAATTTTTTATAATTTGCATTCTCATTGGTAGTGAAGTATTATAATAATGAACTATTGTTATGTACTGTTGCATTTAACTCTATTTTAGAATGCTCTCAATAGTTTGGCCGCTTTAAGCAAGTAGGAGAGTATTCTCAATTATATTTGGCTTTGTACTCGTGCTATGTGTAATTAAGGTTCATTTATTTATTACTAAGTGTTTTATTATGGACCTACTATATGAGCAGGTTGTTGAATGGAAGCATATAAGAAGGAAATAGGCTAGGCGCGGTGGCTCACACCTGTAATCCAGCACTTCCAGAGGCCGAGGTGGGTGGATCACGAGGTCAGGAGTTCAAGACCAACCTGGCCAACATAGTGAAACCCTGTCTCTACTAAAGATACAAAAATTAGCCAGGCATGGTGGTGCGTGCCTGTAATCCCAGCTACTAAGGAGGCTGAGGCAGGAGAATCGCTTGAACCCGGGAGGTGAAGGTTGCAGTGAGCCGAAATTGTGTCACTGCACTCCAGCTTGGGCAACAGAGTGAGACTTCGTCTCAAAGAAAACAAAAAAAAAAATAGCTAGGTGTGGTGGCATGCGGCTGTAGCCTCAGCTACTTGGGAGGCTGAGGCAGGAGAATCGCTTGAACCCAGGAGGCGTAGGTTGAGCCAAGATCAAGCCACTACGCTCCACACTCCAGTATGGGTGACAGAACAAGACTCCGTCTCAAAAAAAAAAAAAAAGAGAAGCAAATAGATACCCTGCCCTCAAGAAGCTTGTAGACAGGGGAGCAAAATGAGATTTCTCTATTAATAACTGCACTGTTTGGTAGAAAATACTGTGTCCAATATGAGATGTCTAGATATAAAGTGCTGTAGAAGTTATTGAAAGTAGGAAAGGTTCCTTTCATTCCAGAAGGTCAGGCGGGCTTTATAGAGAAGTGTAGGCTAGGCATGGTGGCTCACGCCTGTAATCCCAGCACTTTGGGAGGCTGAGGTGGGCAGATCACTGAGGTCAGGAGTTCAAGACCAGCCTGGTCAACATGGTGAAACCTTGTCTGTTACTAAAAATAACAAAAATTAGCTGGGCGTGGTGGCACCTGCCTGTAATCCCAGCTACTCAGGACGCTGAGGCAGGAGCATCACTTGAACCCAGGAGGCAGAGGATGAAGTGAGCCCAGATCGCACCACTGCACTCCAGCCTGGGTGACAAGAGCGAAACTCCACACAAACAAATAAACAAAAAAAACAAACAAACAGCCTGGCCAACATGGTGAAACCCCATCTCAACTAAAAATACAAAAATTAGCTGGGTGTGGTGGCGGGTGACTGTGATCCTAGCTACTTGGGAGGCTGAGGCAGGAGAATCGTTTGAACCCGGGAGGTGGAGGTTGCAGTGAGCTGAGATCGCACCATTGCATTCCAGCCTGGGCGACAAGGTGAGATTCCGTCAAAAAAAAAAAAAAAGGAGAGAGAGAGAAGCGTACTTTATCTGATCCAGTAAGGGTAGATAGAATTTCAACTTGCCAGATGACACAGGGTCAGAAAATCATGAGACCTATTTAGGAAACAGCAGATAATTTCACTTAAGCGTGGGATTAAGAAGAGTCACAGGAAAGAAGCTAGTTATATCCAGGACTTTCCTTGACAAATAATGGTTGTCTTCCTGAAGGTCTTTTGAGGTCTCATCCAGAGCCGAGTGGGTGGCCTTCATCTACTCTCACATAAGTATTTTTGTGACTTTTCTAAAAACTTGTTATGCCTGTAAAAAGTTTGTGAAACTCAGTATTTTTTTTAACTTACACTTGACCATTAAAAAGGTAAAAACTTTTCTACAATTTCCATCCAAGTTTTAATGGGAAAAGTTTGCGATAGATTTTTAAAAGCTTTCATGGCCCAGTGTCTGTGCCAGTTTCGTCAACTGGCTTTTCAGAGTCCACTTCTTACTAAGTCTTTGGACTAAAAGTGAAAAGAGCTTCCAGAAAGCTACAATTATGCTTTTTATTTGAGGAAGTGTTTCTGGTTGCTGTACTCCAGAATTTTTGAAAGAGATTGTAAATGTGGTTAATGAGACTTTGTGTACCTGTGACTATCCTACAAATGTGCTAAAATGAGACTGTGGCCTTACAGCTTAAGAAACTGACTTGTTCTGCTTGGGATGTTAATATTGTTATGAATGGTAACATGAAATTCAAATGACCTGATTGAAGTTCTTAGCACTGTGATTAATGGATGAATTTAGGAGAGGGAACTATATATGATTTTTTTTTGGTCTTTAACTGTTACTGATAAGGACTCAGAACCTTTCTGATTCTCTTTTAAAAAGTTTTCTCTGTAAACTTAAAGCACTATTTTCTTTTAGAACAGCTTTAGTGTTTCAAGCTTAAAATCTTCTCTCTTTAAATCCTGGCTGCATATTCGGCTCTCTCCCTCCAGGCAGAGTTTTCTCCAGACCTTGGTTGGCTCTGAATCCCAAGAGTTAAGACAGCCTAGCTTCTATAAATCAAGAGACAGCTTCATTATCAAAGTTATGTGTTTTCACCTTCATAGATAGCCAGTCCTAGTGTTGGTGCCTGGCCCTGCCTTATCATGTAACCATCAGCACTGCATACTGGAATGTTCTTTGTTTGGATTATTTACTCCTTCTATAAACAAAGATTAGAGCAAAAAATGTCAGTACTGGGCCCCAAGCAGTGGTGACTGTTACTGGAAAATTGCAGTGGCATGGTGTGGGATGTGATTTGCTACTCAGGCAGGGTAGCACTGACTTGATAGTTATAATTATTTCTGAGTTCTGTGCTGCATCTCTTTTATACATTTTATTTCATTTATTCTTCCCAATACCCCTAGAAGATAGGTTCTGTTCTTTCCGTTTTACAGATGAGGGAAACAAGTCTCAGAAAAGTTAGCAGTATTGCCTCAACTTATGTTGTAAGTGGCAGATAGTTGTGTTTCAAACCTGGACATTTGACTTCATAGTCTTCTCTTTTACCTACTACATGATAAAGAAATTCCAAAGATGACAGTGTTTAAAATAATGTTAACCTAGAATTTGAGCTTCCTCTAGCCATTACATGGTCCCACAGTTTTGTGGGGTTTTTTGTTTTTTAAGAGATGAGGTCTTGCTGTGTTGCCCATGTTGGAGTGGAGTGGTTATTCACAGGTGCAGTCATGGCACACTGCAACCTCGAACAGCTGGCCTCAAGTGATCCTGCCACCTCAGCTTCCTCAGTAGCTGGGACTATAGGCACGTCCTACTGTGCCTGGCTGGTTCCACAGTTCTAATTTGTTTGCGCAGGATGAGAACACATTTTTAGTATTGAAACTTTTATTTATTTATTTCTAGTTTTTTACAGAACATCTAGAGATAACGGAATTTATCAAATCTTGACTGATCTCCAGTATTTGGAGGGTGTGTATCTTTCTTGCAGTTTTCAGGGTCTACTTTATTTAAGAGTTTACATTTTAATCGGAATTCAAGGAAAAAGCAAAGTTATTAACCAGTCTATTTTGGGAGTCAGTATGTCACAGAGGTTCATCAAGCATCTTGTATCATTTGGAATAGATATAATTGTGAAAGAGGAAGACAATTATTTCAGAATATGTGGACTTGGATTCTGGAATACATGTATTTATGCATGTATTCATTCTGGAATACGTGTATTTATGCATGTATTCATTCTGGAATACGTGTATTTATGCATGTATTCATTCTGGAATTCGTGTATTTATGCATGTATTCATTTCTGGAATACATGTTTTTATGCATGTATTCTTTCTGGAATACATGTATTCCAGAATTAGTTTTTCTAGAACTTCTAAGAAGTTTGATTCTCAGTAAATGGTATGACTAACTACTTGTTTTGGAACATGATTACATAAGCATTTTCACATACAGTGTAGGAAAATAATCCTTATTTCACAGATGAGGAAACTATGACTTAGAGAAATGGGTGCTGTTGCTAAGATGACATCTAGTAGGTGCAGGTGATGTGTTGTGCTTAAATTTGCCATATGGATTCCGACTTGCCTGTAGGTGCTGGGTATGTTTGTAAGATCAGGGTATATTCATTTCTTGACTAGAATAAGTATGTTTTCTGATTCACTACAAGGTTATTTTTCTTATTGAACTATAATTCCTGGATAAAACCTCTTGAACTTAATAACTATCACCATAAATATGTTTAATGGGTTTATTGGCATGTTGAAAATTGTATTGTGTTGGCACATGAAGAGGCCCACATAATTGCTAAATAATGGTCCTTAAGGTATTTATAAAGGTGTTATTGATTTGTAGTTTGTATATCCATATATATTTATAACATTCTGGTGACAAATAAAAACTTGAATAAATATTGTTATGTCTGTGGATATCAGTGATAGTAAAAAGTTGAGATATGCCTTATTTAGGTCCACTCTTCCAGATTATCATTACTCAGATTTTTTTTGAGAGACTGCTTGACCCCATTTTCCTATTTCTTGAGTTTGTCCTTTCACTATATGATTAGAGACCTAGTTCTCAACCAGTGACTGTATTGCCTGATGTTGACTGCAACATGAATGTCCTTTCCCCCTTCCTCACTGCCTTTGGGCCCATGTATTTTGTATTTCTGATTTAGAAAAAAAAATTCTTAGAAAAACAAAAATGAGTAAAAAAAAAAAAAGTCAGATGGATTGTGAGGGCATGAATTAGAGTAGGCAAAGGATTGTTAATTTGTCTCCTTCTGCACATCCGTAGTATAGTGTTTGTAGCTTGGCCCAGGAAGAATGATATTCTGCTTCATTTTTTGACCCTCAAAATATCCTCGTTCTTGGCTATACCCAGATTTCCTTAGAAATGATGTTTGTTGTAATGTTTTGGGACAAAATTGTGGGAGGAGGCTGTAGGAGGATGGTAAACCATATATCTCACACTTTAAGAATGTTTTTCCTCTTATATTCTTTTCTGTTTTTCTTTCAAATACTCTAGCAAACTGTGTGCAATTTCTCTTCTTCATGTGAGAATTTATCTCAGGGCAAGAGACAATTCATTTAACTGTCACGAATTCATTTAACTTCCATGTGCTTTTGGAAAGTCTTCTTGGTATGCTTTCATTGATTGAGTTACAATCCCATAAATCTCGGGTATATTAGAATATGCTTGCTGTAGCTCTTCCTTTAGGTGACTTCATGAGGCCACATGAAACCACCTTCTGATATTTATGCCTTTGTTTTGCCCTCTGTGGGATTAACCCCATCTCCTCATCAAGTAAAAGCCTGTATACCAATTCACAGACTTTCTTTTCAGCAGAATAAATCTTACTGTTGATACAATCTTTTGAAATGGAACATCTTTATATTTTTATGTAAAGTATCATTTTCCTGCAATTCTGTCTATGACTTTGTATAGCTTTCCTACATGATTCTATGGCCTCCTCAGACCTGTGGAAGACCTTGATTCTAAATCTGAGCAGACAGAAAGCTAAGTGCCAGAATGATATTCTTCAAGTAAACCATTCACTCCAAGAAAAGGTAAGAGGGGGAAAAAAAGACAAAACAAAACAGAGTGTGGAAATGTGTCTAAACTAGTGTCCCCAAGGGTATCCCAAAACCATTTATTCTATGGAATGTTAGTAACTGTTGTGCTTTGAAAGTTACAAAGATCTGATGAGTTTGGGAAAGCCTGTGTTAAAAAAAAATATTAACCCAATCTTGTATTCAAAACTTTTTAGAAACTTCTTTTTGTTCTTAGAGACAGAGTCTTGCTCTGTCGCCCAGGCTAGAATGCAGTGGCGTGACCATAGCTCACTGTGACCTTGAACTCCTGAATTCAAGTGATCCTTCCAAGCAGCTAGGACTACAGGTGTGTGCCACCACGTCTGGCTAATTTTTCTAATTTTTTGTACAGGTGGGATCTCACCATGTTGCCCAGGCTATTCTCAAACTCCTACCCTCAAGTTATCCTCCCATCTCGACTTCCCAAAGAGCTAGGATTACAGGCATAAACCACTAGACCCCCACTCCATCCATGCCAACCATAAAAGGATATGTTACATTTCCTAAACTCATTTATCTGAGGAGACCTTTTTCTTGGGACTGGCAGTCAAAAAAGCCCTTGCAAATTAGAAATGCATTTTAAATATGCAAGAAAATGGCAAAGTGTCTTGGTATTCCCCAGGCTTAGTCACTTAATCTCTGTTCTTTAGCAGTTCAACCAATGGAGTAGAGGCTATAGTTTTCTGTGGGTGTCTTACCTACCCTACCAGAGGTCAGGGTAACACAGACCTTAGCTTCCTGACCTTCCTTTTGAGTGTTGGTTACATTCGCTTTTTTAAAACCAGCTTAGCCATTCATCCAGCCCCTAATGGGATCAGCGTTTCCATCAAACCAATTGTGGACAGAGAGTTTTTAGGGCCCTTATTTATGCTTCTTAGATTTTCTATGTATCTCAGGATAAGTAAACTCTAGGGAAATACTCTGTGTTATGCAGACTGTGGGAGACGGGTTTAGTTCTAAAAGCATGTATTAGGCTCTGCAAGAGCTACTTAACCCTAATGAAGTCATCTGACTCTAAGGTTTTATATATCTTTCATCCTCCATTTGGACACTCAGCTCTCTATCCATCCATCTCACTGAGTGGTTGTGAGGGTAAAATGTATGAAAAGTATTGAAAAGTTGTAAACTTTGAGAAGGTTCTATAAAAAGCATTGGTATCATCATTATCATTAGTCAAGAGGTGTATTGAGGAATGGTTTTCATTGCTGACTCATAAGTTACTTCCCTTGTTCGTCAAGATTTTTGGTGAAAAGGGTAAGCATTACTCATTCATATGAATAATAAAGACTCCCTTCAGAAGAATGTTTGAAAGGCTAATTAGATTTCTGTTACTGTACAATCATAATAGCATTAGAGAGCACATATGTAATTTTAAGTGCTTTACTTATATTTGCTCATTTTGTTACCACACCAACTCTCTGTAGTAAGTATGATTACTAACTTTATTTTACAAAGAGGAAAACTAAGACGCAGATCACTTAGGTAACTTGTTCAATATCATACAGTTATAAGTGGCAGTACTGGGATTTGAACTCACACAGTCTAGCTCTGGAGTCCATGCTGTTAACCACTGTCTTAGTATGATTTATACCAGGATACTAGAAGACACACCACTGCCTTATAGAGACTGGTTCAAATACTAATGATTAGTTATTAGTCGTGAGACATTAGACAACCCAATAACCACCTGTCTCATTCCTGCGAAAGGACTTTATTTAGGTAGAAAGCACCAATAGATAGTAGTAGTGTAATCTCAAAACAGAGTGATGGTTGTGTCCTATTTTGCCACTAGAAATGCTTTTTTCAAATCTATATTTTAAAATGATTAAGCGATGATCATTGTTTTCCCTCCCTCGTGCCTCCTGCTCCATCCACCCTGAAAAACTAAATTATTTGGCCAAAATTTGCAAGCACTTATAGAAGATTGGTTAGCATAACTCAGACTTGCATTTATGAGTGGATGGGCAAGGACAAAGTAGACTGTGTAATTGTTTAGTCATATATGAACTATATATATACTTCAAGTGAGTGAGATGTTTTGTTCATTCTAGATATTTTTTTATTTATCTGCTTTGGATTTGGAACTCTTAGAAAATCAAAGAAAAAAATTGTTTGTTCTTGCCGTCAGCCTTCATATGGTTCCCGAGACAAGTGCTATACATTTAGAAAATTAAAAGGGTAAATATTAAATAAGAATGCAAGAGTTGGCAAGAAGTCAAATGAATTGGATGCTCATTAAATGCCCAGGGTTTGGGGACAGGCAAAGTTACTAAAAACTGGAGCAGGCTTAATGAGACACATCAGACTTGAGTTGAGTTTTGGTGGATGGGTAGGATTCTGAATGGTGAGGAGAATATTCTTGAAAAGGGGTAAAGGAGAGAGGGAATGTAGTGGAAACCAGGGTAGAGTCAGCATGCATGTGGCTAGAGACATGTTTCAGCCAGTGGGCTGGGCTGCAGGAATTGAGGAGGAGTTGGGAGTAGCTGGCCACTAGGCTCAGACTCTGGGAGTGCGTGAATTCCCAGCTGTGAAATGGGGCCCCATTTCATAGTCTGGGATTACTGAAGGTTTAAAGTGGAAGAATGAAATCCAGAAAGCTGAGTTCCAAGAGCCTTAGTATGATAGTAGTAAATTGAGTAGTTGGAATGAAGATTGATCATATTTTCTTAGCCAGGAGAACCAATTAGAAGGCTATTTAAGATATTTAGGGAGGTCCAGGTGCAGTAGCTCATGCCTGTAATCCCAGCACTTTGGGAGGCTGAGGCAAGCTTATCACTCGAGGTCAGGAGTTCAAGACCATCCTGGCCAATATGGTGAAACCCCATCTCTACTAAAAATACAAAAAATTAGCCAGACATGGTGGCAGGCGCCTGTAATCCCAGCTACTTGGGAAGCTGAGGCACGAGAATTGCTTGAACCCAGGAGGCAGAAGTTACAGTGAGCCGAGATTGTGCCATTGCACTCCAGCTTGGACAACAGAGTGAGACTCTGTCTCAAAAAAAAAAAAAAAAAAGATATTCAGGGAGGAGCTATATTTGATGGCAGTGCAAATGGAAAGATAAGGGATGGGCTTGAGATACACCAGAGGAAGAATTGATGTGATTTAGTGTGGTATAGTTAAAATGCCAGGTCATTTTATAGTAATATAATTAATATTTATTTCATTAACAGTAGATTAATACAAACCAATTTCTAAACATAGGCTCTGGAATCAGACTGCCTAAGTAAGCAGTAACCTCCACACTGACCTCAAAAAAGTAACTTCACTGACTAAGCCTCAGTTTTCTCATTTGTTAAATGAGAATAGTAATACCCACCTTGGAAGATTTACATAAGAATTAATTGAGATTTAATTCTTATTTATATAAGAAAGTCCTTGGCATGATGCCCAACAAATAGTAAGAGTGCAGTATATTTTAACTATAATCATTAGTATCCATATTTTAAAATGGGAATTTTATTACATTGTAGTTTTTTTTGAGTGCTGAACATACTTGTGCTTTTCTTATGGCAGGTATAGTCATTGTGTTAACTAATAAAACGGTTATTAAATATCTTCAATCTGTCTAGCGTTTGTAGAGTTTCTGTTGTTTGTATTCACATTATTCTGCTATTTGATATCCAGTAGCCCAGAGAAGATGGTGACAACCCCTGGCAGGGACACGCACCTCCTCTGGGGGCCACTGAGAATAGGATAATAGGATTTAGAATCAGTGGTAGAGCTGGACCTGGAATCCAGGCTTCTTCATTGTCAGTAAAGGTTTGTTTCCCAATATCACGCATCATAAATTAAGGTAGAAGACAGAAGAAAACATAGAATTTTTTTTGGTTTTTTTTTTCCTTGATTATAGATTTTATTTATTTATTTATTTTTTATTTTTCCTTAAGTTATTGGGGTGCAGATGGTATTTGGTTACATGAGTAAGTTCTTTAGTGGTGATTTATGAGATTTTGGTGCACCCATCACTGTATACGCTGCACCCTATTTGTAGTCTTTTATCCCTCGCCCCCCTCCCACTCTTCCCCCTAAGTCCCCAAAGTCCGTTGTATCATTGTTAGGTGTTTGCGTCCTCATAGCTTAGCTCCCACGTATCACTGAGAACATACAATGTTTGGTTTTCCATTCCTGAGTTACTTCACTGAGAATAATGTCTCCAGTCTCATCTAGGTCGCTGTAAATGCTGTTAATTCCTTCTTTTTTATCGCTGCGTAGTGTTCCATCATATATTCATATATAGATATATATATATGATGGAATGTATATATATGATGGACTATATATATGATGGAATATATATATGATGGGATACACACACAGACACACACACACACACACACACACACACACACCCCACAGTTTCTTTATCCAGTCATTGATCGATGGGCATTTGGGTTGGTTCCACGATTTTGCAGTTGTGAATTGTGCTGCTATAAACATGCGTGTGCAGATATCTTGGAAAACAGAGAATTTCTTAAAGTCTGTTTATCTGTTCACAGATATGACTGGCTGACCTGCGTTCTTCTGTGTACAGTGTGTCCTGTATGATGGTGGACGTTTTTAGCCCACCCTTTTTACCGGGTTAATTGCCACTCTACTCTCAACTTAAATGCCACCCAGTCTAAATGACTTTTACCCTTTTTTCTTAGCCACCACATATTTTCTTTAGAGCAATTTTTATACTTTGTAGTCCTGTATTTGTTTACCTATTTGTTTATTTAGTACCCATCTCCCCCACCAAACTTTTAGGTCCATGAGAGCAGAGATCATTTCTTTTTTGTTATTTAGTGTGCTTGGTTTCTGGTATAATGTATGGCATATAATAAGCAATCAATAAATAGGAATTTGAGAATGAATTCATGAATTAGAGAATATGTAATATTCAGACATATGTCAAGGGGCATGGTCTCTGCTTTTGCTGATAAAACCAACTTGGATTAACATTATTAAAACTCTCAGTGCTATACTTTCATCATCTAATATGGACAGAATAATAACTGCCTACATCTACCTCACAGAAATGTGTTTAGGATAAATGAGATACTGAATACTGTTTTCTGCAATATCTAGAAATTAGGCCTACATCATAAACTGGGTGTTTAGGGAACTTCCCTGTTCCACACTTTGAGACGACTAGGAAACCCCTTTCTGATATTAGAGCTCCAAAAAGGCTACCAGAGTGGCCATGCACAATAGTGACCACAAGGGTGAACAGACTCTCTGAGTCCTTCACCTTCCTGCCAGCCAATGCTTGACTCTGCAGAACATGTGGATCACAACCTAATGTGTGGAATTACTCTGCTATCTTCAGAAAAAGAGCATCATGCATATCTAATGCCATGTTGATGGTGGTAGTAGTACTGTGGAGAGGGTGCTGATGTGATGATGGAACCAAAGTTGTGAGGTAAGAAGATACTTTAGAAGCAAACACCTTCCAGATCCTAGTCCTATAAACAGCAACTGGGTGTCTGGTAAATGCAGCATCTGTTTGAATAGACATATTTGAATAAGGTTTTCTCACCATAGCCTGGGCTTCTGAAGAGCTTGGTAGAGTATTTTGATTGCTGAGATCATCCCCTCCCCATCTTTAAAAAGGATATGGATCTCCTACCCCTGATAAACACAAGAAAAATATATACCATAAATATTTATATGATGAAAATTATCTTAAATATTTAAAGAAACTGCAGAGCATTGCTTAATCATCTTATTGAGAATCCTATATTTAAACCTTAAATGTCTGTTCTTAGGCATGAAGGAGTCAGGTTAAACTGCCTTAAAAATAAAGTGCCTCACAGTTGTATCATAAAATATCAACTGACATTAAGGTAATTGTGCTTAAGCACAACTTAGGGCTCTTTTGGATGTTTGTCATAGTCACAATAATGGTGCTGTTTTTAATAGTCCAATCCTAGTTCTAAAGAAATAAACTATATTCTTTGTGTGTGTGTCCCAAACAGAATCATCTAGGGAGAAAATGTAGACTCCGAATTCTTTATCTTAGTAAAAGAAGCACAGGACCACATTAGATATGGGTTCTGGTATCATTATGGTGTTTTTGTTTTGTTTTGTTTTGTTTTGTTTTTAATGAAACATTCTAAAGGGCCGGGTGCAGTGGCTCACGCCCGTAATCCCAGCACTTTGGGAGGCTGAGGCAGGCGGATCACCTGAGGTCAGGAGGTAAAAACCAGCCTGTCCAACATGGCGAAACCCTGTCTCTACTAAAAATGCAAAGATCAGCCGGGCGTGGTGGTGGGCACCTGTAATCCCAGCTACTTGGGAGGCTGAGGCAGGAGAATCACTTGAACCCAGGAGGCGGAGGTTGTAGTGAGCCAAGATTGCGCCATTGCACTCCAGCCTGGGCAACAAGAGTGAAACTCCATCTCAAAAAAAAAAAAAAGGAACAGAAAAAGAAACATTTTATAGTAGGAGCCTGCATAGTCCAGGGTAGTGTAACACTCCCAAGAATCTCAGCCATTTCCTACATTAGGATCAGTTTTGCTGATTTGAGTCAAACTGATGTCTGTGTCTTCAGAGAGCCGTGAAATCAAGTGCAAATTTCTAAGCCCTAGCCACTGGGCCCTAGCAAGCTCATGTTGAGCCTTTATGAAATTGGAAAAGGTGTTCTTTCTGAGCGGATAAAGCCCAAACCAGAGCACATGGCTTGGCCGTGGTGAGCCAGGCCTGAACTACATTCAGTACCACTTGCCACTTTGGTGGCACTTTGGGAAGTGCATACATTGAGCACCTGTCCCCAGAAGGACCGGACCCAAATCTCTAGGCAGAACGCAAGCACTGTTTACAGGCGACCTAGGAACCATGTAATTGTTCAGATTGACATTCCTGTCACAATGCAGGTGCTTTTGAGTATGTGATCTGCTTAAGTCCACAGTGGTCTTTTGGCCTTTGAGCCCCAAATCCTCAGAGTCCATGGCATGATCTCACTCTATGGAACAGAAAAGTGTTTCATTTTATGTTGAATTTAAATAATACCTGGGAATATTTGCTGCTGATTTTTTTTCTTCTTGCTACCCTCTCTCATGTTAGGCCAAGAAAGCCAAGTAGATTAAACTACAACTGTCCTCTTTTAGTATCTGCCAATAATTTAGATAGATGTTGATGATTTATCACCACGTTATTAGGCTGTAATAATCCCCTATCCACTTGGATCTCTGGAGAACCTCTTAACTGATCTTCTCTCCTCCAACCTGTTCTTTACTCCAACTCATGGAAGGTCACACTTGCTAATGATATGTCATTGACTTTCTCCTGGGTTCAAAGAAAATCCAAACTCTTCTTTTTATTTTATTTTATTGTATCATACTTTAAGTTTTAGGGTACACGTGCACAATGTGCAGTTTTGTTACATAGGTATACGTGTGCCACGTTAGTTTGCTGCACCCATCAACTCATCATTTACATTAGGTATTTCTCCTAATGCTATCCCTCCCCCAGCCTCCCACCCCCCAACAGGCCCTGCTGTGTGATATTGCCTTCCCTCTGTCCATGTGTTCTCATGAAAATCCAAACTCTTCTACATGGCCTGCCAAATCTTGATCAAAACCTTACAGGACTTGCCAGGCCTACATGACCTGTCTCCTTTTCCCTTCATCTCTGACTGCATCTCCTCTCTCCCTCCTTCACTTTTTCAACTTTGGCCACACTGGCTTCTTTGCTGTTTCTTTTCCCTAAAAAATTTTGCTCAGACCTTAACTCAGTATTCATCTCAATGACTCTTTCCCTGACTACTGTATGTGAATTTTCAGCCTTTCCTCACCCACACCATCTCAGGTCCTCTTTCTCCACTGTCTTTTCTTCCTTAAAAATTATTTTCTGGCTGGGCTCAGTGGCTCATGCCTGTAATCGCAGCACTTTGGGAGGCCAAGGCGGGTGGATCATGAGTTCAAGAGATAGAGACCATCCTGGCCAACATGGTGAAACCCCATTTCTACTAAAAATATAAAAATTAGCTGGGCGTGGTGGCACAGGCCTGTAATCCTAGCTACTCAGGAGGCTGAGGCAGGAGAATCGCTTGAATCCGGGAGGTGTAGGTTGCAGTGAGCCGAGATCATGCCACTGCACGCCAGCCTGGTGACAGAGCGAGACTCTGTCTCCAAAAAAAAAAGAAAGAAAGAAAGAAAATTATCTTCTAACATAGTTCATATTTTATTTAGTGTGTCTGTTTCTCTTCCACCAGTATATAAGCTCCACCAGGGTAAGGGTTTGTCTGTTTTATTCACTGTTGTATCTCCAGTGCCTAGGACAAAACCAAACATGCAGCATATAGTCAAGACCTATTAGTTGAGTGGAGGACTGAATGAACTTGGCCCCTGCCTGCCTCTCTACCCTCGTGTGTCATCAGACTTCATCATGTCCTACATGCCCACATCTTTTCCATCTTTCTGCTCTCTCTAAACACGCCATGCTTTCCCCCACTCTCTGTGCCTTTCTACTTGCTGCTGCATCTACTTAGATGGTTCATCTTCACCTGCTTGGCTCTTCAGGCATGGCTAAGAAGTCACCTCTGCTAGAAGGTCTGCGTTGGCCCCCTGCTGTGCAAGTAGAGTACCGTTTCCCAGCATGGGAGCAACCTGAATGCCTTACTTTTATCCTTTTGCCTAGCTCTTCCATTAAACCACATAAGCTCCTTGAGGGTCTTATTTGGATTTGTATTTTCAGTCTGCACATAGCACAATATAGGCATGTCTTAAATGTTTATTAGCTGAAGAAAGGAGGGACAGAGGCCAGCATAGAACTGGAAGATTATTTCAGGATTTCAGCCATCCTTAGTCTACCTAGTTTACCTACCATGTTGCCGTGTTTATTATAGTAGGTGCTCAAGACAGCTCTGAATGAATAAGTTGTTTGTTCCCTCTTACACATCCCCACCCCTAATTAAAAATTCAAATTATTTTTGTATCACTATTGTACTTTGAAAAGATCTTCTGAATTGATGGCTTCTAACTTCAGGTTGTTGGCCAGATCTGGATGTGGTCAGATAAGGCAGATATAACTGCTTCCTGACTCTAAAACCTATCAGGATGCCCTGGTTGGGAAATGGATAGAGCACCTTAGTGTATTTTCTGAGAAACACAGATCAGTGGTTTTGCTTACCTGTGTGTTGATAATGAGTGCTTTTTCTGTGTGCGTACTTTGTTTCTTCAAAATAGGACTTACATGAAAACAAAGTGGCTTAATCATTCAATTACAGTTTCCTCTATGAAATTTTTGAATAAAAATGAAGTAAAGCAGGGGAGCTGTAAGTCTGTTTCATACTCTGCAGTATGGATGATCACCAGGAAACATTTGCTTAATGGCATCATAATATTCTGAATGTTATTTATACTAATGATTAAGAATTTCATCTTAGTGATGCCTGTAAAAAACTTAACCTACATGTGAAGTTGACGTAAGACACACCGTTTCAGATTACCCATAAAGATTTTAGCAGCAGTGTTCTGTGACTGATTTGTAATGATGCTTACTACCCATCATTGAGTAGACTTGATGGATAGCTACAGAGAAAAAAAAAAAAAAGGGCAGGCCTTTGCCGCCCTCGAAGGATGGAGCTTTTGGTATTTATTTGATGCATGACATGTATTCCTAAAAGACAGGAAATACATCATGTGATTTCTCAGTGGACCATACATCACAGCAGGAACACCTTTACAAACTGCCAGGTAAACACATATTAAAGTTAATTCTCAGAGTGCTTTTGTTGCTTTGAAGAAATCATATGCAGTAGAAAATCCCTCCTATTTTCACAACCAGGAGCAATAGCCAGTTAATCAGTTGAAGTGGTGAATCTTTACCAACACAAACAAACTACATGTTTTAAGCATTTTTAACTGAAAATATAGAAATGTGCATTTTGAGATTAGCCAAGGCCTTTACTTAAGTATGGATGGTTGTGCTCATTAAAGTTCTGAATTTTTACGTATGCCACAACTGTAATGTATCACCAAGATTTTCACCTCTTACTGCTTTAAAGTGAACCTGGAACTTAGACATGAATAGGTTGAGTGTAGAATCATCCAATCCTCCAATATTTTGCAGTTGTCTTGGCCACACCATGTGAAAGCAGGATTGTTTTTGTTTTTTTTAAAGGGTGGGGGAAAAAAAACATTGTCAGGACTCCCTAAAGCATTCAACTTAATTTTGATAGAATGAACTTTTACAATCGTATTTCACTGGTTTTTATAGTATTTCATTAAAAGATAAAATTGTATTTATAGATGAAACTGTTATAATCAGGTCTGAGAAAGAATAACTGATCCTTGGTAAATTGATTTGTAAAAGCGGAAGTATGTGAGCATACCAGAGTGTAGTTTTATTATTTTGTTTATTTAGCATGCTGTGGACATTAATATATTTTAAAGAAGGGAAAATGATTTTGATTAATCTGGTAGCGTAAGCATACACATAGTAGTAACTTTTTCTTTGTGTTTCTGTATAACTTAAAAAGAGATGAAGCTAAACTGCGGTGAAATAGCCCTTAGAGACTGGTAATCCACCCCTAATGAGTGAGTGCACCTGTGCACATTGCATGTGAACAAGGTATGATGCATATCTTCAGCTGCTCACTTGACTTTTTCAGTTGGATAAATTTCCATCCTCTTTCATTGTAATATGGCCCAAACTAAATTCGCTGTTTTCTTAAGCCTTCCTCCCGTTTCCCAGGCTCTCTTAGAATTACTGCCATTTCCCCAGCTTTCAAGATATCCAATATAGCTAGAAAAAAATTATTTTGAAGGAATACTGGGTGTGCTGTAGGAGTTTTATGTGAGTTTTTTTTAAATTATTTTGACCCTTACCTCTGATCCTCTTAAGTTTTGTCTTTACCAGATCTTGTCATTTCTGAGAAATGAATGTTCCTCTTCATTTGAATGGCCTCCCCAGCATGAGACCCATTCCACCTGTTGAGTATCTCACTGCAGTGGAAGGATATTACTTGATTAGCAGCATTGCCTCCAGCCATTTGTATCCTTAAAGCTGTGGCAAGATCCTTTTTTCACAAATCCCATTCTCAGCACTTCACTCTCCATTCAAGATTCACAGTGGCTTTTCACTGACTGCAACATATAATGTAAAAATATTTGTCTTTGCTCTTGGTGCCTTGCTTAACATAGATCCATCTTCATTTCAGGTATCAGTCTTTGTTCTTTTATGCCCTGTGGGAACCCACCACAATCATGCTGTCTGTCTGCGTCTCTGTCCTCCAGACTTGTGCTCCACCTCCACACCTCTGCTCATATGGAGCCATATGGTCTGTAGGATCTTAGGTCTTATATGCCGCTGATTCAAGTCCTAAAAGTCCTTATTCAATTCTGCTTGACTCTCTTCCAAGGAGCACTCCTCCACAAACCTTTGAGCACCTAGAGATTAGGGACTGCTCATTCTGACATGAAACCAGCTGTACTGCATTTTATTGTTATGTAGTTGTGTTTATCTCCTCAACTCCAGACGAAGCCCTTTGAAAGTTGGGACTCTATCTTAAATGTGTCTCTTTTTGTAGCTTCTCTTCTTCAGGGAGTGTAGAATACTTTCAACCCAGCACAACTGTATGCAAGACCTGATTGAGGAAACATAAGAATCACTAGGCCAGGGTCCCTTCCCTCTAGGTGCTCA
The DNA here is from genome assembly GCF_009828535.3 of Hylobates moloch. Taxonomy (NCBI): domain Eukaryota; kingdom Metazoa; phylum Chordata; class Mammalia; order Primates; family Hylobatidae; genus Hylobates; species Hylobates moloch. The sequence goes on from NW_026652294.1 coordinate 62,110,136, forward strand.
CAGTCTAATGGAAAACAGATGTGTCCTTAAACACACACATACACACACCTACACAAATACATACACGTCTGATATGAAGTGAGAAAACTCTAAAATTTATACTAATAAAGGTGTGTATTAGATGAAAGTTTGGAGGAAGGTGAGTGATATGGTTTGGCTGTTTCCCCACCTAAATCTCAACTTGAATTGTGTCTCCCAGAATTCCCACGTCTTGTGGGAGAGACCCAGAGGGAGGTAAGTGAATCATGGGGGCGGGTCTTTCCCGTGCTCTTCTCGTGATGGTGAATAAGTCTCATGAGATCTGATGGATTTATCAGGGGTTTCCGCTTTTGCTTCTTCCTCATTTTCTCTTGCGGCTGCCATGTAAGAAGTGCCTCTCACCTCCCGCCATGATTCTGAGGCCTCCCCAGCCATGTGGAACTGTAAGTCCAATTAAGCCTTTTTTTCTTCGCAGTCTCTGGTATGCCTTTATCAGCAGCATGAAAATGGACTAATACAGTGAGCTTTCACTCTAACAATAGGGAGAAAGGTCTTTGATTTGGAGGGGTTCCTACTTGAATTGTATTAAATTAGACATTTGCATTTGAGTGTTATTGGAAGAATAGAAAGATCCGTGTATTGTTTTCTTGCAGAAAAATTTTTGAAGGGAAGGAGAAACAGTATTGTTAAGTAAGAAGTAAGGAACTTAATAACTTGATCAAGTTCATGTAACTAATCAGTGGCAGAACATGAGAGCTCTTATTCTACTGCCGGTAGTTTTGAGTAGTAAGTTCTGCTGCCTCCTCAAGTTTTGTTAACATTCTTTTGAGTCACCTGAACATATGTATGAAATTTTTAGCGGGTAAGAAACTTTTTAGCCCCCCTTATGTAACACTCAAATCACTCAAGAGTGTTTCCTTTTCAAAGTACTTCAAACCTGCCATGGAGTTAGCCTTTGGGGAGGAGAAAGGCAGGTAACATAAAATATCAACTGAGAGTCTTTGAAGATGGGTGATGTGTTTTTCTCCTTAGGATGTTAAATCACATGTCACCACATGTGTGCATGGAAATGAAAAATGTCAGAAACACATTTATGTAAACCATGGATCATATTTGCATATACATTTCAACTCAGCCTTTCTACCCTGAGACCAGCAATGATTGATGCTTTGTATTTTGTCTTTTTAAAGATTTCTCTAGTCCTAGGATTTTGCTGCATGTTAAAACTATTATCTCAATGAAAGGTAAATTAGATAATAAACTATAAACCTATGCTGTCTAGCACAGTAGCCACTGGCCACATGTGTCTATTTAAATTTAAATTAAATTAAAAATTGATTTCCTTAGTTCCATAGCCACATTTCAAGTATTCCATACCAAATTGAGATGTGCAGTAAAGGTAAAATAACAGATTTTAAAGATTTATTACAAAAACCAAATTTAAAATACTAACAGATTTTTGTATTGGTAATATGTTGAACTGACAATATTTTGGATTGTTTTATTAAGTAAAATACATTATTAAAAGTTTGCCTCTTTTACTTTTTTATAATTGTTACTTAGAAGCTTAAAATTACTACTGTGGATCACATATTTCTGTTTGACAACACTGACTTAGAAAGTTGATATGTTAATTTTTAATTCTATTGTCTTAGTGTATAGGTTATACTGAATGAGCTTACTAGGCATTTTGGAAAGCAGAGTGATTAGCAATGACTGAAACATAATATAGATGATTTAATGATTCCTAACATTTTTTGCCTGTAATTTTTACTGGGTCTACTAATCAGTTTTTTGGTTTTTTTTGCTAAAAGAAGCCTTTATCCTTGTTCAGGTCATCACCTTTCAAGACTGTTTTGGTTTTGATCTTGTTTAGACTTTAATCTTTGCTACTTGATTGGCTAGTGTCAGGCAAACTGAATGATCGGGATTAAGATTCAAATATTTCATGAATACTTTCACTACAGCATTTCTTTTTATAGGAACTTACAGTCAATACATTATATAAGGCAGTACTTAATCTGTCATATTTGCAGGCTAAGCCCTGAATTAGATATTTTAGTGCATGAAAAGATCTCCAGACTAAACCCATTCATTTGCTAATTAGAAAAAAATTTGTTCCCCACTAAAACATTTTACTCAGTAGTGTTTATGTAGAAATACTGTGACTATTCCTACAAAGTTGCTTAATTTATTTCTGTGAGTTCAAACTAGGTTCAGTATAATTTTTCCATTAGTGTAAGTATAGGCCTGCTAGTGTTATGTAAACCCTATTTAGCCGTTAGTACTGCTGTCACCCCTCTGATTACCTAAAGAGGTCTCTAGAGCAGAAAACAGGCTTCCTAACTTATGAGTTGTTAATATTTTATTTTTTATGTTATTTGGAATATCAAGATATAGTAGGTTAGGGAGAAAAATCCTTTGTGAATTTGATAGAAAATTGGAAACTCAAGAAAAAGGCCATTGTTAAGGTTTTTGGCTAATCTTACTGAAATTGTTTGTAGTAACCCACACTGCTGTATAAGGAGAGGGGAAACAGTGCCTTTTTGCATGCTATGGGTAATATGTAGCTTAGTAGTACAAAGATAAAGCAAAGAGCTCCAAAGATGGGGCCAAAAATAGTCGTATTGGGGTTTTTGCTGAATTGAATTGTACTGATGCCTGAATATTTTCCGGGATTGAGCCTTCTCTTCTAAACTTAAATCTTGTCCTGTTTCACCATCTATGGTAAAATATCCATGGAAACAAAGTGTCTTCCTCATGGTTTGCTTACTGATCCTGCATTAGGAAAGACCACACAGACATTCAAGGAAGAGAAAGAATATTTCATATGGTTGCTTTCCCTGTTAAGGGGGACCCAGAGAAATGTTTATTTCTGAATAGCTTACCTTCACTCCAAGAAATCGGGTTTTGGGCTTTCATAGCAGTGGACATGTTACTGGAATCTTAAGAGTGACAAGAAATTATTGTTTCTGAAGATAGCTTGTCACTTTTTTCTCATAGGACTTGGCTGGGGTTCAGTGCTCTCTTTGGTCTTATTTGAATGGTATTTTATAAGTCAGACAAAATAATATTCAACTATTAATATTGTTCTGCTAAAACAGTTTAGAATAAAGATTTAATGTTCTCTTTTCAGTGAAGAGCTTGTGTCCACTGTGCAGGACTGTAATAAAAGAGAAACAAATGAGGCAGCTCAAAGTTATGGCTCTCCATGGCTTTTATGTCTCTCATACATTTTTATAAAACATATATCAGAACTTCTGAATTGTTAAATTGGGTTATTTTTTAAGTGCAGTTGTATTCAAATAAGGACCTGAGAGTAACATTGCACGTCCTGTTAGGTGTCAGTGTTCAGAATTGCCCATCCCCTTCGCCCCCGGCCGACAGACTTACTGCTGTTATTACATCCTCTGGTCTGTAGCTAGGAAAGGACATTTGACGCCCCCCAAGACGGTGCTTCTAGTTGTTCTTCAAGTAAACTGACTCAGCCCCAGGCTTACTGTCTTGCCTTTAGGCAGACAGGTAACTTGAGTTACACATCTCTTTTCTCATCTGTAAAAGGGGAATATAGAAAGTGTCACTTCTGGATTTCCCAGTGGATTTAAAAGGCAAAAATGAGATTAACGATGTCTATGGCCAAGCGTGATGGCTCACAACTGTAATTTTGGTACTTTTTGAAGCCAAGATGGGAGGATTGCATGATCCAAGAGACCAGCCTGGGCAACATAGTGAGACATTATCTCTATTAAAAAAAAATTAGTCAGGCATGGTGTCATGTGCCTGTAGTCCCAGTTCCTCAGGAGGCTGAGGCAGGAGGATTGAGCCCAGGAGTTTGATGTTACAGTGAGCTGTGATCCCACCACTGCACTCCATCCTGGGCAACATAGTGAGACCCTGTCTCTACCAAAAAAAAATTGTCTGTGAATCTCCCAAATTGCTACAGTTTAATAATTTGCATCCCTGTATAAACCCAGGAGAACTTTAGAAAACAGAAAGTAAACTTTAGTGCAAATATTTGAGAGCCTAATGTATCATTAAATGTTTCTGAGGAATATATGTTTGCTGAAAAGCTGAAAATTAGGGTTAGTGTAAGCATCACTCATAATAATCTTATGAAGAGTGTCTTGCAGATGGCATTGTCCAAGCATAGTACTGGAAGGATAATAAAATGGGTGCGCATTTATTTGGGTGTCAGAAGATTAAGTAGTACAGGGTGTGCTTCAGTATTAATTCTTCCTGCCTCAACCTAAAAATTTAACCAAATGAAGAAGGAACACCAAGTCCCACAGAACTAGGAATGATACTGCTATTCTGATTTCAAGAAGTATAATTACTGTCCTAACACTTAGAAATGACCAGAATTTAATACCCAGGTCTTCATTTTCCTCTGACTTCATTTTCCTCTGGCTGAAACAGGAGTGACAGAGGCCAGGATCATCAGAGGCAGATGGATCGCTATGGCAGGTTGTTTTGACTCTACTAAGTTCTTTGCATTAAAACAACGTTCCTCAAACACATTAGCCTCCCAGCACAGGGGTGGAAACAACAAAGCAGGAAGCCTGCTGGAGCCTTTGGGGAAATCTTGAGTGCTTTGGGGTGATTTATTTTCAGAGGATTCGAGTTAAGATCAGCTCAAGAGAAGATGGGAACATTCAGGATGGTGGGAAAGCAAAGTAACTGACTCCCTTTTCCTCTCTATAAATGGTCTCCTGGAAAGCCATCACAAGTAAATGTTTTATTCTACAGTACCTTGGGGGTACGAATGGGGGATTGAGAAGGGCTGTGGACTGCCTGGAACATGCTTTTTTCTTTCTGTCTTTTCTTTTCTTTTTTTTTTTTTTTTTTTTGAGACGGAGTCTCGCTCTGTCGCCGAGGCTGGAGTGCAGTGACGCAATCTTGGCTCACTGCAAGCTCCGCCTCCCGGGTTCACGCCATTCTCCTGCCTCAGCCTCTCTGAGTAGCTGGGACTACAGGTGCCCGCCACCACGCCCGGCTAATTTTTTTTTTTTTTGTATTTTTAGTAGAGACGGGGTTTCACCGTGGTCTCGATCTCCTGACCTTGTGATCCGCCTGCCTCGGCCTCCCAAAGTGCTGGGATTACAAGCGTGAGCCACCATGCCCGGCCTGTCTTTTCTTTTTGAGACAGGGTCTCACTCTGTTGCCCAGGCTAGAGTGCAGTGGTGTGGTAACTGCTCACTACAGTCTCGCCCTCGTGGGCTCAAGCAGTCCTCCCACCTCAACCTCCCAAGCAGCTGGAACTACAGGCACGCACCACCACACTTGTCTGTTTTTAAAAATCTTTTTATAGAGACAGGGTCTCACTATGTTGCTCAGGCTAGAATGTGCTTTTTAATTTTAATTTTTTGGTAAGCCCTAGCAACATGAAATGAGGCCAGTGGGGTGTAGGACCGGCCCTGACAGAGCCTATATGATGCCTTGACTGGGTTAATGCAAAGTTGGTCTCATTAAATTAAGCAGAAATTCCAGAAGGCTTGTGGCTGGGTGATGGATTTGGCCTCTAAAACCAGAATGACCCACAAAACAGGTTTTTGAGTAACAAATGCTTAATGAACATCCCTGACCCAACTTTACAAAAATGCAAACTGGGCTAGAGGAGACTTAATCAGAGCAGGAGGAAAGCCCAAGTTAGTGGGAGATGAGTGGAAGTCTCGTGTACCCAACTGTGAAAGGGCTTCTTTTTCCAATTCAGAACAGTTGTATTAGATGGTTATGAGGAATGGTCATTTAGATAGAAGCTGAACTCCCTTTTGTTCACTCAACGAAAACTAAATTGTTGGGCAGGTTCAGAGAAAAGAGATAGAAATAATGTGTGTGTGTGTGTGTGTGTGTGTGTGTGTGTGTGTGTGTGTGTGTGTGGAATTTTTCTGGAAGCACAGGAATGATGTGCTTTTCTTGTTAAGGGCATTATGAAACCACGGCAGTCCTCTTCTTGTACAGTGGTTGTAATTATAACCACAGGGATATTGTGTTCTCAAACAAACATTCAAGCTCCCTGATACCAGGTTGCCTGAAGCCAAGCTTCACATATGGATGTGTAAAACAATGCCTCTTAGTAATCTCCCCCATCACTTGTCATTGGTCTTCCCCTCTGACAGTGGAAATGTCTTTATAGTCTGTGTCTGGCATATTGCTTTTGTTCATCTTAGGTTCATTATGTCTGTTTTAAACAATGAGAATATATAGGTCCTGGTACAGTGAATTGTAGCACCTGAAACTTAAGAGCTTGATAGGGTATACACATAAAGGCTGTCCTTCAGAAATTTCTTCATGATGCTATTGCATGCCATTGGTACAGCTGGAAAAAGGAAAATTAGAACCACTTGCATGCCAGCCAGCTCTGTTTTTAACACATGATTATTTTATTGGGGTGTACATTAATTAGTCCTGAAATAAGATCCTGTGTGACATTCAAAGTTGTTTTGAGTAGCTCAGAGTTTAAATATTTTAGTTTTACAACTCTGTTAATGCTGGCAGCCAACAATGGTGTCTCAGTGAAGTCAGCATATGAGCCCTGCTTGTGATGACATCTGGAAAGCTTGTTTTATCTATAAGCACAGTTGTAGACAAATGAAAGCAGACAGATGTAAGGCTGGGGTGGCATCTTCGCCTCGAGCACTCTCTGGCTGTACATTTTCCAGTGTGTCAAAAACAAGGAGCTTTATTTCGGGGGTAGAATAAAAACATTCTGTCACATCCCTACACCAGCTACTGTGCTGCCTTTTCTGAGCTGTAAGGTGTAAAACGGCATAGATTGTTCAAAATTTAACAAGAGAGAGAGTTAGTAAGTAAACAGGAGAAAGTCAGTAGTCAGATAGAGGTGCCTGGGTTTGGAGGGGACATGACACCACGGCAAAAGCCTTGGGGTCATTTTAAGAAGTTAATCACAACCACTTTCTCCTGGGAGAGCCAGAAAGAATAAAAGAGTTGGCAGGTGATTTGGAGTTCTGGTTAGATTTTTCTTTTGCCATTATCTTTATCAGCCAGGATTTATTAAGTACCCATGGCGTATAGAAAAGTCTACAAAGTAGTTTGGGTGAGTGGAGCAAAGAAAAGCTTTAGGACAGGGTCATGCTTGAAGATGAGTGCTTAGAAGCCTGAAAGTCCATGACATCTTCCATGGGTGGCTCCCAAGTCCTTTTGCTCAGGGACCATTCCTTAGGAAATTTTATACAAGGGCAGCTTGCCTTTTATCCCACTCCCTTTTGTTACTGTAGACATAAGTATCCCTCAAAATAATCTCCACATATGCGTGTGTATTTGCTTGGATTTGAGTTAAAGCAGATGCTTTCCAAAGTTCTTGATCCTGCAATAGCAATAGAATTAGCTATGTGGGGTATGAAATTAATATTTTCATCTCTGGAGATTTATGGCTTCCTCCTGTTTCATGGCATATACGGTATATACCACTCTGTATACCATGTAATCATTGCTATTTATTGCTAAATAAGTTTTACCAAAATTTTGGGAAACCTTGATATGGTCTTGTTTAGCTTAAGGACTGGATTGCCCACCTGCAGCCAAAACCACATAGCTTTATAGTATTCGAATCTTGTGTCTTGAAGAAACCTTGCAGATACATGTAATTTGAGAGCAATGAAATAATGGAAATGAAAGGAAGGGAGTAGTGTGTAAGGAAATGAAATATGGTCAGTTGCTTGTATCAGGACAGAAGTCTCTTGGTTTCAGCAGTGTCTTTTTCAGTGGCACAAGGTGGTAGAGAATATACTTTTCATTTTAGCAATCAAGTTACATTATGGTATTAACAGGGGAAAATGGAGTTTTTCATTTCCCGTCCCATTCCCATCACGCCATCATTAATCCTTTCAGAGTGCATGGTGTTGAGATCCACTGAGCCCTGGTAAGTGCCTTTGTGTATACAAAATGGCATTTTTTGTTTTACATGCTGTTGGATATGGTGGAGAAAATACATGTGTAATCGAAAATGGACAGCAAATTGCCATTTGTACCTGCAAAGACTAAATGGTCCAGACAGATGGATAGTTGGGGTGTTAGTCACACGTGAGTAGACTGATGGGCTGGCCACGGAAAGCCCTGGACCTTTGCATGACTTTTCACTTACAGCCATCTGAGGGGTTCAGTGACTCCGTGGCTGTTCTCTGAGACCCCAGTCTGGTCCAGAGAGTCCTGGAGTCTGACGTTTGTGATGATGCAGAGGTTGATTCCTCTGAGTTTATTCATTTAAATTAGAAACACAGAGGGAAGGGAATCTTTTCTTGTGATCGCAGTTATTCCTGATAGAGAAGAAGTAAGCAGATTTTGTAAATTATCTGCTGGCTGTGGGGTTTGGAAGTAAGTAAGATTATATGTCTCATCATCCTTCTATGAGTATGTAGAAACGAGAGTCTTAGAATCAGTGTCTGCAATCACCTTCATCAGTGCTAACTTACAATTTAAACTGTCAAAATAGACTTTATTTCCTTCTTGTGTTGTTCAATATAAGAAGAGGGTTTTGTTCTGTGTTTTTTTTGCCTATTAGTTTGAGTTTCTATAGATGAATATTTATAGTATTTTTTAAAGGTTTCCCAACACTATTGGGTTGACACAATGGGATATAATAGCCAACAGGGACCTTGCGCTGATACCAATTTGATTTATTTATAAATTAAATTATTCTGCTAAATCTGCTGTTGTACTATTTAGTCATTTTGATTTAATCAGAAGTATCCTTTATGATGCAATCTGCTGGAAGACTGTGTTTGGCCAAGATTGAATTTTATTCTTTTGGAAACATTAAAACACAATTATGGATCTATAATTTTCCCCGTGGTGTCAGTGAACATTAGTTATTATTGACATATATTGGTCTTCTATTATTATTGTTAATATTATTATTACTGACAACAGTTTTTAGTATTTAGCATGTGCCACATACAGTGCTAAGGTTTTTATATGTGTTTGTAGCTAACATTTATTGAGTACTTATTCTATTACACATACTTTGGAACTCAGATTATCCACTGTAATTCACATAATGATCCCGTAAAGTTGGTACTAAGATTATAGTATTACCCTCATTTTGTCAACAAGGATGTAGGTTCAGAGAAATTAATTATCTTGTCTAAGATCACACATATTCTTTGCATATTGGACCGTATGTGTTTGTGTATAGACATTAATTTCATTCTCAGTGTAGATCTATACTTTCTTTTCCAAATAGATTATAACCACACTGTACCTTGTACATACAATTTTTTTTTTTTTTTTTTTTTTTTTTATACAGTCTCGCTCTGTCGCCCAGGCTGGAGTGCAGTGGCGCGATCTCGGCTCACTGCAAGCTCCGCCTCCCGGGTTCACGCCATTCTCCTGCCTCAGCCTCTCCAAGTAGCTGGGACTACAGGCGCCCGCCACCACGCCCGGCTAATTTTTTTTGTATTTTTAGTAGAGACGGGGTTTCACCGTGGTCTTGATCTCCTGACCTCGTGATCCCCCCGCCTGGGCCTCCCAAAGTGCTGGGATTACAAGCGTGAGCCACCGCGCCCGGCCCGTACATACAATTTTTACTCAGAAACTAACAACTTGTTGGCTTTAAAAAATACTCATTGAAATTGAACATTGCTTCAGTTTCTGAAATGAAAATAACCAATTCCTAAGTTAGCAGTAATATCAGCGATGGGATGGTAATGATTTAACAAATTGGATTTTCATCAGGCACAGGGTTGTTTTTGTTTGCTAGAGAGGCTGTGCAGTGTACTGAGAAGCCGAAAAGTGTTCAGTGCTAGGTTGCCAGAGTTTGAATCCCACTTCTACCACTTGTGAGGTCTTTGACTCTTTATGCCCCATGTTTCTTATTTTTAAAATGGAGATGATAATATTAAAAGTACCTATTTAATGGAGATGTTACATGTATCAAATGATGTTACATGTGTTGAATGAACTTAGAATGGAACTTGCTACATAGTAAATACTGAATATTGTAATAGCTGCTATATTTATTTTATGATAATAACTTTAGCTGATTCATGGGGGACCACTAGTAGCTTGCAAATAATTTTCAAGATTTTAGAAACATTTGGAAACTGTCAAAGGTAAGTATTCTTCCAAAGGTTAAGCTGTTACAGATAACATTTTACTATCTTTGTGCCGAGCTATTAAAATAAACATAAATAATCTAGCAAATATTTTACCCAACGTACGTAAAGAAGTTAGATCTTAAATGCAAGCAAAATTGTATTAGCCTAACTTAAGCGCTTGAAATGTTTATTTCTGTACTTTAAAAATGAGTGCTCACCCAGTGATATCAGGAACTTTCCCCCCAAAATTGTAAATTATAGGACTGTTACCTCATGCTGATCAATGATACATAAAAAAGACTCTTACAAGCAAATGTAATAAAATGTTAATTGTAGAATTTAGATGGTAGATACATAAGTGCTCACTATACAATTCATTCAACTGTTCTGTGTATTTGAAAATTTTAATAATAAAATATTGAAGAGGAAGACTCTTACACCTCCCTATCACTGAAGGGAAAATGAACCTTTTTGAAACTTGAGAACTTTTCCTAGGTGCTATATTCTTTGGCATGAGAGATGGCAATTGAAGTGGTCTGAAACACACACATGAACACACCCTCTAAAATCCCATTTTAGTCAAAGTTGGGGATAAATTCCCAACCACCAACTTTTTCTTTTCTTTTTCTTTTTTTTTTTTTTGGAGACAGAGTCTCGCTCTTGTCGCCCAGGTTGGAGTACAGTGGCGCAGTGGGCTCACTGCAAGCTCCACCTCCCGGATTCAAGCAGTTCTCCTGCCTCAGACTCCCGAGTAGCTGGGATTACAGGTGTGTGCCAATGCACCTGGTAATTTTTATTTTTTTGGTAGAGACAGGGTTTCACCATGTTGGCCAGGCTGGTCTCGAACTCCTGACCTCAGGTTATCTGCCCACTTCGGCCTTCCAAAGTGCTGGGATTACAGGCGTGAGCCACCATGCCCAGCCCCAACCACCAAGTTTTTCTTTTTTGGAGTCCTCTTGGTTTTTGTGAATTGAAGTCCCATTTGCTTATTGGTCATCTGTTTAATATCAGGGTCATGCTTCTTTTCTTTAGTCTGAGCAGGAAGAGCTTTGAGAGATGAGAATGCAGGGGAGCCACAAAATAGTTACTTCAATTTGGAGGTACTCTTACACACTGACATTCCTTTTTGACCTAGAAGAGTTTGCCAGCAGCCGTATGGTTAATATAGAGTTCACATTTTCTGAAGCTAATAAGCATCTGTACATTCTGTGATCTATACTTACAACATCTAATGGTTCTTTCATCTTATAATTTGTGTTAAAAGATGTTTTTAAGCTGAATATTCTGTTACACTAACACTGTTCATTGAAGAATAAGATCAGAAATTAGGTTATAGATTACATCTAAAATAAGGCAGTATTTTATAACCATGTGGAAGAAATATTAAGCTGAAAATGTTTGTATTTTGTATCATTTATGTCATATGCCTTTTTAAGAAAAAGTGCCTTTGCTCATTAATAGCAGAATTTTGGTGATGTTATCCCCTTCTTCACAGATCACTTCTGGGATCTTGCTTTTAATTCTGGGTACCACTGTGTATGAGGAGCATTGAGCAATTGAAATGTGATCACCAATCATGACCAGGGTGGTGAAGGGTCTGCAGACTGACCGGGGGGAAGCGATTGACAGTGTTTGGGCTGGTGAAAAGCCTGCCAGAATGGAGTCCTCCTCCCCATCTGTAAGGGCTTCTACGTGGACCAGGAAGCAGATTGCTTTTGTTAATATCTCAGAGGACCGAAATTTATATGAAGGCAGATTTCAGCCCAGTGGAAGGAAAGACATAGAACAGTTAGAGCCATGAAACAATGAAATGAACTACCTCAGACTGTGATGAGCCAGATACAGCTGGGTTTTTTTTCCTGCCTGACTACTCCTGTCATCTGTTTGCAGGATCTGGAAAGATGCAGGGGCCCGCTCAATTCTTTTTCTAAGGAGAAATTTTAGTTCCTAAGCACCTACAAAAAGACATGCTGAGAAGTTCAAATCGGGGGCCAGGTACCCCCACTGGAGGAGAGTATCCCCTTTGTTCTATGAGTTGCTTCTAAAGTAGGAGCCAAAGGAAGTTTCCCTCCAGGCCTACTCTGAGGATGCCTGTCCTTTTGAAAGCATTCAAGACAAAACACCTCTTGATTCAGGATCATGATACAAAGAAATAGAGATACCAAATTTTTGATAAAAAAGAAAATTCGATAATGTTAAAGCTGAAATGAAATATATATTTTTCCCCATAAATATTTTTTAAACTTTTCTTAGGGTTATAAGGAAATAGTCTAGATATATTAAATGTCTAAATGAAGTTCTTAGCTTTTCAGCAAGAAGAAATAGCTAAAAATTTAAAGTCAGGAAGCTTACAAAACGGATCCAAGAGAATAAGAGAAAAATAACTAATTCTTTTTGAAAAAATGTTTAAGTTTGACATTAATAAATGGTTGTCTTAGTGAGATGGCTTTGGCTGTTGCTTAGACATTTTAAAATCTTGATTTGTTAAGAAAATCAAGGACTTTCTTTTTTTAATCTCCTTGTCACATTATTATCAAGGAAAGGTTTTCTTTAAAAGTCAATACTAGACCCTAAAGGTAATCAAAGAGTATTCCGAAGCTGCATGATACTTTTAAAATTTTCTCTTTTTAAAGACAGTGTGTTGCTCTGTCACCCACGCCGGAGGGCAGTGGAGTGATCATTGCTTACTTGGGAACCTCCAGCTCCTGGCCTCAAGTGATCCTCCTGCCTCGGCTTCCCAAAGTGCTGGGATTACAGACCCAAATGATACTTTGGCTATTCTTTGGGGAGACGTCTTTTTTTCTCTTGCTCCTTTTCTTCCTGTCCTCCCTTTTCTACCCTGATGGAGCAACATGGTGGTTTGGGACACTTATATTTAAGTTCTCATTAAATATCGGGGTTCCTCTTGAAGGATCTTCTGGATCCTACATTACTTCTGACCCCCTCCCTGCTAATGTTCTTTCCCTACCACAGACACATGTAAAACCCACAAATTGGACAATTTTTGTACATTTCAAACCCCTTGCATCATTTTGCTTTTTTCAAAAGTACGATTTCAGGAATGATCACCTTGTAATACTAAATAGCTGTAGAAAATGACAGAAATTTGGCATGTATAGGAAGACCATTGGATCACAGTAGATTAACTCAGCATTCAGTCATTTGACATGTATTTTTTGGGTGCCTACTATGTGCCGAAGCTGAGAGATTCTAGAAGTTAAAATGGTGAGCTAGATAAACCCGTGGTCCCTGCTTTCTTGGAGCTTACAGACTAGTGGGAGGGGACAGTGTCAAACTGCCAGAGTTTTTTTTTTTTAAAAAAAAAACAACGCACACACACGGGTTAAAAAGCAAGTTATCTAGGGCACTTCTGGAATCACTTCCTTGACAAAGTGAGCTTTGAGCAGAGGTCTGAAGGATGAGTTGCAATTAATGAGGAAAATGGTGATGGTGAGGAGTGAGATACTTGGAGAAGCATGGCCTGCTGAAAGAACTGGCCACTGCGACCTAAAGGGAGCACCTCAGGTGTGTTCAGGAGAAACTCCAGGGTGGTGTGGGAGCCTAGGTTTAGATACACATTCCCCCTCTTTGCTCTGCTGCTGTTTTTAATACTCCATCCAGAACTTCCCTAGGATTATCTTCCACAGGGGAGTAGATACTGTTTTTATTGTAATGAATCATCATCCTCTATTATTGCAAGTGATGAAGGCTTCTAGTAGCAGTGGAACTAGGAATGGCATCAGTGGCTCAGCTCTTGATTGCAGATCTTTAGGGGGAAGCCCTTTCAGTTTTAATGGTGGATAAAGCAAAACTCCTCGTTCTCATCAGTTTCCCCTCCAGGCTGTCCTGGGTAGGGAGTTGATAGGAGATCTTTTGGACATGGGAATTGCTTCACTGTTGACAGAAAGACATGGTGCATTTGATTAAATTAAATTAGGAGAATGTGTATGCTTGACAAAGTGAGCTAATGAAGGAAAATGCATCAAAAGGATTTATGGTGAATTGATTAAAATTCTTCTTTCCAGAAAACCCTTCCAGCTTAAAGCTTGGAATTGTAAGGCTATCGGTGCTGCTAGGCCCTCCAGGTTCTCACTCGCCTTCAGAGTAGGCAGTTTGGAGACTTTTCTTTGAGCAGCTGCTCCTTCTGTAGCATACTCTGTTGCAGGCAAAAGTAGTCCCAACCTGCAATCTGAATTGTATGGAGGAAAGGGGATAAAAGACACTATTTGATTTATTAATTTCTAGTGGATTAGGACTACAAATGTTTGCTATGTTTTTAATTTGAGAAGTAGAGAGAATCACAGCAGCTTTTAATTATGCATTTTGTGTAATGCAGCTCTGAATAGAGCAGAACAAAATTAAAATTGTGGATCAAATACCGAATCTGAGTGGATGCTTAAGTGAGCTGTAGCGTGATGCTAATGGTTTTGCATCTTCCTGGCATTATGTCAATAATGGCTGTAATCACATTAAGTAGAGAGCCCATTAGCTTTTTCTTTGCAGCAGCACGCACCATAGCAACATAGTGTGAGTTTCTAAAATAACTTTTGACATTGTTTTAAAAAACATAGCCATGTTTAGGGTAAGAGGCAAGTATATAACATGTGTACAGGTGAACACAGGTGTGTTCACAAGACTATGTTATATGTACCATAAGATCTTCTATTATATAGGCACATTAACCCCGGCTAACATTATGGCTTGGAAAAATCTAACCCAGTGTCTTTATCTTCATGAATTTAATAGATTCTCTGCTATTTTCACGAGAGTAAAGCCTTCCTGGAGTTCACCATGGTGTAAAGTCAGACCTACTTTCTGAATAGTGTTGTACCTAGAGTGTTGAAAAGCCTTTTAATATTTCCTTCCTTTGTTGCAATCTCATATGGCATGGCATCTTCCAACTGTCCAGGTCTATGTAGTTCTTTCTATGTTGAAGTTGGAACACAGAAGTCTGCTCGAAGTTCTTTTGCTTTAATGCCATTTTCAGTACCTTTTGATAGAGAGCTCCCAAGATGAGCCCACCATGTGGTGTTGTTCATTATGGGTTTTTTTTAATGACTGGGAGATTAGAATTACTATGGTATGTGAATATTTCTTCTACAAACAACTCAGTTTTGGGATATTCTCTGAGTATTTAAACATTCTACCAATTTGATTTTTTTCAAAGAAGCTTCAAGTGCAATTAAAACACTTTGCGTTTTTCTATTACACTATATGAAGATAAACTAGGAGTCAGTAAAGCAATTTTCAAAACAAAGTGTTTCAGAGATACTTTATTCTCAGTATGTGTATTAATAACTTGACTCATCTTTCTCATCATACCTTCTCCCCACCAGCACATACCTGGAGGACATCCAGGGTGCAATATTGAGGGTTCATCTCCCATGCTCTCCTCATCGTCACCTCCTCTATTCAATTACAAAACAAAAGAAGAAAAAAACGGTGCTGCCTCAGCCATCTAAGTAAATACCATTGCCTCAGCCTTCTAAATAGCCCTCGAACACTTTTCTCCCTTCATTCAGGTCCTCATCGTCTCTTGGCTATTTTCACATCTAATGTTCCCAAGTGTTCTTCTTTCTGCTGTTTTATGAAATGATTTTTAAAAAACAACATATAGTGATTTGTATGTGGAGTTAATTTCTTTTTTCCTGGGAGATGTTCTTTTCAATTAGGATGTATAATCCTAACTTTTATTCAGTATGCAAGGATAAGTGACTTACTTAATTTCTACAGCTGATCACTGTGCATTCTGTTAGTGCAGTTAAAAATTGCAGTTCTCTTAGAACTTTAAAGCAAATGCTACATAAGTCAAGATTGGGTATCTTTGTCTGTTTATCTTTGGTATCAAAGATCTAGAGAATTTGGAGAAACATCACACAGCTTGAAAAGTTATTCAGACAAGCTATAATATCACATGACTGCCCCCTGAGTGGTAAGACATTGCCCAGTGGATCTGAAAACACTTTTAAGTACTTAATCATCATCATATCTTTTTTTAATTTTTTATTTGTTATTTATTTATTTTTGAGACAGAGTCTCGCTCTGTTGCCCAGGCTGGAGTGCAGCAGCATGATCTTGGCTCACTGCAACCTCTGCCTGCTGGGTTCGAGTGATTCTCCTGCCTCAGCCTCCCGAGTAGCTGGGACTACAGGAGTACACCACCACACCCAGCTAATTTTTGTAATTTTAGTAGAGATGGGGTTTCACCATATTGGTCAGGCTGGTCTCAAACTCCTAACCTCAGGTGATCCACCAGCCTCAGCCTCCCAAAGTGCTGGGATTAGAGGCATGAGCCACCATACCCGGTCCCATCATCATATCTTCATGAGATAATCAAGAATGAAATTTGGATACCTTAAATTGGAACATGCAGAGGTGAGGTGACTGCCTAAGGTTGCTTTGACAGTAGTGGAGCTGGGATCAACACTTTTATTCTTATATTTTAAAATATACTCTTCCTCTTAGCCTTTTAATTCAGAAAAGTTAACTTTAGTTTCTTAAAGGAATTCATAAGTGCTACCTTATATCCCTGTATAGCAGTCTTACCTTTACAGAGCACTTTCAGGTTTGTTTCTTGTTAGAAC
Source organism: Hylobates moloch (assembly GCF_009828535.3). Taxonomy (NCBI): domain Eukaryota; kingdom Metazoa; phylum Chordata; class Mammalia; order Primates; family Hylobatidae; genus Hylobates; species Hylobates moloch. The sequence goes on from NW_026652294.1 coordinate 62,126,751, forward strand.
CCCGTAAGGGAAAAAAGTAGGATCCCCTTCTGAAGATGAGAAATTTGAAGGATGGTCGGTTGTTAAAGAATCTGAATTCTTCTGACTCTTGGTCTATGGCATTCCACTGTATAATGCTAATTAAAATAGTTTCTTCTCTTCTGCAGAGATGTAAGGTTCCACTGTGACAAGTGCCATTTCGTCTGCCCACACACTAGGGACATCTCGTAGGGAAAGAAGTAAGAGCCACCTGATTTGCTCTTCATGTATCATGCTTAGCTCCAAAGTAGTCTCCCAGATATGTGTCCTTTTCCACTGTTGTCTCCTGTCTGTCTAGATGTGCCTTGAGACCCTGCCATAGTATCCACATACAGCTGCTGCCTCCCTGTAGATGACCCATGTCCATTTCCCATGCTTCCACCTTCCTTCTATACCAGTTACACATTTTCAAATGTCCACTGACTTCTGATGCCTGTTGGCACGATCCACAAATCCATATCAACGTAACTAAAACTTAATTTTTTATATTTCACCATTTCATTAAGTAGCTGTTTCTCATAACTTCCAACATTAACCTTTCATTTACTATTCATTGAGCCTCCAATGGCTGAATTTTCTGGTACATCTCTTGGCATTTCTAAAGTTCCATAAAGCAGCACTTGCCTCTAAGAGATGTAAAAAGAAGAAGGATTATAAGAAGTGGACCATTCTTGGATTTTAGAAGTTTCACTATGTTTGAAGGCTAAGAGACTGGTTTAGGACTGAGTGAATAGGTGAGCCAGTCTGGAAGGAGTTGGAAGGTAACTGAACCATGTGATCTGTTCTGAATTTTTATCCTTAAAGAGTGCACAGTCTGTAGAGGAGAGTAGGTATACACAAGAACCTAGGTGAAGGTAAAGCTACCAGAACATGTTTTGAAGGCTTAGATCTCAGTTTTTCCTAATTTCCATCGTTCTCTCTGACAAATGCAGGGCAGCACCTCATGTAAGCTTACTGTCAGCTTTCCTATTTACCCCTGCAACTCTGTCTCACACTCACCCTGTCTGCCTCTCTTTCTCCCTCCTTTCTCCTAGGAAGTGAGAGGGGAAGGAGAAGTAAGATGAGAAAGCGGTGAGATTATATACCTGTACTGTCCAGACTCCTTTCCCTTTGTGTCAGTGCAGGACAATCTAGTGCTTGTGAGGCCTTTGGAATATATCCTTACAAATCTTAAGAGAATCATGTAGTAGTTCATTTTCACCCTGTTGATAAAGACATAACTGAAACTGGGAGCAAAAAGAGGTTTAATTGGACTTACAGTTCCACATGGCTGGGAAGGCCTCAGAATCATGGTGGAAGGTGAAAGGCACTTCTTGCATGGCAGAGGCAAGAGAAAAAATGAGGAAGAAGCAAAAGCAGAACCCCCTGATAAACCCATCAGATCTTGTGAGACTTATTCATTATCGCAAGAATATCATGGGAAAGACCCACCCCCATGATTCAGTCACCTCCCCCTGGGTCCCTCCTGCAACACATGGGAATTCTGGGAGAAACAACTCAAGTTGAGATTTTGGTGGGGACACAGCCAAACCATATCATTCTGCCTCTGGCCCCTCCAAATCTCATGTCCTCACATTTCAAAACCAATCATGCCTTCCCAGCAGTCCCCCAAAGTCTTAACTCATTTCAGCATTAACCCAAAAGTCCACAGTCCAAAGTCTCATCTGAGACAAGGCAAGTCCCTTCTGCCTACAGGCCTGTAAAATCAAAAGCAAGCAGCTGGGCGCAGTGACTCATGCCTGTAATCCCAGCACTTTGGGTGGCCAAGGCAGGCGGATCACGAGGTCAGGAGTTTGAGACCAGCCTGGCCAACATAGTGAAACCCTGTCTCTACTAAAACTACAAAAATCAGCTGGGCATGGTGGTGCATGCCTGTTGTCCCAGCTGCTTGGGAGGCTGAGTCAGGAGAATTGCTTGAACCTGGTAGGCGGGGGTTGCAGTGAGCCGAGATTGTGCCACTGCACTCCAGCCTGGGCAACAGAGCGAGACTCTGTCTTAAAAAAAAAAAATCAAAAGCAAGCTAGTTACTTCCCAGATACAATGGAGGTACAGGTATTGGGTAAATACAGCCATTCCAAATGGGAGAAATTGGCCAAAACAGAGGGGTTACAGGGTCCATGCAAGTCTGAAATCCAGCAGGGAAGTCAAATTTTAAAGCTGCAAAATGATCTCCTTTGACTCCAGGTCTCACATCCTGATCACACTGATGTAAGAGGTGGGTTCCCATGGTCTTGGGCAGCTCCGCCCTTGTGGCTTTGCAGGGGACAACCTCCCTCCCGGCTGCTTTCATGGGCTGGCATTGAGTGTCTGTGTCTTTTCCAGGTGCATAGTACAAGTTGTTGGTGGATTTACCATTCTGGGGTCTAAAGGTCGGTGGCCCTCTTCTCACAGCTCCACGAAGCAGTGCCCTAGCAGGGACCCTGTGTGGGGTCTCCCACCATATGTTTCCCTTCTGCACTGCCGCAGCAGAGGTTCTCCATGAGGGCCCCGCCTCTGCAGCAAACTTTTGCCAGGGCATCCAGGTGTTTGCATACATCTTCTGAAATCTAGGCAGAGGTTCCGAAACTTCGATTCTTGACTTCTGTGCATCTGCGCACACAACACCATGTAAAAGCTGCTAAGGCTTGGGGCTTCCACCCTCTGAAGCCATAGCCCAAGCTGTATGTTGGCCCCTTTCAGCCATGGCTAGAGTGACTGGGATACAGGGCACCAAGTCCCTAGGCTTCACACAGCATGGAGACCCTGGGCTCAGCCCATGAAACCACCTTTGCCTTCTGGGCCTCTGGGCCTGTGATAGGAGGGGCCGCCAGGAAGTTCTCTGACATGGCATGGAGACATTTTCCCCATGTTCTTGGGGGTTAACATTAGGCTCCTTGTTACTTATGCAAATTTCTGCAGCTGGCTTGAAGTTCTCCCCAGAAAATGGGGTTTTCTTTTCTATCGCATAGTCAGCCTGCAAGTTTTTTAAACTTTTGTGCTCTGCTTCCCTTATAAAACTGAATGCCGGCTGGGCATGGTGGCTCACGCCTGTAATCCAAGCACTTTGGGAGGCCGAGGCAGGCGGATCATGAGGTCAGGAGATTGAGACCATCCTGGCTAACATGGTGAAACTGCATCTCTACTAAAAATATAAAAAGTTAGCTGGGCGTGGTGGTGGGTGCCTGTAGTCCCAGTTACTCAGGAGCCTGAGGCAGGACAATGGCATGAACCTGGGAGGCAGAGCTTGCAGGGAGCCAAGATCATGCCACTGCACTCCAGCCTGGGCAACAGAGCGAGACTCCATCTCAAAAAAAAAAACGAATGCCATTAACAGCATGCAAGTCTCGAGTGCTTTGCTGCTTAGAAATTTCTTCTGCCGGATACCCTAAATCATCTCTCTCAAGTTCAAAGTTCCACAAATCTCTAGGGCAGGGGGAAAATGCTGCCAGTCTCTTTGCTAAAACATAACAAAAGTCACCTTTGCTCCAGTTCTCTTCAAGTTCCTCATCTTCATCTGAGACCACCTCATCTGAATTTTATTGTCCATATTGCTGTCAGCATTTTGGGTAAAGCCATTCAACACGTCTCTAGGAAGTTCCAAGCTTTTCCACATTTTCCTGTCTGTTGAGCCCTCCAAACTGTTCCAACCTCTGCCTGTTATCCAGTTCCAAAGTCGCTTCCACATTTTCGGGTATCTTTTCAGCAACGCCCCACTCTACAGGTACCAATTTACTATATTAGTTTGTTTTCATGCTGCTGATAAAGATACCAGAGACTAGGAACAAAAAGAGGTTTAATTGGACTTACATTTCCCCATGGCTAAGGAGGCCTCAGAATCATGGTGAGAGGCAAAAGCCACTGCTTACATGGTGACAGCAAGAGAAAAAAATGAGGAAGAAGCAAAAGCGGAAACCCCTGAAAAACCCATCAAATCTCGTGAGACTTATTCACTATCACGAGAACAGCATGGGAAAGACCAGCCCCTGTGATTCAGTTACCTCCCCTGGGTCCTTTCTACAACATGTGGGAATTCTGGGAGATACTACTCAAGTTGAGATTTTGGTGGGGACACAGCCAAACCATATCAGATCATTAGTACTGTTTGAACATGCTCTTTTCCTGAGCTGCTTATTGCTGTAGGTGAAAGCAAGTTTTACTCCTTATAAGCTAAAATTTAGTCATATACAGTACCTAGTTTGTTAGTACTGTTTAAAATATAAAAAGCACACACAGATGTAAAATATAATGTTCCATAGCATGTAAGCTGAAAAGCTCATAATTAATTTTAAAAATCCAAGATTTTAACTAGATATATTCATTCAGCAAGCATTTTCATGAGTTTTCTGTGAATATAAGAGTGAAAAGTTACTATCCCTGTTGTCATGCAAACTGACAATTACAATGCTATGTGATATTTGTATTACTGGGGATATGGACAACTAGAGGTATATGAGTATGCATCTCAGTGTCACATTTGGGCCTAGATACCGCCCCTGCCTTCTGTTAGCTGTGTCACCTTGAATAACACTTTTAAGCCTCCTAAACCTCAGCTTGGAGATGATAATAGTACCTACCTTCTGGTGGTTGTTGGGGAAATTATTCAAGAAACTGCATATAGGCCGGGTGCAGTGGCTCACGCCTGTAATCCCAGGCACTTTGGGAGGCCAAGGTGGGATCATGAGGTCAAGAGATCAAGACCATTCTGGCCAACATGGTGAAACCTCATCTCTACTAAAAATACAAAAGGTAGCCGGGCATGGTGGTGCACGCCTGTAGTCCCAGCTATTTGGGAGGCTGAGGCGGGAGAATCGCTTGAACCTGGCAGGCAGAGGTTGCAGTGAGCCGAGATTGTGCCACTGTACTCCAGCCTGGTGACAGAGTGAGACTCCATCTCAAAAAAAATAAAAAAAATAAAGATACTGCATATAAAATACCTAGCAGAATACTTGGTGGAAAACAAATGTTCAAAACATATTAGCTATTGTTATTGTAACATTAGTAAGGAAAGGAGTCTCTAAGTGTGTCATGGGCAGTCAAGGAAGACTTTGCAAAAGAGGTAGGTAGCATTCAAAGTGATGCTCAAGAACTGAGAGTAGGGCCGGGCATGGTGGCTCATGCCTGTAATCCTAGCACTTTGGAGGGTCGAGGCAGGAAAATCACTTGAGCCCAGGAGGTCAAGGCTGCAGTGAGCCATGTTGGTGCCCCTGTACTCCAGCCTGGGTGACAGAGTGAGACCTGTCTCAAAAAAAAAAAAAAAAAAAGAAAGAAAGAAATGAGAGTAGGAGTTTTTCGGAAACACGGTAAGAGAACAGCATCCACTCAAGGATAGAATTGGAAGAAGTGATTGCATGTTCCAGGATTTTGTGAATCAGTATTTCTGGAGCATAAGAACCTGGTCAGGCACCAGATCATGAGAGACCTTGTTATCCAGAAGAAGGCATTTTAGTTTCATACTCTGTACCAGTCATCTCCTAAGTGGAACTTTTTTTAGATAGCTAGTTTAGGCAGTTTATTGAGATATGTTAAGAAAGTGTTGAATTTCTGTCGATTTTTTCCTTATTTTGTTATAATTTGTCTTATAATATTCATGTTATATGTGTAATGTATTTATAAGGCATTAAATATTAGTATTGTAAGTACATGTATGTAATTTGAATGTGATATTCAACCAGTATATAATTGTGGCCCAATAATTGTTTTTATGGCTGGTGTTTGTTCTAATCAGTAATGGCATGTTGGCATCTGTTCAGATTGATTGTTGCCTTGTTGCCTGGCCCTACCAGTTATTAACACTTTTTTTTTTTTTTTTTTTTTTTTTGAGATGGAGTCTCACTGTCGCCCAGGCTAGAGTGCAGTTGCACAATCTCAGCTCACTGCAACCTCTGCCTTTTCGGTTCAAGCGATTCTCATGCCTCAGCCTCCATAGTAGCTGCGACTACAGGTGCCTGCCACCACACCTGACTAATTTTTGTATTTTTAGTAGAGATGGGGTTTTGCCATGTTGGCCAGGCTGATCTTGAACTCCTGACCTCAGATCATCCACCTGCCTCAGCTTCTCAAAGTGTTGGGATTACAGGCGTGAGCCACCAGGCCTGGCCTTATTAACACATTTCAATCTTACTCCTGTAAGTATACCAGAGTGGCACTGTGTACTCATATTTTGTCACTCATCATGGGCCTGTACTCTTCTGGAAGACAGGGAGCCATTGCAGAACTTGGGGCAAGGGAGTGAAATAATTAGAAGTCATGTGTTAGAATTCACTGAATCATCCTGAGGGCTAAGTTAGCATTGAGAAAGGCTATAGGAGGAGCTATCACTTCCTGATTTATTTAGGTATAAGCATATAGATCATAGTTCAGTCACATGTCACCCATCTTGATGGAAGACTTATGAAAGAAGAACATGATTAGTTTTAACTTTTTCAGGATTAATAAGTAGAAAAGATAGGAGTTGAATTTTGAATAAACCATTGTATCACATCTTATAATGATATAGTTACCATCTCTACTAAAAATACAAAAATTAGCCAGGCGTGGTGGCAGGCGCCTGTAGTCCCAGCTACTGTGGAGGCTGAGGCATGAGAATCGCTTGAACCCAAGACAAAAATTAAAGACTGTTCTTTCAAAATATTCTGAGAAGAAAGGAAAGTAGATATGTTTAGGAAAATATTTAATCTTGTATTAAATATTTAATCTTAATATTTAAATATTAAGTCTTTAAATACTTAATACTAATGGAAAGTGACAAAGGCAAACATGAAGTGGTTTACTTGCAGGATTCTTTATCAAGTAACTTCCAGCTACATCGTCCATCTTCCACAATGGAAATGGTGGGGGAGGCAGAACATATCATCAGTCTGCAAAGAGATGCCCCTCCCTCTCTTTGTTCTTTGTCTTCATGTATGATGTGCTAGTTATTTAATATTGTGTCTCTTTTGTGGTTCGGATCCTGGATGACCCCAGCTGAAGTTTCTTCCCTTCTTCCAGGCTTGTTTGATACTTAAGTATTTAAATATTAAATATTAAATAATATGGGTAATATTTTATCTTAATCCTAATGACCTGAATGGCACAGACACTGTGCTCTTGAAGTAGATATCTAGACATTGGCCTGTGTGCCATGCCAGTCCTGTGCGGATTGTCTGAACATCAGCCTGGAGAGAAAATGAATAAATACATTTTTAACAATTATTTATTTATTTGAGGATCTTAAAGAGTTGTTAGCTATTATTAGGGTCTACTACTAGCCCCTCCCATTTTAAATCATTTATATTTGTCTTCTTTCTTTTCTTTTCTTTTTTTTTTTTTTTTGAGACAGGGTCTTGCTCTGTTGCCTAGGCTGGAGTTTGGTGGCACGATCTTGGCTCACTGTAACCTCCGCCTTCCAGGTTCAAGCAATTCTCTTGTTTCAGCCTCCCAAGTAGCTGGGATTACAGGTGTGCACCAAGCCCGGCCAATTTTTGTATTTTTAGTAGAGACAAGGTTTTGCCATGTTGGCCCAGGTGGTTTCAAACACCTAACCTCAAGTGATCTGCCTGTGTTGGCCTCCCAAAGTGCTGGGATTACAGACGTGAACCACCATGCCTGAAGTTGTGAATTTTGTAGTTGGAGGAGGAATTAGAAAATTATCTCCTATCTTCATGTGTTTTTTGGCTGCATAAATGTCTTCTTTTGAGAAGTGTCTGTTCATGTCCTTTGCCCACTTTTTGATGGGGTTGTTTGTTTTTTTCTTGTAAATTTGTTTGAGTTCATTGTAGATTCTGGATATTAGCCCTTTGTCCGATGAGTAGGTTGCAAAAATTTTCTCCCATTCTGTAGGTTGCCTGTTCACTCTGATGGTAGTTTCTTTTGCTGTGCAGAAGCTCTTTAGTTTAATTAGATCCCATTTGTCAATTTTTGCTTTTGTTGCCATTGCTTTTGGTGTTTTAGACATGAAGTCCTTGCCCACGCCTATGTCCTGAATGGTATTGCCTAGGTTTTCTTGTAGGATTTTAATGGTTTTAGGTCTAACATTTAAGTCTTTAATCCACATGAAGAAATGCTCATCATCACTGGCCATCAGAGAAATGCAAATCAAAACCACAGTGAGATACCATCTCACACCAGTTAGAATGGCCATCATTAAAAAAGCAGGAAACAACAGGTGCTGGAGAGGATGTGGAGAAATAGGAACACCTTTACACTGTTGGTGGGACTGTAAACTAGTTCAACCATTGTGGAAGTCAGTGTGGCGATTCCTCAGGGATCTAGAACTAGAAATACCATTTGACCCAGCCATCCCATTACTGGGTATATACCCAAAGGACTATAAATCATGCTGCTATAAAGACACATGCACACGTATGTTTATTGCGGCACTATTCACAATAGCAAAGAGTTGGAACCAACCCAAATGTCCAACAACAATAGACTGGATTAAGAAAATGTGGCACATATACACCATGGAATACTATGCAGCCATAAAAAATGATGAGTTCATGTCCTTTGTAGGGACATGGATGAAACTGGAAAACATCATTCTCAGTAAACTATCACAAGGACAAAAAACCAAACACCGCATGTTCTCACTCATAGGTGGGAATTGAACAATGAGAACTCATGGACACAGGAAGGGGAACATCACACTCCGGGGACTGTTGTGGGGTGGGGGGAGGGGGGAGGGACAGCATTAGGAGATATACCTAATGCTAAATGACAAGTTAATGGGTGCAGGAAATCAACATGGCACATGGATACATATGTAACAAACCTGCACATTGTGCACATGTACCCTAAAACCTAAAGTATAATAAAAAAAAATAAATAAAATAAATAAAACTGAAAAAAAAAAAAGAAAATTATCTCCTATCATTGTTAATATGTAACCGTCATTTGCAACAAATGGAAATTTAATTCTAATTTTGTCAGTGCGGTGAGATAGCATCAAGTATACCCTTCATTTGGATAGATTAGTCAAGAATTTAATACTTGTATGCTCACAGTGGCAAATTTTCAGCATAGTCATTTTTGTTAACTTTCCAAAATGTTGTCAGAACGTGCTCTCATTCACTCTCATTCAATCTCCTGAAAGTTAACTTCTGTCTCATTTTCTGTGAGATGATCCATGTTTCCTGTTACACACACAGTCAGTACAGTCTTCGTGTAGTCTCCCTGCACACCTTTCAGAACAACATTGCTTTCAGTAGTAAAAATGGAAAGAGAGAGGCCAGTGGAGTAATGGTGAGGAAAGAAGGAAATGGGTGGGCTCCGGGGGAAATGATCAGTTCCCCAGAATGGTCATTTCTGGAGAAGGAAGAGGATAGTTATAAAATTTGGGCATAAAACTAGGAAATCAAACAAGCCTGGAAGAAGGGAAGAAACTTCAGCTGGGGTCATTCAGGATCTGGAGCACAAAAGAGACGTAATATTAAATAACTAGAACATCGTACATAAAAACAAAGAACAGAGAGAGGGAGGGGCATCTCTGTCAAAGGAGGACAATGTGAAGACCAGGAACAAGCAGAAATGGAGAAAATGACCTGGTCTTTGGATCTCCGTTGCAGGCTGATGATAGGTTCTGTCTCCCCCGCCATTTCCATTGTGGAAGAGGTATGATGTAGCTGGAAGAAACTTGATAAAGTATCCTACAAGTGAAGCCCTTCGTGTGTGCCTTTGCCACTTTCCGTTATGTGGAGGTTTTTCCTGGTGTTAGATGGGGCTTTTTTTCTCTTACTTTTCTCCAAACTTTGTCTTTTGGCTCTTTGTGTTAATCATTTGGCCAACAGGGGGTACAAGATTTGGTTTTGGTTTCCACTTTACACCAGTTTACACTTAAAGGCAAAAATTTAATTCAAGCTTTGGAGAAGGTAGAGAAGGTATAGGCATAGGTGCCTTATCTCAATATAAAAGTTGGGGGCAGAATCTCAGGAGATGGCTCCTGAGCTGTTCTTAGATGCATCACTTTATTAATTCTTATAATAAAGCCAAATTGAATTGATGTCGGCATGTCATGTTCTAACTGGCTTTAATAACTTCTTTCTTTGGTTAGTGGATGGAGATGGTTTTGAGTTATAAAAAAATAAAGAACGTGAGTGAAGAAATCCTAGGTTAGCTCAGAGACAGCAGGAGGATTTCTGAGAGAGTGGCCGAGGAAAAAGCAATCCATAGACTTGCCGATGGACACTCATTAAATGTTAATAGGAACTGCATGTGATGAAAGGCAGGCGGCTCTGAATTCATCTTGTAACTGTATGTCTACAACTGGAGGTGTGTGAATGAAATCAAGGAAAGGCATTAAAGAAATTAGTTGTTAGGAAGCAGAAGCAAGAGTTTGTTTACTTTCATACTAGAGAGAACACTACCAGCATTTGTGAACTGCATGCACATGAGAAGTGAGCAGGCTTCCAGCTCAGTGGCAGGTGCAAGATGTTGTTAGAAACAAAATAACTCTTATACTTGGATAAATTCACAAGAAGGTTGCGAGTCCCTGACATAGTAGGTATGTAAAACCACGTAGCTGACATCAAGGCCTGTTGCACTTTTGTAACCTCCTTGAATCACTGGAGCGAGCAGTCCCTGGTGATGTAGCGTGTGGCAGGGCTCTGTGCCTTGATAGGGAGTTGCACCTGTGGTACCCGAAACCTCCTTACAAACTCCCCCCCCCCCACCTCACCCCCCACCACATTGTCCTGGATCATTGGAATGCAGGCGCTGGATTGAAACACTTATTCATAGCAGATTAAGATTCTAAGTATCTGTGAGGCCTCACTTAGGAGGCTCTTAGAGGATTAATAAAATATTTACAAAATAACCTATGCGATTGCTTCATTTTAAAGATATTTGGCTCTAATCACAGCATAAATCCTCATTCAAGTGGCTTCTCTGTTCTGTGAAGGAAGTTCTGTACTTGTTCTTCTGGAGAAGCAGAAACAGATTCCTGCCATACTTTAATTAAAAATATGGAAGCACCTGGTTTCTCCACACGTGCACATTCTTGTTCTTACACACGCAGCCCCAACAAACAGATCAACAGAGGGATATAAAATGATCATTTTTAAAAAAGACTTACTGATTCAGGTGAGCGGCATTCACCTGTAAAATGTTCAGAAAATTTATTCTGTTATTTATGATAAAGAATCTTATCCCTGCATGTTTTACCTATAACCAAGAGAGCCTTAACTGATCAAAGTATAATTTTTCTAGTAATTAAAAATGAATATTAATGTAATCAAAAATGTTATCCTTAAAAGTCTATTATGGTACTTACTGTATACTATCTTGTCTGCCATCTTGGTAGATTAAGTTGTACCGTCGTATTTCTAGATGTAGGATCAAGATTTCAGTTAATCCTTGGGTTTATGCTAAGGCCACAAGTATCATCTATATGAACAACCATTTATGCCATTTATGGAGTGCCTGCCATATGCCTAGAATTCCGTGAGGCCTTTCACGAGTACTGCTGTGTCATTTAATTCAATCCTGATAATAACGCTAAAAATCAGGAATTTCTCACCTTGTTTTACACCTGGGTAACTGAGGCTCAGGGTAGTTAACGCAGATCATAGTAAGTAAAAGACTTGGTGTTGAAGCACTGCTCTGTGACTCCATGCCTCATATAATAGAGGATTGCATTGTATTTTGTTTTGGTTTGGTTTGGGTTTTTTGATAGAATCTCACCCTGTCACACAGGCTAGAGTGCAGTGGCATGATCTCGGCTCACTGCAACCTTTGCCTCCCGAGTACAAGTGATTCTTGTGTCTCCGCCCCCTGAGTAACTGGGATTACAGGCTTGCACCATCACACCTGGCTAATTTTTGTATTTTTAGTAGAGAAGGGGTTTCACCGTGTTGGCCAGGCTGGTCTCGATCTCCTGGCCTCAAGCAATCCACCCGCCTTGGCCTCCCAAAGTGTTAGGATTACAAGCATGAGCCTCTGTGCCTGGCCTTGTTTTGTTTTGATTTTCTTTTTTCTGTTCCGTTTTACCTCCACTTATTTCCAAGAAGGGAGAAGTTCAGGATTGTTAGAACCAGAGCTTAATCCTTTTTTCCTGATGGTCAGTGCTTTGTAATAACAGTGATCTTTTACTGAATTTCCCTTCATTGATGTACTATTGCTCGTTATCTTGCAGCCTTTTAAATTATGACTTCTCTATATTATAACTTAAAGTTAGTACTTTGATAATTATTATCAACTTTAATAAAATATGTATTAGATGACTTAAAATTTACCAGAAATCTGTAATAAAATAGTCTTTAGGGTAAACAAAAAATTACCTGACAACAGTCTACTCACTTGCACGTGCGCTTTCCCTCTCTAGGTAATAAGATGGAAATATTTTTACCCCTTTCATTTTCTTTCTCAAAGCCCTTTCAGAAAGGGATAATGTAGCTGGCAGCTGTGGCCATAGGAAGTCTGTGCAATCTGTGGTTTGTATACATGAAAAATATATGCCAAAATATATGCATTTACTATGATTTTTTTCTTTTTATTTGTTGATAAGGTGCATAAGCCCCAACTTTCCACTTGACTAACTTGTGATTAATTGGGACGTCTTTGTTCTCTCCAATGTTAGATCTAAAAACCAGCCTCCGTCTTCACTGTATGGCAGTGCAGCTGCTGTTTGCATGCTGTTTCTTTGTTGCTATGTGTGTGGGTGCCTCAGGCCCAAGTCCTGAGTCCCCATTCTCCTGCCGTGCATTGCTTGTGTTTCTGTGGAGAATTGTAATGTTCTTGGATCAGGGACTTTTACAAATAGGTGTGTTCTTCCTAGTTGGCTTGGAGTGATCAAAGACCACCATGTTTCATTTTGCCCAGAGCCTTCGAATCCCACCCCCCACCCTCAGTAAAATTCTTTGCAGAGAGCTTTACCCTAAAGACACAGAAAACAAATGCAACACCTGTGACCCTAAGAGCATTACTTACAAAGGCTTGGAAACTCCCTGAATGCTGTTTATAAAGTACACCCTCAGTTGTGTTTCTTGTTTCTTTTCTAGCTACATGTGAGCATGAAACTCTTTTGTAGAGATGGAGGAAGGTCATGCTATAGGAGAACGTGATTGCACATGTTAGAATGCATGCTAGGACACAGGCCGATTCATGACACTGAATTCTGACTCATCCTAAGGGAGAAGAAATGCATGTACATGGGTGTATTTTGGCTTCTATTTAACTCTGTAATTGTTTTTTTTTTTTCCCCTTAAATAAGGATTTCTTCTTGATTAATGGTGTTATTCACAAGAGACTGTAGGGTTTCTGTACTTGCCTCACCCTTGTGAAGGGGAAGGAATGTGTTTTCTTTTGCCATGTCCCTCCTCAACAGGGGTGCACTTATTAAAACCAGGAAACTAAACAGGAGGACGGTGCATGTATTTGCTCATTGTTCTCTCCTCACGCTGGGTGAAATGTAGTTTCAGGGCTTCGTGTGTGCACTGAGTGATGGAGTAATTAAGTGAGGTAAATGCATATGAAGTGCTTGTTCCCTTGGTGCCCGGCACATAGTGAGTGCTTAGTAAACAGTAGTTGTTACTTTTCATTGGAGCCAAATGTATATCACACCTCCCTTTCTGTAATACATATTTATGATAGCCCATTAGTTAAGTCTGAAGGTCAGTGTCTTCTTGCCATAGGGCTGTAGGAAATGTTTTTTGTACACTTCTACATGTAGTTGGCGGATTGTTTTTTAAAAATGCTACCCACGTTGTTTTCTTTTTCCTAAATTATCTCATGACTCTAGCAGATTGCTATAAATAAGTAGGATATGTCATATTTGTAGGCCAAGAATTGACAACCCAGTTTCAGACAATGAAGATTTTCTACCCTATTTGAATACAAAATCAAAACCAAGATATTTGTTAATATCCCAGTATTGATTTTTGCTATTAGAAATAAATTCTAGAAGTAAATGTTGAAAAGGACCACAAAAGCTGCTTTTCCAGCCTCTACTGGACCAGCAGCCTCTTTTGGGAAATGATTAGTTGCATCTTCCAATAAATAACTTTTGATATATTAAGCACTAATTTAATGGCTGCCCTCTAAAGGAAATGAAGCTAGCATGGTCCCTTGGCTTCCATGAGCCTTAATCTTATGTATCTGTTATTGCACAGTTTATAATGGTAGGGATTTTCCCCCTTAGGACTGACTATGTTTTCAGTAATGTTATTTTTTTTAACTCAACCTAACTGGACATTGTAGAGGGCACTAATAAATCACACCTCTCTGTGCTCAAATAAAGACAAACATTCTACCTCTTTCTCCCACCTACCCACCCATTCCTGGATCGAGCAACAGAGCTGAGCTTAAGGCCACCTAGAGCCACCATCACAGGATCTCTCTTTATGTTGGATGGCAGTGGGGATGCAGATCTGAAACACTAGTGCATTTGAAACAACAATGGGAAGGTGTGGAAAAAGGGTTAGCAGGCCTGAGACTGCCCTCTTTAGAGAGGCCTGCTTGCCAGGTTGGCCCTTGGCTGGCATCTAGGAGTTGGATTTTGGGAGTATTCCCACCATTTCCTCACCTGATGAAAGAGTGACTCATTGCTCCTACACTGTAAATAATATGCTTTATGCCGAACATGCGCTTTCCTTCTGGGAATCTGGAATTTTGGTCCATGCTAGGCAAAGCATGCCTACATGACCACTCCCACAAAAACTGTGGGCACTGAGTTGCAAATGAGTTTCCCTTGTAGACAGCACCTCACACCTGTTGTCACAATTTAATGCTGGAGGAATTACGTGCATCCTATGTGACTCCTCTGGGAGCACCACTGGAAGTGTCACTTGGTTTCCCCTGGAGTTTGCTCCATGTGTGTTGCCCTGTGCTGAAGTTGCTTTGTGTCCCATCACTGTAGTGAGTCTTAGCTGTGCGTATGACCACGTGCTGAGTCCTATGAGTCTCACAATCCTGGGACTGATCTTAGGGACCTGGACCCCACACAGTAGTTAAAACTAACTTACATAAGATTCCATATGAGGAGAAAAGTCAGAAATTCAGAAGGTGTGCCTGAGAATTTTTTCTATTGACACCCCTTGTTCCATATGATCTTCTTCTTAAGGACTACTTCATTTTGTCATTGAGTTTAGTCAGTGAATATGTTTGGAATATAATGTAATCAGATAGGCACTTCTTGCATATTTACATATTATTGCAAATTCATTTATTCTCTACTACCCTTAGAACTGAGGGATAAAGGAGAGAGACGTAACACAATGTTCGTTCTCTTTCTCTCTCTCTCTCCCCACCACATATACTCACACATTTTCCCTGCTTTCTACTATTTAATAATCAGAAACCAGTACTAACTAGAATTCTTCTTACTGATAAAGTGACAGTTGACCCTCATGTGGAAATTCTTTATGAGTTAACAAATTAAAAATTACCTGAAAATAGAGTTAAATTTTTTGATGTTTTTTACGATATTCCACCACTGTCCCACTTCTTGGATATTTATCTAGAATATGTCTTTCCCTACTCTACCAACAGATAATTTGCTAGAGTTTTTCGTGTCTATCTCCATTTGCAAGGACTCTTTACTTGCTTCCTTATCAAGACAAGAAAGAAGCAGAAGTGCTGCTAGGAAATAGCCGCCAGAGCTTTTGGGGAGAAAGTACAGGACAGAGAATGGATGCAGGAGTGGCTGCTGGCCACCAGTGACTTTACCTGCTGCTCTTGGCCTGGTAGGACTCTGATTTTTTTTTTTTTTGAGATGGAGTCTTGCTCTTTCTCCCAGGCTGGAATGCAGTGGTGCAATCTCGGCTCACTGCAAGCTCCATCCCCCAGGTTCATGCCATTCTCCTGCCTCAGCCTCCCAGGACTCTGATTTTGTCTGCAAGTGTTCACCTCACATACACTTTGCCTTTTTGATCTAGTGGGGTAACCTTCATGCCTTCCTCTGAAGAAAATTGAACATAGAGCAAATAGAACATGTGAATTTATAGGCAATGTCTATTTCAGACTCCATAAAAACAGATGCTGAAAGAAAGATTAGATGACAAAAATGTTGCCTCCTGACTTGGTAGCTAATTACAAGTAAAAAGGAAGTGTTTTCCACCTTTTTTTCATTAGTGAAATTTTGACCTTAATTTCATGTTAAACTGGCATTAAGTCCTTGGTAGTTGTTATATAGTAGTACCTTTTCTTCCTGTAATAGATACGATGAGTAAAGAACAAAGTCCTCCTCGTGATTTAGAAAATCAACTACCTGTTGATCCTAAGCAGTGGCTTGAGCTCTTTCATTGCACTGTAGTTCACAGAGAGAAGCAATTCACTAATTATAAAAGTTAGTACATTTTCAAGAGAAGCTTTTTTATTCCATGGAACCATTATAGCCACAGATTTGGAAATAACAAATGCTAATAGGTATGAAAAGTAAAATAAGTGAAAGCCTTTTATATTTTATAACTTAGGCTGCCTGAAGTTCCTTGTATAATTTTTTTTTTTTTTTTTTGGAGACGGAGTTTTGCTCTTGTCTCCCAGGCTGGAGTGCAATGGTGCAATCTCGGCTCGCTGCAACCTCCATCTCCTGGGTTCAAGCGATTCTCCTGCCTCAGCCTCCTGAGTAGCTGGGATTACAGGCATGTGCCACCACGCCCCACTAATTTTTTGTATTACTAGTAAAGACAGGGTTTCACCATGCTGGCCAGGCTGGTCTTAAACTCCTGACCTCAGGTGATCCACCTGCCTCGGCCTCCCAAAGTGCTGAGATTACAGGTGTGAACCATCACTCCCGGCCAATATTTCTTTTAAAATACATTTCATATCCATTCATTAACAATGTTTTATTTCTGTGCTTTCCCCTACTCCCCCATTCTGTGTATTTTCTTTTTGGTATAGGAGCAGAGCTCCATATTAAGAATTAAATGGATATATTCAAAATTAACTAGTCTCTCCTTTCATGTACTTAGGTGTTTATTTTCTCTTGGCCATTTTAGTCTTACCAAGTCTTCTGTAAAGTCTTCTCTACCACTTCTCCCTCTGCCCTACCCGCAGATGCTGATATATCTCAAACTCTGGCCAGGACTCAACTACATATTGTTTTGGTTAAAGTATTTTAAATGTGCTAATATTCAGTTTCACCTTTGGGCAATTCAGTTTTTGCCCACAATTGGAAATTGCCTCTAGTCTATCAGCTTTTAAATGTATATTCATCTCTCATATTTGCACCTGGGGCTCCCTTTCTCATACTTAGTCTCTAGTCCCTGCGTTTCTTTTTCCTTCCAACTTGTTTTTCTGAGATAGCCACTCTTCTTCTCTATTGCCATTTATTTTTACATTTGAGGAAATTTAAGTTTTTGCCCTTAAAACTATAAACAATTCTGTAACAAATGAACTAAGAATCATAGGCCCGACCAAGGTCTTAAAATATTTTCAGAAAAATGAATATTTACTTGTATTAGAAAATATTCATATTCTTATTTCTGAGTATATCATATAAAACTTCTGGATATCTACATTTGCAAATGTGACTGCCTAATCAGACATTGGAAAACAGGTTTTAGGCTCACACTGGCTGTTTTTGTTTGTTTTATTTTTTAGTAAGGATGTCGCTAAAGAAGGTAGTTTACAGAAGTAACAAGTGGTTAGTTTTCAACAGAAACAAGTTAGGTATAAGAACAGCATAATTCATAAAAATTGTGTTGTGTGGCTCATGCCTGTAATCCCAGCACTTTGGGAGACTGAGGCAGGAGGATCACTTGAACTCAGGAGTTCAAGACCAGCCTGGGCAACATAATGAGATCCCATCTCTATACAACTAAAATAAAAAATTAGCTGGGCGTGGTGGCACATGCCTATAGTCCTAGCTACTTGAGAGGCTGAGGCAAGAGGATCACTTGAGCCAAGGAGTCAAGAGGCTGAAGTGAGCTATGATCACACCACTGCACTCTAGCCTGGGAACAGAGTGAGATCCTCTCTCTAAAATTAAAAAATAATAATTGTATTATAAATGTGATGGTTTTAGTACCATCCAAGCTCTGCTCTAGGGGTAGAAAAATGTGTGTTTTGGAGTCTCTGTACTCAGCTGGTTATACTGTAAGGGATTATCTGAGATTACATGTGGCACATAGATATAAAATAGAATGTGATAAAAACCACAAAAAAAAGCAGAATGGGACTTCTGAACAGATCACAGAATTCAAGAGAGAGAGATAACATTTGATAGGTAGGCCACAAATGCTTCCCCAGCAGATTGATGACAGAATTCTAAGTAGAAGAGGTAGCATAAGCAAAACGGCGGTGGTGGGAGTATATAGTGTGTTCACTGAAAGCTAAATTCTCTAGTTCTGGTACAGTGTCGGAGAGTGTGTATGTGAGAACTAAGACAAAAAGGTAGATTGGGGCAGTTCTTGAATGACAGCATTAAAGAATTTATGCTTAAATCATTTAGCAAATAGGACCGTTGAGGTTTTGTTTGTTTTGTTTTGTTTGAGATGGAGTCTCACTCTGTCACCCGGGAAAGTGGCATGATCTCAGCTCACTGCAACCTCTGCCTCTGGGGTTCAAGCAGTTCTCCTGCCTCAGCTGAATATGGAAGTAGCTGGAACTTACAGGCATGAGCCACTGGGCCCGGCTGAGGTTTATTTTAAAGGAAGGAGTTGTAATGTGGTAAGAGGTGCACTTTAGAAAAAGCACCTTGACACCAGAATGTAGTCAGAATGTGAGTGGGGTGAAAGGAGTGAATGGGAACAATGAGCACCTATCAAAATAATCCAGTTAGGATGTAATGTGAGCCATTACTAAGCTTGGGAGAATGGGTATAAAGAGATAGGTATATGAAACTCTCTTAACTCTTCGGGCCTGGATTTCAGAAAAATAGTGGGAAATAAAGAAAGCAGGAGAGGACATTGATGGGGTTTGGATGGGTGTGAGCAGGCAGGAGTGCATCTCAGTGGAGGGCTCAACTCAAACTGCTTGTTTGAATCCTGGCTTCGAAAATTACTCACTTCATGATCTTAGACAACTTTGGCGCACCTCAGTTTTCCCATCTGTTAAGTGGGTTTGATAATAGTATCTCAAGGCTGATTTGGGTATAGATGAACAGAATACATATCTATTACCTAGCATCCTACTTGGCTGATTGTCAGGCCTCAGCAAAGTGTAGGTACTAGTATTTTTCTTTCATTTTCTTTGCTCTAGCAGGTAGTTACCCATTTCATATGTGAGGAGACCAAGGCACAGACTGTATAGTTTAAAGCCGTCCATTAGCCTGAAAATAGCATTTTAGTCAAAAACAGACCTCTGTGCCTTTATGTGTTCTAGGTTTGGGTTTAGTTTTGTTTTGTTTTCAGAATTCAGATAGAAGTTCTTTTTGAGCAACTGATTACATTGATCTGTCGGCCAGATCCCTAAAGACATCCTTAGAGTTGAAGTTTTCCTTATAAAATAGATTGAACAGATGCAGAACAGAAATTAGAAATTGCAGGAAGGAGGGGAAGACCAGAAGAGAATTCAGGAATTAATAAATATAAAAAGTTATTTGCAGAAGATAAGATGAAGGAAGAAAGTATGCGCCCACACACATTTATAATTGTAATGGTTTGGCCAGGTGTGGTGGCTCACGCCTGTGATCCCAGCATTTTGGGAGGCCGAGGTGGTTGGATCACCTGAGGTCAGAAGTTCAAGACCAGCCTGGTCAACATGGTGAAACCCGGTCTCTACTGAATATACAAAAATTAGCCGGGCATGGCGGTGGGCGCCTATAATCCCAGCTACTTGGGAAAATCGCGTGAACCTGGGAGGCGGAGGTTGCAGTGAGCCAAGATCGCGCCACTGCATTCCAGCCTGGGGGACAGAGCGAGACTGTCTAAAAAATAATAATAATTGTAATGGTTCATTATTTCTGTGTCTAATATTAAACTGGCTCATTTAATTCATTTATTCACTCCATAACCCTTTACAGAACTGCCAACTATATGAGAGACAGTGTTGCAGTTTGCTAATTTTTTGTACACTGGGATTTACCTTTGATCAAGAAAATGTACCACATAAAGGTAATCTCATTCCCAAAAGCATTTTCTTTTTTTTTTTTTTTTGAGATGGAGTCTTGCTCTGTCGCCCAGGCTGGAGTGCAGTGGCGCAATCTCGGCTCACTGCAAGCTCCGCCTTCCGGGTTCACACCATTCTCCTGCCTCAGCCTCTCGGGATAGCTGGGACTACAGGCGCCCGCCACCACGCCCGGCTAATTTTTTGTATTTTTAGTAGAGACAGGGTTTCACCGTGGTCTCGATCCCCTGACCTCGTGATCCGCCCGCCTCGGCCTCCCAAAGTGTTGGGATTACAAGCGTGAGCCACCGCGCCCGGCCTCCCAAAAGCATTTTCTAAGAATAACAGGTAACTTACTGGTACTTGCAGGGGAAAAAACAATGAAGATTAAATTTTAAAATATATGCATTTTGCAAAAACTGTCATTCTTAACTTGTTCTCCACCCCTAGCGTACTAGTAATGATGCTGCCTCCCTGCACCATTGGTCCTGGGGAACTAGTTTACATTTTTAGGAAAACCACTCGACCAGGTCAGGCCAGCTAGATTCTTGTCCCAAGTCAGCTACTTACGCTTTAGCCTCCTGATCTTGAGCAAGATACTTACTTGTTAATTTCCTTCTATGTAAAGACAAGACATGGCACTAGATGATTTCTAAGCTGCCTCCTGAGTCCTACATTCATAGCATTTATAAACTCTGTGAGCATTGACTCTTCTTGGCAGTGGGGATATCAAGGACAATAAACCTGAAATAAAGAGACCTACTTGACAGAGAAATATAAGCAGATCACTGAAATATAAGCAGATCACTGAAGGGGCAGGCTATTCTTAATGGGAGTGGGAAGGTGGAAGGAAAAAGATAGGAGAGGAAGCATTTCATGGAGAGGTTAATTTCAGTTGGGCTTTGAAGTATGAAAATGGGCATTCCAGAAAGGCAGAGGGGTGCAGAAGTAGGTGAGATTTTGTAGTGTTCAGGATCATTTATGGCAGGTAGGTCTTTGTAGCTGGAGCTTCAGAGGTCTTGGCAGGAGGTGATGTTGGAAATGTAGGTTGAGTCTATATTGAGGGGACTTCAGATGCCAGGTAAGAGGATTTATTATTTATTCTGCGTACAAAGGGAGCCATGAAGCGTTTGCTAAGAAGGGGAGTGAAATATCCCCAACCTCGTTTTTTTTGAAATTTGATGAAAGTGTGTAGAAAGTGGATTAAAGTGAGTAGGGAAATCCTGCTATTTTCTTTTTCTTTTTTTCTTTTCTTTTTTTTGGGGTTTCACCTGGTCTTGATCCTGACCTCTGACACCTCCTCGGCCTCCAAATCTGGATTACAACTGACCACCCCCATCTGTTAACTTATACTCAGGTACCTTTTGGCATTTATATTGATCCTTCCAGGATTGCCCCCATTTCTGTAACCAGCACTGATTTCACCAACTCAGTAAAATCTTGTTGGTGCTTACCTTCTTTGAGGTGGCACCATGAGCTTATCTCTCTTAATTGTCTCCCCTAAACACACGTTATTTTCCCCAGGCTGCAAAGTAGATATATCATTAGCAAAGGTAAAAAGGCGCGAAATCCAGCCTTAAAAGATAGGGAAAGTTAATGATTTAGAAATTCACTTTCCTCAGCCGTACATCCATAGATAGCCTAGATAGTTAAATAAATCAGGAAAGATTTTAACCTCTTAGTGTTGTCACAGTGATGTCTGTCTTAACTGGCATCTCAGTCCCCTTAACTGCAAAGACTAAAAGAAAAGAGTATGGCGCTTCTATTTTTGCCTGCAGCACCTGCTCAGTTGAAGTTGCATTGCTTTCATGCAGGACAGACACTGAGATTACTCTCTGGGGATCAGAACTGGAGGGGCTGTGCTTAGACTCCCTGGGCGAGGCCTGTCAACTCTGGCTTTCATGTTTCCCTTTCCTTTTGCTGCAGCTGTTTCTTGCAACCTGTTCAGCAAGTGCACCAAGAAGTACTGTATGGTGTACATGCATGTTTCTACCAAACAGCTTTATCATCAGTGTTAGAAGCCTGTCTGTACAAACCCGTGGCTGTCATAAGGCGATTTGATGCAAGCTTTCTGCACGCCCAATTAATTGAGAGTTGAAAGCTATCCTTCAGATTGGTGTGGCCCTGTTACTTATGCTTGCCAGTTATCAGCCACCTTGGTGTCATATAGTGGAAGCATTTTGAATATTTTACATTTGAAAATGTTTTAAGATAATAAATGGCAGTCATCTCAGGATGCCAGATGTTTCTTCCTGTTCTCACACAAACGTTTATTTACCTGATAATCTGCAGAATCATAGATTTCAGATTGAAAACAAATTCTTCTGAATTATCTGCAGTTGATGCAGTCTGTCTTTTTAAAATTATTATTTAAAGATGCTCATTTTGTCCTAATTTTCCCTGTAAATTTTATCAGAGCAGATGTGGTCACTGTGATGCAGCAATGGCCTAAACTAATTTCACTCATGTAAACATTGTTAAACAATTTGAAATGCAACTTTGGAAACATTGTTTCTGAACCTGTTTGATAATGTTTAAAAATGCATCAATGAAATTGGCTTAGCCTGTGGCCTTTATTACATTATCTGTTCTCAATTACAAAGATTCTGTGTTTTATGTCTGGACTAGTTATAAGTCGCTGAAAAAAATGATCCCAGCTGAAGAGTGTGGCTCATACCTAACCCGTTTAATTTGATTTAAAATAGATGAACCTTGGAAAATACTTCCAGAATGCCGTATCAACTATCAAAATAATAGGAAATGTATTCAGGTCATCATATTGGCGTTACAATTTTAGTTACCTCCCACCCCCGCCCCGCCTTTAACTTTTATTCCCATTGCTTTTCACCTCCCACTCACCCCCATTTCCATTGTTGTGATTCCACTACTAAATTCCAAGCTATCAGCTCTGAAATGCAACATAAAACATTAAATGTTTTTACTAATTGTGATCCGCTAAAATTTAAGCTCTGTGCCGAAGCTTTTTTATTTTTATTTCAGAAGCAGTATTTAAGTGATGACATGCAGTAATTTGTTCATTCTTCTGTCAGTATAATTTACAAGGCAATGGCAGATAAACATAGCAATACCAGATTCATTTACGGTGACACAATGGCAGATACACAGAGCAGAACCCTGCCTATGAGATAAAGTGGACTGAGTGACTTATGCGGTAATTAGGGGATAATTGTCATTAACCTCACAAACAGTAGTTTACCCATATTGTTTAAAAGGCTCCAGGATGCATAATGACAAGGTAATCTGTCAAAGCGCTAGGGGGAAATATTAATAAGATTTGTGCAAGCCTGGATAGAAAATATGTAGAAAGCGGCCACATTAAGCTAATTGGTGGATGAATATACACTTGTAAAAGTGCTTCTAATGGCACGTTTGCTGCTCTCCAAATGACTACCATTAATGTGGAGAAGTGGGCTGCTTAGAAAGTCAGGACTGCTGGGACAAGAGGGTATTAAGGCACGCAGACGCTGTTATTACCTTGTGCTCTGTAATGTACGCTTTCTCTTTTTTATCCTTTTTCATTTTGAATTTCTAAGGTTTTGTTATAGTAACATATATTGATTGTTTACTCTGATTATTCTGTATTCGATCTATATTTCTTCAGTCAGCCACCAAACCCCAAACACCTCTCTTTTGTGGCCCAATAAAATATATAATCTCTACGTTGATAGTGGCTTATTAATATACAGAAACACAAACTATTAATGCATATGTGGATTTATAATTATACACACATGTGTACGTGTGGGTGCCTTTTATAGGAACACATTTAATCTGAGCAATCAAAGGAAAGTAGATCCATCAACAGCCTTGTGTATGTGTTACAAGTAATAATGTGTTGTTCCCTGATGAATGCCAAAGCAGGAAATTAATCTTTGTGTTCTACGGCTTTTCTTATACCCAGAAAAGAACAAAGTTAAATCTCCTAATACATCTTTCTGTTCAGTCACACACTCAGTCCTCAGTGTGTTTTATGGTATACTCAATCCTCACTGTTTTATGGAATACTGCTTAGTAAGTGTTCCATCCCATTCTCCCCCTGCTCCCTCACATCCTAATGAATATGTTAAAGTTCCTTGGGGTTGTTCAGTCAGTTTCATTTGTAAAGTAATTCAAAGTATAATATGTGAAGGAGAATCATCCATTCAAGCTTTGGAAGTTCTATACCAATATCAGTAATCTTGATTGTGTAGATGGAACCTCAAAGATTAGAGGTTGTAGCCTTGAATTGTTCAAGTTTTGGCCCTTACTTGATGTGTAAAATCACCATCATCATGTAAAAACATTTTTTTGCGTCTATTTTTGCTGTTTTTCAGGCATCGTGGGAAAGTATATCTGGAAATGCCAGGGACTCTGGCATTTATGTTTAGAAATGTAAAGCCTCAACAAGTATTTAGAAGCTATCTACAAATTTAGTAGCAGAACTTTGGTTTATGCAAGGAGAGGTAAGCTAGAAAATGTAGACCTCAAAGCAAAAATGTCAGAGAGGGCTCTGGTGAGTTCTGTTTATTGTAAAGCAAGCAGATTTATAGCTGTCCTAAGACCAGGGATTTATCTTTATGTCTGAGTGGACAAGAAAACAAGGCCGCTGCAGGGACTGTCCCTTTCTTTCCTCCTGTTTCTAGTGTTTTCCTTAAGGATCATAAACAGTTCCTTTGCTGTTCTAAACTATAAGTACCCTCTGGAATCTCCACTAGTTATCTTCTCCACGTGAAGAACTATTAAAGGATTTAATTGGGGTGAGGGTCTTGTGTACAACAAATACTGCTATTTTTTGGAGCTGCGAAGATTTCCGAAAGACTACAGATATTTGTTTACATGGTTTTATTGCTATATAACA
The DNA here is from genome assembly GCF_009828535.3 of Hylobates moloch. Lineage (NCBI taxonomy): Eukaryota > Metazoa > Chordata > Mammalia > Primates > Hylobatidae > Hylobates > Hylobates moloch. Next base: position 62,151,562 of record NW_026652294.1, read on the forward strand.
TTTATTTTGTATCTTCAAGTTGCAGAATTTTCACAAACCCTACCGGTATGATCTGGGGGTTTCCGAGGCCTCTTAGGGACTCCTTGGGCAGTTTCCCTAGTTTTCAAGCAAAATTTTTACTTGAACTGATTGATGATTGAATTGACCAGGAGTCAAAATTAATCCAAAAGAATTAGTGACTCCAATCACATCACTGATAAGCAGCACCAGACAGAAACGTCAGGGGAAACATCCAGAATATATGATAATACAGGAACTTTCAGATAAAGGCACTTTCAGTCATAAATACACATATTCTAAAAATACACTGGTTACACAAGTTGGTTAAAAGTAAAAGGGTTTTAACATTTTAATTAAAGTGATTCATGTGTTCAGATTCTAGGCATAAATAGTAGAATAATAGAATTGTAAAGCTGGGTTTTTAGTAAGGCTTACAAATTTTAATATGACTCCTCTTTACATGTGAACATTAATTTTATTTTCCTCTGAGGCTGAATTTGTGTATGTTATATTTAGCCTAATCAAGATACAAAATCTGCTTTAGCCTAAAGGTATAGGGCTAGATATTCTTTGCTTAAGTTAAGGACTCATAGGTAATTTGATTTTAAAGATTGGTATGCTAGGAATATCAACTGGATTTAGTATTTTCTATTTTGAAACTTAAATGATTCCTAAGATATTCTTATTAAATATTAAAATGTAGTATGTCTTTAAAAGTTTCTCAGGTTTGATTTACAATGCAGCGAGGTAACTTGAAAAATACTTTGGAATCTTTGAAGTCCAATTCCAGACATTGCAGAAAGTAATTTACTCCTTTGAATTTTTTTTATGTGGCAAAGCAAGGCACCTGCTTTATTTATTTGCAAACAAATGCCCATAGAGGAAATGCATATGGCTGGTTTTAAGCTAGACAAGCTAAAATTCCTCAGTACAAGGAAGAAATCCTGACAGGCCTTTAATAGAGCTTAGCTGGAGCTTCTACGATTAAATATGTTGTAACCCCAGAGTGATCTATCATAATCACTGTTTTAAAAATAAAAACGCTGTATAGACTGTTACTGAAGAAAAAAGGCATAATACTCTATGAATTATACATTCTTATCTGGTCCATAATCAAGAACATTCTGTAACAGTAAATTTTTTAAATCAAATGTCAAGCAATATGTTTTAAAAATTACAAGAACCACATGAAACTAGTGCCCTGGCATTTTGGTAATGTTATTTTGGTTAGAGAGGTGATCATTTTTGGAGAGTGTATTGTTCAACTTGTGAATACATTACTTCTTTTAAAAATACATCCTTTCCATTGTGAAAATTTTTTCAAATATGGATCAGAAAAAAATTATAAATATTTGTATACTGGAAAATATATCAAAGCCACTAACTACTTCAAAGTCACATAAAATTATCATGTTGCTTCTTCCTTCTAAAAACTAGAGTCAAGGGCCATGCTTCTCAAACTTCCACTTTTATCCAAGGAGAGGCATTCTTTGACTATGTACTTTTTTTTTGCCAGTAGTTTGATATACCTCACCTCATTATATCACCATTCACTAAGTTGGAGCACTTTGAATGCTATAGTAAGACTGATTTATCATAATGAGAGTAATATATAAGAAGAGCGAGCCAAGGTCAGTAGTTTCTGCATTCCTGTGTGTGTTTGTGTACATGCACATGTGTGTCGTGAGTAACTCCTTTAAAATATCAGTCTTTATATGCAGTCAGTGTTTACAGAAAGAAGATTTAATGTTAATGTTAGCAGGTCAGCTAACAAAGACTAATAGTTATTTATCTTGATGGGAACTTCTTTAATGCAAAGTTTTCTGAGAGCCCCAACATTCTAACTAATGGTGGATATTCTTGTAGCATTCATTTCCCCTTGGGCAGAGGAAGAATAGGAAAGATATTTCAAATTACGTCCTTTATTATCTGGATGAACTGAATGTAGCATTAGCTGTGTAATCACAGCAAGCTGGTATACACCTATCTCTAACGTTTGCATACTTACTTCATGACAAAGGCAGTTTGGGGTGGATGAGGAAAGCATATTTGTTCACATAGATCAATGTTAACAAGTAAAGTCCAGTCTGAATTTTTATTTGGAAATCATTCTTTCTGCCCATGCCACACCCTGAAGACTGTCACTCATGGGGCATCCCTGTCCTAGAGAGGAGAGTAGGGGTGTGATTGGTTAGCATTGTATTTTGAAGGTAAAGTGATGCTGTTGAGAAATTCTGCAAAATACAAATTTCCAAATCATGAAAATTGAGTAGGGCTCTCGTTACCCAAAACAAATGTTGATTTAAAAAAAAAAGTTCTAATTTGAACCATTTGGTACAACCATGATATGAATGAGTATGTTTCATTCTGCCTACAAATATTACAGTTGTTCCAGCTGGCCTCCTAGAAACATTAGCCCGAAGTTCTGGAAAAGCACAGCCACATAAAAGAGCTTTGTGTGAATAGAGAATGGTGTAATTTTGTTTACTTACACAAGCAAACTGCTCTGATGTATATTGTGTATACTAGCAGTGCATCTTTCTCCATCAGTGCCCAGCAAGAAATATGTGTTTAATGTAAATCTGCTGAAACAAATAAACATGCCAAGTTCTTTTTCCACATAATTTTAAGTGTTTCTCAGAAATTATCAAAACATTGCTTGAAAAATTTCCCTAAATGCTTCCCAGAATCTATTGTTTTCAATAAGAATTTTTTTTGTGTGGTCATTTTTATTCTCCCCATCTTGCCTGCTCATACTTACACACATGCAGGCACATAGACACACAACATTGATCCATGCACACTTTGGAAAGCCAAGTCTTATAAATTAGAGAGATAAACATAATCTAACAAAAAAGGGAAAAAAATGACTCTGAAATAGTAGGGAGCAGTCAGATCAGTTAAACTTTTTGACTAAGAGTTTAAATATTGGCTTTAGAATGACAATTTAAGGTTGAAATATCTGCTTATTACATATGGACCCATCTCAGTTACAGAACAGGTAAATAGCAGGAGAATGAGAGAGAAGAGGACTGTACATATTATGTATAAGTGTTTTCTTCAGAACTGTTTGTAATGCTCAAAGGTTTCTCTTCCACAGAATATCTCCCTGAAACTCCTGCTTTCAGCACTCAGAGCCAGCTATCTCCAACACACATGTGGGATCTAGGAGTTTTCCATTTGCTGACCCCTAGCTAGAATTTTATCAAATGCCCCTGTTCATATTACCTGAGATAATGGTCTGAGCCCATCACTCACTCCTGAGGTGATCCAGAAGTTAGATGATACATCTCCTAATTTCTGGGTCACATTCTGATACATGTCCACCTAACCAAGAGGTCAGCACAAACGCAGGTGGAGGCGAGCAAAGGCGGATTATCAGTGTCTTGCAGAGCGTCTGCGAAGGTGTGTGTGCATAGCACATACCTGCTATATATTGGTGTTAGCTCTGTAGGGAGGCAGTCTCCATAGTTTTATGATTACACACCCCATTAGTAAAAACATATGAGCATGTACCCCCATTTATATATATGTAAAGCTGTTTCTAAACTCTGCGTGTGTGTGTGTGTGTGTGTGTGTGTGTGTGTGTGTGTGTGTGTATGAATGATATTAGCAAAAAATCACCTTTAGGTAAAAGTAAATAGGAATTTTCATGTTGACTCACCATGTCACAGTGGATTGTCTTGCATACTCCACTAATAGGAGCAAATGGGAGCATGTGTGCCTGTGATTTGGCCATGCTGTAATACAGGAGGAAAGGAGTAAGCTGGCTTATAAACAGTGGAAAGCTATACATGTTGAGTTATGTGTGTGAGAGTTCAAGCAATTTGCGTGATTTAATTTTTTGAATTAACTTCATTGAAGTATACTTTCCATACAATAAAATCCACCAATTTTAAGTGTACAATCTATATGGCCATAGAAACCTCAGCACAATCATGGTGTACAACATTCTCACCACCCCAAAAAGTTCCCTAGTGTTGCTTTGCACTCAGTCCCTTTTCCCCACCCTATGCCCCTGGCAACTGCTAACCCACTTTCTGTTCCCATAATCTTACCTTTTCCAGAATTTCATATGCTTGGAACAGTAGCGTATGTATGTCTTTGGGTCTAACCTCTTTCATTCTTAGCATAATGCTTTTGAAGAGTCGTCCATGTTGTAGTGTCTGTCAGTAGCTTAGTTCTTTTTATTGTGCAGTACTATTCCATTGTATAGATATCTCACAATTTCTTTACCCCTAAGACTTGAACATGTAGAAAACTGGTAAAATTTATGATTTAAGTTTTGCATAGCATTGTTTTATCAATTTTTAATTCAGCAATTACTGTTTCATTTTACCTAATGGAATACTTAAGCTAGGTAGGCTTGAAATTTGGTAATTTCTCTACCTTCTACCCAATCTGTTTCTCTTGCTTTGATATTTAAATTAACCCAGAAGGAAAAAGAATAGAAAAGTACAATAGGAAACTGGTTATGAACATAAATTGCCAATGTGATTATGATGAAATAATTTCTTAAGATAGCACACTGTGCCAATCTAGACATGAAAAAATAAACACACCTCACAAACCTCTGATTTTGTTTTAGGTAGTCAGCAGTCCCTACAGGTCAGTGTCATTTAATTAAAAGCTCTACAGTTATATCAAGGGGGAAATACTTTTAGTTTTTAGCTAATCATTTTAGTATTTTCCTTTAAATTATACCTTAAACTTGACTGAAAATAAGTTCACATGATTGAATCTTTTAAACTGTTTGCTTCTTTTGCTTTTGTTTTTTTTTTTTTGTTTTGACAGAGTCTCACTCTGCAACCTTCACTTCCTGGGTTCAAGTGATTCTCATGCCTCAGCCTCCCGAGTAGCTGGGGTTAGAGGTGCCCTCTGCCACACCTGGCTAATTTTTTTGTATTTTTAGTAGAGGCGGGTTTTCACCGTGTTGGCCAGGCTGGTCTTGAATTCCTGACCCCAAGTGATCCGCCTGCCTCTGCTTCCCAAACTGCTGGGATTACAGGTATGAGTCACCATGCCCGGCTGCTTATTTCTTAACAATTTGACTACTGGAGCAAATAGGCCTTAGATCTGTGCTGCGTCCAGTGTTTCTTCCTCACTTCCATTCTTGGACAGAAAGAAAGCAGTTGTTTTCCTGTATGCTATGATGTGAGTTGTAGCCTGCCATGAATACAGGTGGGCTCCTTGTTGCACTGAGCTTGAGGTCCCTCGACAGTCTGATTATCCCAAAGCCCCTTATTTGGTTTCTCTTCCATCTCGTCACATCCATTCCTTCCCTACTATCCCTCTTTCCCAATAAGAGAAACCAATCAACCTTATTTTACTTTGATTTTAAAACTACAAATCATTGAAGTGCTTTGATTTGGAAAAGGACTCAGATAAAACCATTTAAACCATGCATTTGATCCTACAACAAAAAGTTTTAAAAAGTCACTTGGCAGAGCCATACAGGAACAGGGTGCCAGATTTCTACGAGTGATAATCACCAGTTCCAATGAAGTAACAAAAGGAAGTCTTTTTATTTCAAATTGTGTAGATGTAAATATTTTAAGTCTTTTATACTTTTTCTGAACCCAGTAAAACTGGTTTATAAGTCTATATTATTTGGTGTTACTCATCTTTTAATTAACAGTATAGTCAGTTATTTTCACAGAAAATCAACGCTTATAATACTACCTTGCATTTAACTTAACAGGGTAAATCTTATTATCCTCATTTTGTCAATAACATTTTTCAACCTGAAGGGTTAAAAGTCACTACTCTGGTTACAAATGGGAAAACCTAAAAGAATTGACTAACCAACTACAAAATTGCAGGGAGGGCCAAGAGCTCAGTTATGTACTCTGATGTTAATATATTATTCATGCATAAGACCAGTGGCCCAGCATGAGTTGGTTGGTAGTTGGGATCTTCATCCTAGCCTAACAGACTGAATTTTTGTTTTATTAGTGTTTATTCCACGATAATACCTAATTCTTTTTATAACTCCAATTTACTTTTGTAAAGTTTATTTGACCATTTATACTGTTTGCAAGGAGGACTAGTTTTGCCAATACTTAAGTTAAATACAATAAAAATAAATTGACTAAAAAAACGTATCATGCCTTTAGTTGTTGCAGTAGTGTCCAGTTGTCCTAAATTTTCCAAATGGTTACTTTTGTTCCAGATGAGTTAAAAAAAGAAAAAAGCCATCCAACTGACATTGGTCCATTTTTGAATAGCAATATAGACCATGCATAGAGGTCGTTACCTTCACAGAAGAATCTTAAACTAGTGTTTCAGAATCAGCACCAAACCATACTTATTTCTATCACAAAGATCTTCAGAAAAAAACTTGGCATTTCTTTTTTCCCTTTGATGCTTTCTAACTCCCTGCAACCAGGTTAGTCAAAGATACGGTAGAACCGCTAGCCGTTCTTAGCATCCAGCTTGCACACTTGTTAGGTTGTGTAAGATCAATTTGTTTCTTGTTGCAGTCTCTCCATTTATAAATGTGATGAATTAGATCATCTTGATCAAATTGATAATGATTTTTTGTTTTTTGAGACAGAGTCTTGCTCTGTTGCTCAGGCTGGAGTGCAGTGGCACTATCATGGCTCACTGCAGCTTCAACCTCCTGGGTTCAAGCAATCCTTCCACCTCAAACTCCCAAGTAGCTAGGACTATAGGCGCGGACCACGACACTTGGCTATTTTTTTAATTTTTGTAGAGACAGGGTCTTGCCATGTTGCCTAGGGCTTAAGCCATCTTCCCACCTTGGCCTTCCTAAATGTCGGGATTACAGGCATGAGCCACAACACCCAGCCAATGATGACTTCTTTGGAAAGGACACCTATGGCACTATCAAGGGGACTCTAGTTTGGTGTTATAGAGCTGTGTGTCCCGTTCTTAAGTATATTTGTTTGCAAATATGCTTTGTTGTTTATCTGTGTAAGTATAAATTGCTGCTTCTATTACCACTATAAATGAAGCTTCTCTTTTATGATTCAGGAACTAGCAAAGTTCTAAATCATACTTACCTGGATCTCTTTCACCAGAAGCAAGTGGTTTAATGTAACAGGCTCCATTTTAGCAGAGACAGCAACTAAGTGCTAGAAGACAATCTGAAAGGTAGTGGTTTTAGAAATAGTAGGGGGCATTGTGGTGGGCCAGGAGAAACCATATGGGACTGCTCTATACTGTTGGGAGAAAGAAGACAGAAGGGTGATGGAAATGAGATGCCTCAGGTGGGACTGATCAGTTGCTATGGTTTCTGCGGTGCATTTTAATGCCAGGGGCTGCCAGTTGTATAAGTACCTCATTGACATGTAGATTTAGGTACAGGCTACCTTGGAAGAACCTGGGGAAGATATGACTGTACATTGCTCAGATTGGGGCTCAGCCTGAGAAATTAATCCGTAGTGAAAGCCTCTGTAAAAGAACACTCGAGAGTAGATTTGATGGTAAAAGAAAGATGGTATAGAAGAGGACATTATAGCACTCTAGAGAAAGACTTCCTGAGAAGTCCTGCTCTTTACTACCACAAACTCAATGGACTTACCTGGGAAATGGCATCATGGAATGACAGCCACTGAGTACTGTGGACACACTCTGAACTTACAGTCAGAATTTTTGTGTTCAACTCCTGGACCTTCAATTAGTATCTTGGCAGCCTTAACAACCTATCTTAGCTTTCTTCTTCCCTGATTTCTCATCTGTTCTCTGAGCTCTGGAAGTTATGATAGGGGTCAAATGAGATAATCTATTTAAAGTCACAACTTATTTCTCTGTTTACCTATAGCACCAACATTCTTCCATGTTACCCCTGTTCCAAAAGCGGGATGTGAATGATACCAACTGCTATGAGTGAGGTTTTCAAAATGGCGATGGCCGGACTTCAGGATCATCTGGGGTTGCCGTGTACCTGCACCCTTATATGACTGTTCTGAGCAGATAGTTGTATGAGAGTATTTGATCTGAAGGCCAATTCTATCTACATGATGAAGGAGGGACATCTGTGTTTGACAGTTTTCATAGGAATGGACACCCACATGCACGTACTTACACATATTCTTGATGTAAAATGGTAGGATTCTAGGAATGAGCCTTACAAAGAGGGGCACATAACTATCAGAGCTTTTTTTAAAAAGTAATTCAAGTAAATGACAAATACCCATTTAATCAAACTAGCTGTGATGATTCAGACCATAGGACAGTGTTTCAGAGAGAATTTTACGTCCACAGGTTGAGGAGAGACTTTTCCCTTGCAAAACAGTACAGATCCCTTATGCCTCTCATCATGCTTCCCCTAGTGTTACATCCTTCATAAAGCACAGTGGCTGAAACCAGAAAATTCAGATGTGTATACTGCTACTAACTCATCTAGAGACTTTATTCAAATGTTGCTAATTTTCCCACTAATGTCTTTTTTCTGGTCTAGGATCACACAATTATGTTTTATTAGTCCCCTCTAATCTGGAACCATTCTTTATTTTTAATAAATCTTTCCTGAACTTTACACTTTGAAGAGTACTATCTACTGTTTTGTAGAATTTAGCCCCTCAATTTTGGTTTGCCTGATGATTTCTGATGATTGAGTTGAGGTTGTAAAATTTTTACAATGTGTTTGTCCATTCTTATGTACTAATAAAGACATACCCGAGACTGGGTAATTTATAAAGGAAAGAGTTTTAATGGACTCATAATTCCACATGGCTGGGGAGGCCCCACAATCATGGCAGAAGGCAAAGGAGGAGCAAAGTCACATCTTACATAGCAGCAGGCAAGAGCATGCGCAGGGAAACTCTCCTTTATAAAACCATCAGATCTCATGAGACTTATTCACTGTCATAAGAACAGTACAGGAAAGACTCACCCCCATGATTCAACTAACTTCCACTGGCTCCCTCCCATGACATTTGGGGATTATGGGAGCTGCAATTCAAGATGAGATTTGGGTGGAGACACAGCCAAACCATATCATTAGAAGAATGCCACAAAAGTGATGTTGTCCCCTTCTTAGTGTGTCCTAATGAGCAGAACATGATGGCGTGATTTCTACTCATGGTGGTAACTTTGATCACCCTTTTAAGGTAGGGTCTGTTAGGTTTTTCCACAATAATGTTATGATTTTCTCTTTGTAATTAATAAGTATCTTGTCATTTTGTTTTTAAGAAGATTCTGTGCTTTCTTAAATTCATGGTCAGGGTTAGGGCAGGTGTCACTCACAGAGGGATACAAAGTGTGCTGTCCCAGTGGGAAGAAATGGTGCCCTAGAAAGTGATGGAGTCATTATTTAAGTGTTTGAATAGATTTCTCTCAATCCATGCTGAAATGGATCGCCTGACATTACATTGCAGGATTTTAAAGTCCTACCTCCAGGCAAATCTCATAGTTACTAGCAAAAATGAAAGTGTGAAATGCTTTTTAATGTATATTTAACAACACATAGTCTGGTGATTACTGATGTGTATTCTCTGTGGACTCCCTTTGCTATCAGAGGAGGATGCTGAGAGACAACTTTTTACACATTTATTCTATCTAAATCCATCACATGTTTACTTTTTAAATATCTATGACTGTCATTTATAACAAGATCATAAAAAGTCAAATACATTAAGTCTAACTCAAACTTTGAATCATAGGATTACAACCAATTTTCAGGAAAAGTACAATTACCTTTTATGAGTGATGTTTTTCTTACTCTTCCTTATGAAATTGCCTGCTATTAAATGATACTAAAATATAGCCATTCAAAAAAAAAAAGATACAGTTTTGTAACAAGGTATGAGGGGTAGTGCTACTTTATTCATCTTTTTGATTCAGAAATTCACATAACTCCTATTTAAAGGGATTTTCATCACTGAATCCAGTGTCATGTCTGCTTATGTTGCAGAAGTAAATTTCACAAAAAGTACTTAATTCCTTCCTATAGTATCACTATTTAATAAGGACTAAGGTACCAGTTTTTTCATTTATATTGGATTTCACAGCAAGAGTTCACATCTTATACTAATATATGCTAAATAGTTGCATAGTATATAGATCATTGTTGTTAAAAAAGCAGTACTGAAGGCATTTTAGATCACAGAGCCCCAGTGGTCTACATTTTGTTTGTTTTGACATTATTAAACTCAATCTGTTTCTCTAACTGTGACTCTAATTACTACATTTGCATGGCAGAAAAGTTTGCTTTGTGGGTTGACTTTTATTAACAGTGCTTGCATGTTGTTTTCTGCTCTTGCTCTCAGTGTTTTATGAGCACACAGAGCACCTTCAGTTGCATTGAATAATTATGCACAATCAATAAGTTTTTGTGTTTGTCTTTGTTGTTTCTTTGATGTGGCCTCTAGGATGCTGCTGGCAAGGTGCTGGACCGCTGGGCCATCATGTCTCGAGAAGAGGAAATCATCACCCTTCAGCAGTTTCTGCGGTTTGGAGAAACCAAATCCATTGTGGAGCTGATGGCAATTCAGGAGAAAGAAGGGCAGGCTGTGGCTGTACCATCTTCAAAGACAGACTCAGATATAAGGACTTTCATTGAGAGCAATAATCGCACCAGGAGTCCCAGCCTCCTTGCTCACTTAGAGAACAGCAATCCTTCCAGCATTCATCACTTCGAAAACATCCCAAACAGCCTTGCATTTCTGCTTCCATTCCAGTACATAAACCCTGTTTCAGCGCCACTGCTAGGGTTGCCTCCAAATGGGCTACTGTTAGAGCAACCAGGGTTGAGGCTGCGGGAACCCAGCCTTTCAACTCAGAATGAATATAATGAGAGCAGCGAATCTGAAGTTTCTCCCACACCTTATAAGAATGATCAAACACCCAACAGAAATGCCCTGACCAGCATTACTAATGTGGAGCCCAAAACCGAGCCAGCCTGTGTCTCTCCCATTCAGAATTCTGCCCCAGTGAGTGATCTAACCAAAACTGAACACCCAAAAAGCTCTTTCCGGATTCATCGGATGAGAAGGATGGGGTCAGCCTCTAGGAAAGGAAGAGTGTTCTGTAATGCATGTGGGAAGACATTCTATGACAAAGGTACTCTCAAAATTCATTACAATGCTGTTCACCTGAAGATCAAACATCGATGCACCATTGAAGGTTGCAACATGGTCTTTAGCTCTCTCCGAAGTCGCAATCGCCACAGTGCAAACCCTAATCCTCGCCTTCACATGCCTATGCTAAGGAATAACCGAGATAAAGATTTAATTCGGGCCACCTCAGGAGCTGCCACCCCTGTCATAGCAAGTACAAAATCAAATCTGGCACTCACAAGCCCTGGCCGGCCCCCAATGGGTTTTACCACTCCCCCTCTAGACCCTGTCTTGCAAAATCCTCTCCCTAGCCAGCTGGTATTTTCTGGGCTAAAGACTGTACAACCAGTTCCTCCATTTTACAGAAGTTTACTCACTCCGGGGGAAATGGTGAGTCCTCCAACCTCCCTCCCAACCAGTCCCATCATTCCAACCAGTGGTACCATAGAGCAGCACCCCCCGCCACCCTCTGAGCCAGTAGTGCCAGCAGTGATGATGGCCACCCATGAGCCCATTGCTGACCTGGCACCCAAGAAAAAGCCCAGGAAGTCAAGCATGCCTGTGAAGATTGAGAAGGAAATTATTGATACCGCCGATGAGTTTGATGATGAAGATGATGACCCCAATGATGGTGGAGCTGTGGTCAATGACATGAGCCATGACAATCATTGTCACTCCCAAGAGGAGATGAGCCCAGGCATGTCTGTGAAGGACTTTTCTAAGCATAACAGGACCCGGTGCATTTCAAGGACTGAAATAAGGAGGGCTGACAGCATGACTTCTGAAGACCAAGAGCCTGAGCGGGACTATGAGAACGAGTCTGAGTCTTCGGAGCCCAAACTGGGCGACGAATCCATGGAAGGGGACGAGCACATTCACAGAGAAGTGAGTGAAAAAGTCCTGATGAATAGTGAGAGGCCTGATGAGAACCACAGTGAGCCTTCTCACCAGGACGTCATCAAGGTGAAGGAAGAATTTACAGACCCCACTTACGACATGTTTTACATGAGCCAGTATGGACTATACAATGGTGGGGGTGCCAGCATGGCCGCCTTGCATGAGAGCTTTACATCCTCTCTGAATTATGGCAGCCCTCAAAAGTTCTCCCCAGAAGGTGACCTGTGTTCTAGCCCAGACCCCAAAATATGTTATGTGTGCAAGAAGAGTTTCAAAAGCTCCTACAGTGTGAAACTTCACTACAGGAACGTTCACTTGAAAGAGATGCATGTCTGCACAGTGGCTGGTTGCAATGCTGCATTCCCCTCTCGCCGAAGCCGAGACAGGTCAGTAAATCTCCATTGGCTGCTCCTGCTGGGGGTGGAGGGTGCCAGTTTTCAGTCATGTTGGACTTCACACTAAAAGAAATCCAACTTAGATGTTTTTGATGCACTGTAAAGATTGTCCACAGTGATCACGTGATAACTAGGCTGCCATGCTCATGAAGGATTGTTGCAGTTGGTGCTTGTGATGATTTAGCATGCAGAATCGTGCCATCTTACCCGTAATGCACGCCATTTTTCTCTGTGCTCTGTGTATACGTGTGTGTATGTGTTTTCATGCATCTAGGTGTGAATAAGTTAACTATGTACACGGTTCCCTGCTTCCCCGTGAACCTTCACCTAGAAGCCGCAGCTTCTGTTATATATATATATATTTATATTTCTGCTTTGCCATGTGGCTTTTTAATTAAATCAATGTATTATCTTCATACACACATATTTATCCAATATAGAAACAGAAATTTACGGATGGAAAGAACCATAGGTCCAGGACATCGAGACAGCCTGCATCTCCGTAGGTATAACCAGTAATGTTATCATTCCTTACATGAGTATTTAGTGTGTCCTTGAATTCTTTAAGAATTGTGGAAATATCAGAAGGAAATGGGACAGATGTAATTGTTGATGTGGGAAAATGGTATGGTCATGTGGGTTTCTTTATCTTAACTTCCTAATGTCTTTGAGCACATCTCTAAACTATAGTCTACCATGGGGATTATGCACAGAAGGGGAGGCATGCATATACTTTGAGGATCAGCACGAATATATTACGTCCAGCCTTCAGATGACATCACACTCTTGCTATGTAGTTGCAGCTCTGAAACAGTTGGGCTTAAGCAGAAGCAGATGGTCCTAAACCTACAAGGTTCTTTATTAATCCTCAAGAAAATGCAATATAAATGGAATGTGTCAAGATGGTCAGTGGCAGGATAGTGCGGTTATCCTGCATTTGTTCAGATAAGCTTGTGAGCAGATCATTTACATAATACACCACCAGCCCAACTGGGGTCACACACCAGTTAGTTCTTCGCATTATATCAGATGCGGTTTTTGATTCTACATTGTCTGTTAAAAATATTTTAGAGAAAATTTTATAACATGGTGGAAATCAATGGAAGAAACACATTAAAATTAACTAGAAAGTTTCTACAGAGCCACCACTAGGAAGCAGTAATTCTAGTGCTTGTCAATTGCGTACAGTTCCTTGGCAAAGTAACATTAAAAGTACCACTGAAAAGTAGTGTCCTGTCTCTGGAATATTCTGTTTTGTCTTCATATTTGGTGATCAATCCTTTTTAAAATAAAGAAGAATATTTTTTTCCTTTCTACTGAAATAAAAGGGGGCCAATCTTTGAAAAGCAAAATATTTAAGAAAAATAAGTAACTTTCTTATACAACCGAAAACATGCTTTGAGGAGAAACCATTTTTTTTAATGACTTTCCCACCCCCATTTACTTTGTTCTGTAAACATGGTTTATAGTCACAACGTTATTTCAGTTTCAAGCTATCATTGACAGTCCCAGAATGCATCAGATAAGATAGCTATATTTTGAATAATAAAATACTGTACCCAACCTCCCCCAAGTTGTGAGTAATATTCATTCTTTTAAATTTGAGATAGTACACTACTAATAATGAGGTTAATGCATTGCATTTTTTTAAACAAAAATAAAAGACTCATGAAAACCTGCATAAAATATTTATGGAAATGGAGTGTTTGAAGACAAGCCAAAATTTAAGCTTAATTGCATGAATTCCTATCACAGTTTTAGTTGGTTTGCTGAAAATATTGCAAGTCATAGCACTGGAATAAATAGCTGTGAGACCAAAAGGCTACACACCCAATGTTTGAAGCCTTCATTTATGTAAAATTCCTAGAAAACGCAAGCGCTCATATATTTATGTCTTAACACATAGGGAGGCACTGTTGAGGTACTGCTTATTGGTTTGTCTGAGGAAAAACATTTATTGATAGCAGGAAAGTATTTCAGTCTTCATTTTTATTGTAGGTATCAGGATTTTCGTGAGTGACTAGCCATATATACGTTTAGACCCGCATCTAGGATGACGAGGATATTCTAGGTGGGAGGAAGAGTACAGATGTGCTCCCGGGGTGTTCAGTCACACAGAAGATAGCAAGCTTCAGAAGACAGTTGATACATTTCATTTGGCTGAAATCACAGTAGGCCCAGTCTTTTTCATTTTGGAGCTTTGTCACATAAGATAAATGAAAAAGCAAATTGCAAAAATTGTAGAATAAAAACTTTTTTTATTCTCACTTGAAATTTTGCTTTTTAACAATATACAACTCTTTTGATCTTAGGTTAGAAACACGCAAGTTCTGATACTTTAATTTTGACATTTTATTTTCTTAAGAAAAGTGTTCATCTTGGTTGAGTCTATGACTTGAATTAATATAATGTTATGAGTTTAGCTACACCAAATAACCAGTGATGCCACTGGGGTTCCTGCCTCTTCCTGCATCTCAGCAGAGTGAACTGTGAAACATAATCGTATTCCTGTTTTAGCCTTTTATTGTCATTTTGTCAATGAATGTCAACCTGTGATTTAATCTCGTTATTTACAAAGCCCCTTGGATTACATCTCTGATCTGTCTCTTAGACTTACCTTCTCCCGTCTCTTCGCTTTTACTTTGTTAGTCACGAGAACCCCAGGAACTTTGTCTCCCTTTTTTTTCCCTTTTAATTTGCTGTGAAGCTAAGACAAGTTTTCCTACCTTTTTCTTGAGCCAACAGACCTTCTCAAACAGAAACCCTCCTTTGTCTTTAATCCTGCTGTCCTCAGGCCCATTTTTTTCCTCTCCCCAGAGTCTCAGTTTCATCCATCCTTGACTCCACAATGTCTTCCTTGTGCAAATAAAGCATTAGAGGGGATTTTGAGTGGGGGCTGAAGTGTGCAGGGCTATAGGGTTTCTAGGATTCCTGTCATAAAGCTAACAGAATTGCCCTCTTGCTTCTGTTTATAAAAGCAGACTTCTTCATGATTCGAACACCTTGGAGGAGTTTTACACAGGTCTGCCTGGGCTTCTTCCAAAGTGGTTATACATGAGGTAGTTGCATTTTTGGTCTCCAGATAGGCATGTTAGTAAGATGGGAAGTAGAAAGATGTTAAATATTGTGTTTTAGGTTTGGCAGTTAATTAGCAAAGATTTCCTTTGTTTATGGTCCTTCTAGATTTTATAAGATCAAGTTGAAGATTTTTCAAAAGCAGGAATGCTCTTTGTGTAAAGTGACACAGAGGAAGGGGAGAGACACATGCAAGATTTGTTAGGGCTGAAGATTCCAAGCAACAGTGTCAAAGCTATTCTTTTCTATATAGTTGTAAATGAGTGTGTGTTTAACAAATTCAGAAGCCAAGAGGACCATTCCACACAACAAAGAGCAAGCTAATATACACGAAGTCTGATTCATCTTTGTTACTAGGTAGCTGTTAGAATAATTTTTATTCTGAGTGATAGAAGTGAAATGTAAATAATTTTCTCTGTAAAGAACTCTGATGCTCTAAAGCAGGGGTCCCCAACCCTGGGGCTGTAGACTAGCACTGGTCCATGGCCTGTTAGGAACCAGGCTGCACAGCAAGAGGTGAGTGGTGGGCGGGTGAGCATTACTGCCTGAGTTCCACCTCCTGTCAGTGGTAGCATTAGATTCTCACAGGAGTGCAAACCCTATTGTGAAATGTGGATGTGAGTGATCTAGGTTGCCTACTCCTTATGAGAATCTAATGATAAATGTAACGTGCCTGAATCATTGAATCATCCCCAAACTATACCCCCCACTCACATCTGTGGAAAAATTGTCTTCCATGAAACTGGTCCCTGGTGCCAAAAAGGTTGGGGACTGCTGCTCTAAGGTGACTGCTAAAGTCTTCAAGTATATCCTGATAACAAGGTGTAGTGTTAGATTTTGAAAGTCTCTAAAGACCCTTTCCTCCTTCTTGTTTATCCCTTGATCTGTCTGCTGCTGAGGTGCTGTTCAGTTAAGGAACAGGAGGCTGCCCCTCCATTATGAAGTATACATATGAAATCTTTCCTAGGAAGAAGAAATTCTAACTGGCCTGGAACCTGCTGTCTTCATACAAGAGATTCTCTTGAAGAGAGCATGATAGTCAGAATTAGCTGGGTGTAATTTACCTTTCATCATTTCTCATACTCTGACGTGATTTTTGATCCCCAGGAGCTGAGTGGCGTAGGTCACCCATTTTGAAGGGAAGCCTATTTATAAGCTGCATTTGGTTTTTATTCAGGAAGAAAAATAACAAATACCCTCTGTTCTCTTTCCTAATGTTCCTTATCATTTGCTCATATGTTAAAATCTATTTGTATTTGTCTTAATGATTGGCAGTTCTAAAATTCCATCAAAAATGAAGACTTTGTACTCAGAAACTAGATGATCTGTATAGTGAGAAGTCATTGTCTCTTTTTCATCCTACATGAGTTTTACTATCTTTGTTCCTTTCTTCTTCTCAGAGTAGTGGCCAGTAGTTGTCAAGGTTTGTCTTAAATTTTATCTGAAAGGTAAGCATATATGTTTGATCTTCAAGTTGTAGAAAGATGTTTTAGCCATATGAATAAATTTAAAGACCAAATTATATTTGCTGAGGGTGATTTATAAATAAATATGAGGCAACCATTGGTGTCAAGTATGAACCTTCCATTTGACTGCTAGTTTAATCAGTCCACATCTAAATGTGGAAACTTCTCTATTCCTATGGAGGAAGACATGTGTATTTGATTTATTAAAACCTGCTGATGTCTCCAGAACTAAATTTGTTCCTCTATAGGCCTCTGGGTAGCTGTAGCTAAAAGGCAGAAATGTATAGTTTTAGCTTGTCTGATTACCTGACTTCCAGCCCTCTACAGGTGTGCAGGAATAAATTAACATGAGCTACCTCTGATGAGCCACTGCATACATTAACAACAGAGGTGAAGATGTGAAAACATGTTACCTGCCTCCTGTTACCACCTTCTCAGCATAGCAACATCCATTTTTTCCATCATTCTCTATGTTTGGAAACTTATGCAGAACTTATTCTAGGGAGGGCTTTTCAGTAAATACACATGATTTCACCAGGCAATACCTCTAAGAAATGAGTCACTTAGCACCAATTCAAGATAACTATTAGTATATTTGCCCTAATATAATTAGCTGTCAAATACGATGTGGTAATCCCCTCCAAGTAAAAGAGGAGAACATTTTAAAGCATTAGCTGTTTCATTTTATTGCCAAACTACAAGTCTCCATTTCTAAAATTCTCTTATAACGTGAAGTTGTGCAGATTTCATTTCATTGCCAATCAAACTACAAGTCTCCATTTCTAAAATTCTCTTATAACGTGAAGTTGTGCAGGTCCTCTGACTTCTAAATGTTAAAGAAGAGTTTTTTTTTTTTTCCCTGCTACTCTATTTGGTTTCACAATAGAGCCAGATCAATAGACCTTTTGTACTTATCTTCCATTACTTTCCATCAGAAGCAAACACACAAAATAAATCCCCCTCCTGAGTAATTGCTAGTTGTGCCTTCCTCAAGCAAAACTTTGGTAGTAAGATAAACTTCAGTGTCATTCCTGTCCCTGGGGTTCTTTTTAGATACTGGGAGAAGAGCAAGGAGCAAAACGGTCTCCTCGTATCATGGGGAGAGACTCTGTCAAGCCTAAAGTGAGCCTCGGATCTTCCTAATGACCTCCTGCTGGCCCAGCTGGATGCAAGACAAGCTCGTTTAAGCCTCTGCTGACCTTTCACTCCTCCACTACAAGAACCACACCAGTCATTTCCACCATCTTCAGAACTGTGTACCGAATAGACCACAAAGCTTCATGGCTGACAAATGATTTCCTTTTCATGATGCAAAGAGAATTTTACAAATTTCTATTGATGAGAGTTAACATTAAGTCTCTTGTGGCATTATAACATCTGTTGCACAAATATAATGCTTCTATAGAACTCTTATTTTTACCTTCCTTATAAAGGAAGAATCTACTGTTCTTGCCAGCATTATCTTGAAAATTCAGGCCAAAATATCTGAGCAGAATGCACATATTGAGTGCACCGGTGGTATTTTTCGTGATGAGACCACTTTGAAAGGGTCTTCCTGATTTCCACCTCCCTCAGAATCTATCTGACCTTCTCACAGACTTTATTGGTATGAATCTTTCTTATGTTTAACCATTTATTTGAGATGCTCATTTTTGTAGCCCATCTTTTCTTTTTAAAAAACGTGGGCCGTTTTCTACCTAGAAGAGGGTGGTAAGACTGTACATGTACGTTAACATTCACTTCTATAACTCGGGTAAGTTCAGTTTTGTCTTAGCTGAAAGGCTGCTATCAACTCTTTTGTTGTAAGTGATCATTCCTGGTTGTACTAAGAGGAAGGGATATCTTCTTTGCCTAAATTTCATAGTGAAGGTTTAGCCATGAAGCATTTTTTTTTCTTTTTTTAAAGCCTTCTCAGAAATAATGTGCTTGCCATAAGACTCCCACAAGCTTCAAATAAATGAATGTGGCAGAGTTGGAAGGAAGCTTGTCCTTGCTAAAAAATTGCAATGTCATAAAAGAGGGATTTGGTAACTGATTCTTGAATGCCAAGATATGTGTGTGAGGGAGAGACAGGCAAGCTAAGACCGAGGAAGAAAGAATACTTTTTAGGAAAGGACAATTTTTCTTCAGTTGTTTCACATAAAACTACACTTTAAAAATATACCTAGATTTTATGTCCTAGTGCAAGCTGCTTGAATTAAAACAGGAGTTGTAAATTCCTGGTAAAAAGCTATTATGCCTAAAGTGTTAGTGATCCTAACTCTGGTACTTTATAGAGTTTATTACTTCTTTTATTAACTAGGGGGGACAATGTTACCCACTTCTAGTTTAATTCTTTTTGTTGCTTGCTCTAATTTTGACTTAGGAAAGAAAAAAAAAAAGACAAGTGTTTCTAACAGAATATATGTAAGCGGTGCCTCAGTATTGCTATTGCATGTATCAATCTGAATTATTACCAGCCATTCAAAAATTGTGCTAATGTTCTAATCTAAATTCATCCATGTAATGTATATGTGTGTTTATACATAAACATCCACATAAATAAGAATATCAAAAGACAGATCATTCTTAATTGCCAGAATAGACATCTACATCTTGGAAAGTGATGTATGAAGTAACTTTATCACATTGATGGGAAATAAGATTTCATAAGTAAAACAAGACCCATTTGGGCACCAAGAACAACAGACCTGCAGCTGGAAGCCCTGTAGGTCTGATGGGCAGCAGAGGGGAGCTGCTCTAACTCTGCTGCCTTTTTAGTCTGCTCTGTCACTGAGGGGGCACTGGTGGGTCAGTTCGCTCACTCGTAATTGTGTTTTACAGACTTCTAAAGCAATTGGCTCAGTCAGTCCCAATTCAATAAAAGTGGAGAGCAAGAGAGAGAGCACTTTTGTTCTATTTTTTACTTGAAATTATTTCATTCAGCAGTCTGTCTTTTTTATTACCAGGACTTGACATTAGCACTCCAAGCTATATTAGCATCCATTTCAGCAGTTCAGTAATGGTATTAAAAAAACACTTAACTTCAACGGTGAATGGTTGTATGAGAGTACCATAAAAAATCCACATTAAAAAAAACTTATGTATTTGTCCCAGCAAATTATTTTTCACTTGTTTAACCACTTCAAAACTATATTCTCATGATGGGTATTCACGAGGACTTTCTTGTTCTCAGCAACAGCTAACAGTGGTGCTCGGTTGATTAGGGAACTGAGGAAAGAGGAAAGGGAAATCCAGTGAAGAGAGGGTAGGTAAAGATGCTGTTTACCCTGTAGTTAGATTACCTTCCATTCATCAGCGGAGATGGAATTGGCAACCTCAGAGCACCCAAGGTGAAATTCTTGGATCCTCATGCGTGACTGGGATTTGATTTTGAACCCAACAGTCTCCAAACTTGGGAGCAAAGCCTAACTACTTTGGCACTGCAATGTGCTCATAAATGACTACATTAGTTTCTAAATTTTGATTAAACATTCAGTAATTAATCAATGGTAGACACGAAGCAGTTGGCAAGGTCCAGAGCTGCAAAATGTTTAAGACATAAAACATTACGAAGTAATTAGAATATGCTCCTTCAAGAGAAGGATTGCCTTCAATAAAGAGGTAAATGATAGCATCCTGTTTATTGTGGATGTAGGCAGCCAAAGCAATATGATAAACTGCTGGAGATACACATATCAGTAATCATCCACATTATTAGTGCCATTAATCATAATTCCAAAAATATGACAGCAGCAGCCAACTTTTTGACCAATTTTGCTTCTGCCTGTTGGCCATTATAACTTCACTAATAGACTGCAGAGCTCCTATGTGTGGCGGTTTGCATTGAGAATGGAAGGTTAATTATATTTGAGCTGCTGATTTCTTCTCTCCTTGGAAAAGGCTTAGCACTTTGACGATCCCAGGGGCTCACTGTTGTTAAATCAGTAAAAGTACTTTATTGAAATTTTCTTTGTTGGTCAGGAATGAGATGTTTCAAATGAGATATAAGCACCAGGCTGGAACAGTTGCTAACGCTTCTTGCTTCAAAGTGATCCTTGGGCAGCAAGATGAGCTCAGTGGTTTCTTTAGATCACTTTGCTCTCTCATTTCTTGGGTAAAAAGTTCAGTGCCATATGGTGATACACCAGGAAATCCCACAAGATTAGTGGTAGTCTCAACATTTATCTGTATGACTGGGATGCTGGGAGTGGTTAATAACATCAGAGGGAATAAGTACTTCTTTAATACAAAATCCTGCATTTCAGACTCTGCCTGTGCAAATAAAAAGTAAAAAGAACTTCACAAAAATCATCTGTTTCTAAATATTAAAACGTTTAGTAGCATACATGCATTGCTGGTTGGTTAAATGAAGTTTTCATGTTTTGGCTGGTAGTTTTGACATTTAATCAAAGTTGTAAATTAGATTATCCTCACTCTTTTTGTTCAGGTGTCTTTATTAGTTTCATTTTCAACACAGAATTCTAGGTAAAGCCATAGCTAAATAATAATATTGATTGTCCTACAAAATAGTGTCACCTCCCTTGGGGAACTCATGCATCCTGAATGTTATCTTTTAAGAAGATCATAAATTAACCATTTTAGACTGGGCATGGTGGCTCACACCTGTAATTCCAGCACTTTGGGAGGCTGAAGGAGGCAGATTGCTGGAGGCCAGAAGTTCAAGACCAGCCTGGCCAACATAGTAAAAACCCATCTATATTGACAACAACAACAAAAAAAGCTGGGCATGGTGACACATGCCTATAAAAATTAGCTCCTATTATTTTGGAAATATATCTCCTAAAATCTTTATATAAGTAAGACTATATATAACAAGGAATGGAAAGCTTGAGGGTTAATTTGTCCAGCGTAAATATAAAACTCAAAATTAAAGCTCAGATTTATTCTCAGTAAGTCCTTAAAAGATGCTAGGGCTCATGGCTTTGCTTTTTCTTACCCAACAATAGTAGTAAACTGAGCACCGTATGAGCTGCCTGATTGAGAACACTTCCAAATGCTGTGAAAACATAATCCTGTTCACAGTGTAACACTCATCTCACATTACAGCGCAACAGGTACCTATTGAATAATCAGCACCCTTGAGAAGCCTCGATGTCTCAGATACAACTCAAAAGCAAAATGGTTAGGGAACGGGGCTGCTGGATATCAATTCTACATTTAACCTGTGCATCCAGCATACACATTTTCCATCTACCAATCTGCCTTCCCAAATGCCATCACTACATTAACATTTTTTATGCATTCCACAGCAATGACAAATTGTTTTCTAACTGTAGTGCCAGATTTAGTATGCGAAAGACATGTTTGCCTCTGCCAACAAACCAATAATTCTCACTAACGTCTTCAGAGTTACAACATTTATAAAGTTGCAAAGTGGAGTAAACAAACCATCTGTTTGGCTTTTCCATATATGTCATGCTTTCTTATTAGCATATTACGATTCATTTAGTAAACAAATTTGGTGATTTCATTCACGTCAAAGTTAGATCGGAAGCTTGAAGATGATTAACATTCCTGGGACAAGCACATTAATACATTGCTTCCCCTGCAAAGTTAAATGGCTTCTCAGGAGAATCGCCCCTTGTTGACAAGATGAGACTGTCAATTTTGTCTGCCTGCCACATTAGGGGCCATACGGGGATGGCAGGCTCTGAGAGAGGGGAGTCGTGTAGGCAGCATAATTCACTGTGAATTGAGAAAAGAAGTCTAATTCTGATAAATGGTCGACCCCAATACATCCTACCTGTTATTACAACAGACGTGCCGTATCTGTGCAGTAAATTAGCTAAAGCCCTGAAGAGTTTGGTGGGAGCTTATCTTCAAGTGAATAATTTGAATGTAGAGGAAACTGTCTGCGTGACTAGTATGGATGATTTGTTTTATATTGAAAGGGGTTGAAATGACTGAGTTTCATACTTTTAATTTGCAAGAATTTGCTTAGATTTTGTTTCTTGCATTTAATATGTACTTCCTTACATTTGGGGCTTTTTGAGTGTTACCCACTAGAATTTCACATTGCATTTTCTTCCTGAGCTAGGGGATGGTTTTCAGATCTTTTGGACAGAATCTTTAAATAACAACCTGTAGAACAGCTACTAATTTTACAGAAAGGTATGGTGTCAAAAGTATCATGTTGTGCACAGAGCCATAAGCATCCTATCGTTAATAAATGATAATACAAAAATGTTGAGGTAAGTGTAATAGATAGTATTGTAGCAATCCCGATAAGAAAAGGACTAATGAGAGGCAGAAGTTTTAATTTTTCATTTCTGTGGATTTTGATAGCAGGTTTACATTTCTACTCAAAAGTATTGTTGACTCAGTAGTCCTACAATATACTTAACCCTAGCATCTAGACTTACCCAGACTGGATATAAATTTATCTCTCTCTCTCCCATTCTCCCCATATACATATATGTACACACATACATACAGACAAATAGGCATGCATATGGTATGTATATGTTATTGTTATGTATGTGTTATTATGATCATTCTGTACAATATCATTTGAGAATTTGCGAATGTGTGTGTTGAACGGCAGAATTGAGGTGGAAAATAAAGGCAAAAACTAACCCAAAGTGGGGCCTCAATTATCTTTCACTTGAGGCATTCTAATTAATTATCAAGTATTTTGTTTCAATTTACTAAGTTCAGAATGGCTCAAATCTGATTAAGAATTAAGACACTTCATTGGTTCATTATTCAGTCTCTGACTGCCACAGTCTTACTTTCTAATTTGGTTACGCAACTTGTTTTTTTTTTTCTTTTTCGTGTCTTCCCTGTATCTTAAAGCCAAGTTTAAAACCTCAAAACACTTTCTTTAGATAGTGTTTTTGTTTTTAGTTTTAATTTTTATGGGCCAGACATCACATTAAATCTAACTTAATGTGATGGGAAAAGAGCAGTCCAAGGCAAGACTTGCTTTCTCTCTAAAGGGCATTTGCACTTACTTGACTACGTTTGATGAATTTCATGTCTTCTGTGGTTGCATGGTAAAGTTTTCATCAAAGGAACAGAAAAAGACTGGTAGTCCACTTTAGTCCAGTTAGAGTACTTCCACTCAGCATTTCAAAGAAGAAAGAAGTTTGGTTCTGCAGCACCCTCCCCTCAGTCCAGGGTTTTGTAACTTCTTGCTTTTAAGGGTGATATTGGTCTTTAAAAAGCTTTTGGTAAATTCACAGTATAGAAAGAGTACAGAGGTTTAAAGGAAGCATTTGTAATTCCAAGCATAGCCCAAGTTACAGGGCTTTTTCAAGCCCTAATTTTGTGGCATTCCCTTATAACACACTAGGGTATTAATAGCGTCAGAATCACCGTTTGTTGTGTCGCCACCACCTTTCCTTGGATATTCTGTTACATGAGTCTTACCTTGGGATCATTGCTTTCTTCCCTTCTACAGTGTGTTTTGGGAAATACTTCTTGAAGACTCATGCATATTATTGATGGAAGGGAAACCAGTGTACCTTTAAGTACCTCTTCTGTGCAAAGTATTCTACTTTACGTGCAGGGCACTAAGACTGAATAAGATTTAGTTATGTTCTTGAAAGTGAACATGTGGGGCCAAGGTTAGGGCCACTGCCTTAATGATTACCACTGCACTAATTAAGACCAAATCTTTACCCCTTCTACCTATGAACTCATTTTCTCTCTGCATTCCAGTCACTTTTTTTCTGTAAGAGGAACTTCCTTCCGTATATCTTTCTTGCCTTCCAAATCAAAGCAAGTAGAAACAACCTTTCTACGGTTTATGTTCTTATAGAATGTAAGAAGTTCTAATACAGTCTAGATTTTTGTAAATGAGTATTCTTCCCTCTTTCCTAGAGGTAAATATTCAGGACACTAAATCTGTTTCTAGAAAAACCATCTCTATCGCCGGAGAGCTCAAAATTGGTTCCTTGTTGGATTCTTTGTTCCAATTGTTACATGCAACTGAGTATGGCTTCCTCTGCCAGGGAGTCCCCCTCCTGTTTCCAGCACTCTCTGGCCTTCCTCCCATTTTAGGGTCTTCTCTCGACATCTGATTATTAGTAGGTGACAGTTCTTTCTGTGTCTCTCCCATCTTCTCTTTTCACCTCTTCAGTTTTGCTGATCCAGATAAACTTGTAATAATCCTCAAATTGCTATTAACCCTAGGTCTTTGTATCTCATGAGGACAGTATTTTATGACAGCTAATGGTCTGGATTGACTGATTCAAGAGTCCAACAATAGGTCTTTGTTAAAATCAAGTGCTGTCTTTTGTCCCTTCTTTGGAGACTGAACCCTAACCTCTTGGGCAGGATCGGTACCCTCTAAAGAATTTTAGTCTGCTTTCCTTCTCATGCTTTCCTTCCTTCCACCTTAGGAATACTGTGTGAGTTTGTGAGAAAATCTTCAAGCCCACTATCATGAGAGTGAACAGCAGACTTTCCTCAGTCCATCCTTCCCATCTCCACTTCAGGTGTTTTGCATATGGCATTTAGGAGTATTATTAAACAAAAATGAAATAGATTAGGAATTGAACATAAAAGAATCAATTCTCTTGAACTGTGGTTGCATAATGGAAATCGACTACCATGAATGAACCCGTGTACTGAAGTTATGAAGAGCAGAGCTAATGCACTGCCATGAGTTCATCTTTATTATTGCATTACACCTGAATCAATTGATAAAGTAGCTTTTTTTTTTAAGCGAGGGATGGCACTTAATTGAATAAAAGTCAATGTAATTATGTTAGCAGAGGCCAACAGTACTGCTGACAGCGGAAAAGGGACACTGTTGAACAGAGTGCCAGAGCTGGTCTACACATTTCTGCACATCATTTGGTTGACAGATATTGAGGGCTGGTACATTGTCTAATTAGATTACAGATTTCTACTGCTATAAGTGAGAAATGAAGAGAAAATCTCTTCCTGGTAACATTGGTGGAGATGTGTAATTTCACAAGTCATCTTAGGGAAGATGTGTCCATCTGGGTGATCAGTGTGTCCTTTTCTCAATGTTAATTTATTCTTCCTTATTCAGTGTGTCTTGATGCAACTGCTGTGTATCTGGCTGCTGTTTTCTCAGCAGTGAACCTAGGTAACTGCAGATGTGTGAGAAGTAACAGAGTTCTAGATTACAGTCATCGCAAAATGTGTGCTCGTGAAAGGGGGAGGGTGTTAAAAATAATAAACGGGTAGGATTTCATGAGCTGCTCATAGTTGGCAGATTGTTTTATCAATAGAATAATAGCGCATAGTGTAACTCTACTTCCACATTCTTGTAATAACTCTGGTGGTGTTGTACCCACATGTCAGAGTAAAGACCTCACAGTAGGCATTTCCTGCACTTTGCTTAGCAGCCTGCACTTGGAGTCATCTGCCATCTGACACCAAGGAAACGGGGAATTACTGTGTCAGAGCAGGGACCGTGGGGACAACTTCTGTTTATCATTCACATACCCACACACTGCATGCATCTGTTTAGAACTCATTTGTGGATGATGATGCTGTGAATTTGGTTTGTGTTAATTTGATTTATGATTTTTGGATTATACAGCTGATCTGAAAATCATGAAGACAGCGTATGGGGTGATCGCTTATGACAGAAAATAATTTTGTGATCAGAACGTTTTAAATCCCTATTTTATTGTTTAAGTTTTTCAAAACCAGATGTCTAGAATGTGAATTTGTTTTCTCTCTCTCTCTTTCTCTCTTTTTCTCTCTCTGTCTGTCTCTTATTCTTGCTTTCTTTTGTGATCGATTTAGCAAAAGATTAGAAAGCTGATCTTATTGTCACAAGGTAAGCTCAGCCTTCCTAAGTGCAGTTGGAGAGGGCTGCTGCCCTCTGCCCCTTAAAACCCAGAGTGCTGTATATTGTCTTGTGTGGAAAGGTGGAGAAGTCTTCCCCACCTTTCTTGTCTCTGAGGCACATACCTCTCAACCATCTCTAGGAAATATCACCTGTGTTTGTCACCAAATGGAATGACACATTTTGGTCTTCCATACTTTTAAGTATAATCGGGAGGTCTGTTGAACCTTATATCAGCCATTTAGGTCATTTCTTTTATCACAATTACTTCTCCAAGCTGTAGAGCTTCTATCAGTATTGAGAAGCTTTTATTTATCTGTAGATATGTTAGTTTATTTTTTGGAAGGGTAACCTTCAATTTAGGTACTGTTGAACATGTGAGCCTTTGCAGGTGGAGAGAGGTATGTGCCCAAGGGCACTTAAAAAATAATGGGGGATATAAATACAAAGACAGTGTTTCCAGATAGATGATAACATATCAGACTTTGTAAATCATGATGTCCCTATGGATTCTCTGGGACAAATCCTGTCTTTATATATATACATACATACATACAAGCAAAGCACTCAGTGAGTAGAATAAAAGTTTTGCTTGTCTAAGAAGTATGGGTTCCAGTTGTTAAAATAAAGGAATCCTATGTTATTGTTGTGCTTGATTTTTTTTTGTACTTACTGTGTTTTAATTTTTGTACCTCTGGGTTTTTTTTCTGTTGTTCAGTGTGACTTTTTTTTAAAAAGGTGGGTGGGTTTTATTTTTTTAAAAAGCTTCTGTTTTTCGGTTTTTGTCTAAAGAATTAAATTTTAAAGTAGAATTACTCGATGAAAATATTTTGGACACTAAAATGCACATACTTCTAAAAAGTAAATGTATTTTATTATTAGATTTAACTGGGATTCCCAAATCATTCTGAGAAAAGGCATTCGTGTTGTTAAAAGACAGTCTGTAACCCTATTTCAAATTGCTTAATCTGTTAAGCTATTGTTTTTCCTTAAAACTTGGTATGTGGAGGGTAGAGATGGAAGATTTCATTATTTTTTGAAGTTATATCTAAATCATCTAGACTACTTTTTTAAAAAATGATTTTTTTCTATACCTCAAAATACAGTGTGTGCTGTATAGAAAAGATGTTTATTTTTTCTTGTTTTTAGGTAAATTTAGACTATTCCATTTAGACAAGCAGAAAGTTTCTTTTCTTTTATCCTATTTAATATATATTCTAAAATCTCTGCCATGAAATTCTCTGCAGCTGATGCTGCTACATAGTGAAACTAACAGAGTAATCATTGAGAAAAAGGTGCATGGGTTTGCATTCATCCTACGATTGACAGATTCTACTCTCTTATAAAGATTATGTTAATGGAAAGTTCCCCTGATTGCACCTCCCACCACCACCACTAACTCCCAGATCCTGAGGATATAGGGGAATGCTTGCTTTTATAATGGTGTAATTAGCAGTGAATGTGCTTATTTGATACCTAGTGAAAGCTGAATCAATTTTAAAATGCTTTCCTTTTTCTCACCCCTCCCCACCCCCTATCCACCTACCCCCCTTCCCTCTTGTTTTCCTAGACACAGTGCCAACATAAACCTACATCGTAAACTGTTGACCAAAGAACTCGATGACATGGGCCTGGACTCGTCGCAGCCCTCCCTTAGCAAGGACCTCCGCGATGAATTTTTGGTGAAGATCTATGGTGCCCAGCACCCCATGGGGCTCGATGTCAGGGAAGACGCCTCCTCTCCCGCAGGGACTGAAGACTCCCACCTGAACGGGTATGGGAGAGGCATGGCGGAGGACTACATGGTCCTTGACTTGAGCACCACCTCCAGCCTCCAGTCCAGCAGCAGCATCCATTCCTCCAGAGAATCCGACGCAGGCAGCGATGAGGGGATTCTTCTCGATGACATTGACGGGGCGAGTGACAGTGGGGAGTCGGCACACAAGGCTGAGGCCCCTGCCCTCCCTGGCAGCCTAGGGGCTGAAGTTTCGGGATCTCTTATGTTCAGCAGCTTGTCTGGGAGCAATGGTGGGATCATGTGCAACATTTGCCACAAAATGTACAGCAACAAGGGGACCCTGAGAGTGCACTACAAAACTGTGCATTTGAGAGAAATGCACAAGTGCAAAGTCCCAGGTTGCAATATGATGTTTTCCTCTGTACGAAGCCGAAATCGGCACAGTCAGAACCCTAATCTCCACAAAAACATTCCCTTCACTTCAGTAGATTAGTCTCAGAATGGACACTACAAATGCCAGCTCTCACCAGATGGCCTACGTGTTTGAACTGCCATAGTCAGTGTGCGCTTATGTACTTGGGGTGTGTGTCTGTGTGTGTGTGTGTGTGTGTGTGTGTTTGTGTGTGTGTGTGCATTTATGTATGCTCTGTGGCTACATATACACACACGTATTTCCTTGAGATAAACAAGATAAACACTAGGTGCTTTTGAATTTTTTTCACTTCCCTTTATAGTTTTGGGAAAGGAGTGGGATCTTTGATTTAAGGGTGAAAACAGAGTACCCCTCTAACACACACACACACACACATGTACATACACACACAGTGTGCAACTAGCCCCAGTTTTGACAGAATAATTCTTGGTCTTCCCCAAAGAGACAATTTGTTGTACCCATGACTGTTGCCTGCAAAAATAAAAGGGAAAAAAAAAAGAAAAAAGAAACAAAAAGGAGCTTCTTATAGTTGTCTTTTGTGAACTTTAAGGTTTTGAAAGAATCTTCATTTAAAGCATGGCAGATTCACCTGTAAATATTTAGCCTTGAGGGGCCATTGATGTAAAACAATTGTATTGATGGTTGTTTAACTTTTTTGTTTAATTTTTACAGTTACATCCAGCTGTTAGATATGCAGGAAAAGATAGTTTGCTGGCTAGCTCTATTCATTTATGTTAGCATTAATGCACATTTAAAAAAAAAAAACATGGTCTTGTTTTTACTACCTGTTAGATATAGTGATAAAGAGGTGCTGGCATGCTTTACAGCACAGATCTGATTTTTTTAAATGTCCTGTACTAGTACATAAATCCCGTCATGCACTTTTTTTCATACACTACAAGGGGATGTGTAATAACCATGCTTCTTTTTTATCCTTAAACTATTGCCATACTTCAGTAAGTGTCTTTTTTAAAAAAAATTCACTTGTATAAAAATGGTCTGGTCAGTATAGGGCACAAATGCCAAACAAAGTATTAGTGTTAACACAAAACTGCCAACTTTGCACAAGTTTCCAGAAAAGAAAATACAATTAGTCACTCAACATAACCACAGGCCAATTTGTTGGCCACCAGAAAACCGCTTTTTAAAAAAACACTTGGTGATTCTTTCAAGTGCCGAATGTTATTAGAATCAACATTGCATCCTTCTTGCTTATACATTAAGTTACATAAAAGGAAAACAAAATTATGTGGTGTGAAACAGCCAAGGCATTTATTCTTCAGAGGCAGGATAATATTTCAGGATACAAAAGCCCAAATTACCCACTACGGAACAAAGATGAATACAGTAAGAGTTGAACACTCATTTCCAAGGCCCTAACCCTTATCCTTTAAAAAGAAATCCTCTGAACTGGGTCGGTCTGTTGTATGGCTGTCTAATTTCTTGCAAATTCTGCAGCCGTACTATAATTCAGGCCTGTTTGGTAGACAAAATCAAAAGGCCTTTAACAGCAGCAGTACTTGGAAGATTTGAAAACACGTGCTAAACTTGAATCGAGCAACACTCCTTTCTGAAAAGCCAGAAGAAAGGGGTTTTAAAGTAGGATCTCTCAATGTTTAGTGTTTTGTGTTTCCCCACACGATTTGTCAGAGAGAAATGAAAGCAAGCCTGAAACCAAGCAATTGAGAGTGAGAAAGAGGGGAGAGACTATTCTCCAAACCTTTTTTGTTTTGTTTTGTTTCCGATGTTTACACATGTTGCCTGAGCTGGTTAACCACATCGGCAGCCTCAGCTACCACAACATACTGACTAAATGATGATATTTACTCAAGTTCAGTCTGCAGCCAAAACCATTAGGGTGTGCACTGCAGACTGTTTTGTTGTCTTTTTTTTTTCCTTTTTTTTAAGTGGAGGGGAAAAGAAGAGATAAACAAGGAATATTTTGTCAAACAGTACACAATAATTTAAAGAGAATGTATTTCTTTTATGCATTTAATGGCCTCAGACATTTCTCTCATCAGTCTAAAAGTTAGAAATATCCCTTTGTTTTAACTTTTATGTCGTTTCCATTTTTCATGTTTTTGTGATTATTTTTTCTATGTTCACATCAGCATTCACTTCCGTTAAATTTGCCAAAGGAAACTGTTAATATGTTTCTGTTGTTATTGTTATTCCTGTAGGATTTATTGTACCTCACAGTATTTATTGTTTCCCAAAATAAGCATCATTAGTTGGGGATTCAGTATTTTTATTTGTGAAAATTTCAGAAACAATAGATTCTTAAAGATAAGCTAGCTATGTCTAGGAGCTTTATCTTTTCACCTCCTTCAGAGGATGCTATGGGGTCCATTTTAATTCTTCATTTGTTCTACCGGGAGGAAAGACCAAAAGTATTTGCAGTACAAAAGAAACGATATCAAACACTATGTTAAATGACAAGTGTTTATGGTAAAAAGCTGAGGAATTAGTAATAACCATTTTTGTTTTCTTGTACTTTGAATTCCCCAAAGTCTTAATTGCTTTATTTTGGTGTTGTGTTAAATTGAACAGACAGAGATGTTTTCCTTTGTTTTATACCATATAAGACTCTGTACAGTATGTTTGTGAAAGATTGAACTAGAATAATGAAAGTTTGTTTGCAAACATTTTGGTCCTCTCAGCGTTCTCTGTATTGTGCTGTTGCCCCATTACCAAATGATTAGATTCAAAAAGGGTGGGAAAAGATTTTTAATATCCCAACAAAACATTATAGAAACTCTGGCTTTTGCAGTGTGCATAGACTACATGTAGTTTTGTGAAAATAAATACACATTTTTATTTCAGCAACTTTGAAAAGTTACACTAAGTTGAGTTACTAGAACTCATCTTGTACAACAGCAATGTTTAGTCTGTTTAATTTAATGTTGGATAAAAGGTCAGATAGCCCTCATGAGTGAATTACATAGCTGTCGGCAGGTCACATCAGCAAATGAACCAGGCTTAGAACAAATGTTTGTTACTTGCTGCAAACCAAGCTAATGTGTATAGCCAGTTAGAAAAAGTCCAGAAGTAATGAGATTCTAGAAGTAGAGTTTCCCTTGTTTGGAAACATGAATGTGTTCACCTGTATTTTGTCAGAGAAATGGCAATAAGTCCTGGACAGCTGACACTTTTTAAGTATCTCCCCTGTGTGCTACTACTTTTGTGCCTCAAGTGCCCAGTCGTTACGGTGGCCTTCTAAATGAGTAAATAACATTTTCCAATATAAAGCCTATTTGCTTAAAAGGGACGGGGGAGTGGATGGATGTAGTACATGCAATGGAAAATCATAAAATGTACAATTCTTCTGTTCCCAAAGTATTGCTCGTTCTTGAGTGTGTGCCTGAGTGTCGTGTTTTGACTTAACTAGAATTCTAGTTAAGATGGTGATCCCATGACTTATTTGCAAACAGGAAGGATAAAGAGATCAGCATTTTAGTCATTGAGCTCTTCATCTTTGCCCATTCCTACTCATTTGCTTTTTCATAGGAGTTTTTTGTTGTTAAACAGTTTCTCTCAAGCCACATGCATTCTATGCTGGCTGAAAATTAATAGCGATGTAGATGTTCATCCAACAAGCTTTTTCCCATGTGACTGGTTTTAGCCAGAGTTTATCACAGGTACAAAATTAGGCGGTATGACTGTGCATGTTCTCTAGCTGATGTTGAAACTTACTGTCTTGCTCATTTAAAACTATGTTTTTGTAAATATCAGGTTTAGTCCGCTTTTGGGAATATCTGCATGCTATGGAAAGAAAGAGAGAAAAAGGATAGATAATAAGTAATTTGGTTTAAAAGTGTGATAAAAGTCCTTGGCATTCTTTGTTCTGATATTAATTGTATTTAAATAAGTCAACCCAATGTAACTCATTCCAGATCTTAGTCCGGCTGCCCTGTTCAGCCTGATGCCTTTTAAAGGTTTAAAGGTGTTAATGTTTTCAACATGGCAAACATTTTTTAAAACCTTTTTGGCACAATGATGCCACTGTCCTCATAGTGTTATTTCTTTGGTCATGAATTTTCAGGCCCTTCCAGTAGAGGAGAAAAGCACTTAACTGGTTAACAGCCCCATTAGTATACATTGCTCTAAGGAAAAAAAAAAAAACTTTGAATACATCAAGAATGGGCTGTTCCAGAGGCATTCCCCTCATTTTACTCAGGAGAAACTATGCATTAGGTTCCCACCAAACACAATGCGACCTGTTTTTCCCCTTTCTCTGTACACACCCCAGATGTGTGCCAAGCAAATGAGAATGAGGGCCATTGACAATTAAAACAATTAAACCTTAAAGAAGCTAGTCACCAGATTGAGATGGACATGCTGCTAACTGCTGACAGCTTGACCTGAGCAGTCCTAACTTGTATCTGGTCTGTTAGCATTGGGTTAGATTGACTAACAGAGTAAATAAAATTCAACTGTCATAGGACACGCTACATCTGCTATCATCAAGAAACAAATCATCCAGAAGAAACTTTTCTTCATCCTGTGGTCACACCCTTTTCTTAAGAGCTTCTTTTTTAAAATTATGACGAACGAATTTCATTCTTTAAAATCACTTATCTTCTCCCAAACTTGAAATACTTAAATTAGGTGGTTTTGCTTTTCCCTCTCATTGTTTATTTTTTTGGGATGGATCTAAATGAGTACGATTAGCAATAAAAGGTACCAGAAAGACTGGAGGGATCACAGTGTTTTCATCAGAACTAAGTAGAGGGTCGGTTCCTGCCCTGGTTT
Organism: Hylobates moloch; assembly: GCF_009828535.3. NCBI lineage: Eukaryota > Metazoa > Chordata > Mammalia > Primates > Hylobatidae > Hylobates > Hylobates moloch. The sequence continues at coordinate 62,185,117 of NW_026652294.1, forward strand.
TGGGGTAGCTAGAAAAGGAAATCATGAATGTGCTGGAAATGTTGCCTCAAGAGAAAAGACTGGCATAGCTCTGCCTCGCAGTTGGTGAGAGCGTATTGATACTAGGGACCTGAAGAGTTCCCATGACCAGGTGAGTCGGCTCTGAGGAAGGGGTTAGGAAAGCAAGGACAGCTGCATGGAATAGCTGAAGTTCCTTTGGGGTCAGGAAGAGCCAATAATTGTGGGGTTTTGGCTGCTTTTGCTTTGTTCTTGAGTGGGAAGTCTTGCTGGAATCCCCTGAGAACCAAAAGATGCCAGAGGTCAGCGAGGCTATAGAAAAGGCAGTGGTAACATCTCGTTTTCATCCTAACGGAGGAGTAGGTGTGAATGGCACCAGCATGCATCGTTCCTTTCTTGATCATTACTCGTGCTTGCCACTGTGGCGACACAACAAAGCCATGATTGTAATTCATACTAGGCTAAAGACCTTCATCAAAATGGGAGCTCATTTACTGTTCTGTGAGGTGTATAAGTCACTTCTCTTCATATTTTCCCTCAGAGATAAACCACATGTGGTAGTCTTATTTGCGTTAGTACTAAGGTCATGTTTGATCTGTCCCAGACGAGTCGCATATTTCCTGTAGCTGGAGTGTTGCTCACCATAAATGGTCATTTTCAAACAGTATTATGTAAATCCAGCTGTACAACTGACCAGTGAGTTATCTGTCATCACTGTTGCCCACATACCCGTCCTTCCTTGTGTAGTTTCATCATCCTTATCCTTCCCACATCTTGCGCAAAATGATTTTCTGTGGTCATTCGGCAATAACTGTATGTCACATACTGTCTTTTTGGCATTTGTTGAAAAATCCAAATGCTTAATAACAGAAGGTTAAAAAAAAACTAAGCATTATTACATGTACACTGAATTGGATCAGCATTATTCATTATAATGCTATATATATTTTTGGAGCAACATACTATAGTTGTCATAAAACTATCTTTATTCTTCTCTAAAGTGTTGTTGTAAATTCCTTTGACCTTTACTGCAGGAAAAAAAAATCTTTTTTATATAGGGTATGAAGACAAGGCTCGGTTTGTAACAAATAGTGGACCATTACAAAAGAGGAAGGAAAAAAGCCAGGGCTGAGCAGCAAGAAGCTTCAGTTCAATTTCACCTCATATCTTTCTAATAATGTACTTGTCACTTTATTACCTTCCAGTAATGTGAACGCTGCTGACAAGACTGTCACACTAACAGCAGACAACACCCTCTCTGCCTCAGCCCAGCTCTCCTGGCTACTTATTGCCCTGGCCCTGAAGGGACACAAACTAATAGTGTGCTTTCCAGTTCAGCACTTGGCCATCAAATATAAAAGGATGCGTAATTGCCTGTTTATCCCCTTGTGAAGGAGAAATTGACTACAAGGGCTAGGCTTTCCCATCGAGTTCCCTGATGTACACACACATCCACAATCAGTCTCTCTCTCTCTCTGTCTCTCTCTCTGTCTCCCCCCCCTTCCCTCTTATTCTCCCCTCCTAACATACAAGCACATACACACAACTACTGTGTCTGTGGGAAGCCCAAGGCTGCCTCTTGATGCCCTCTCCAGCTATTAAGTGGACAGTAACAAGATGACTTCTTAAATAAAGGGTCAGTAGAGAGACGCTGTCTGTGACAGCATCCTTTGCTTCTTTGAAAACTTAAGTATTACAATTCCATTTTGAGAGTAATGGGTGTGGCCCTATAATTAGAACAAATTTTCTTGCAAGTCAGTGGCATAAGTAAGATTATATTGCCCCCTAATCTGTAGGGAAAAGATTAAAATATTTTTCTTCCCCTTCAAAAAGTGCACATGTTGTAAACTGGTTATGCACAGTGGTAATTTTTTTTTCTTATCCTTGGCATCAAACCATGGATCTAGATGTGCAAATGTATCTTTCAATGACCCCTCCAAATCCATAGTGTAACATGATAGGTTAACTTTTATTTTGTCAAACTGGACTGACAATCTAAAAAAGATGGCGTCAGGCTTTTGACTTTAATCATTAAAACAAGGACCACGCTATGGGTAAAAGGTAAATTCTCCACTTTGAAGAACTTTGGTAAGTACAAGTACAGGGAGCTTTAGAAAATCGAGTGGTGGGGACCAAAGGTACAAAGGAAGAATACATGAAAATGTTATATTCCAAAATGCCTTGAGCCCAAAGATTGGCTGCTATTTTTGTATATTGAAATACTCAAATGATGGTTGGAAAGTGACTAGTTAGTGATTAAACGAAGTGCAAGATCTATCAAGCGTCTTCTTTCTGGAACTAGGGGATGCCATGCTTCCTTCCAACCTTCCCGCAGCACATCTCAGAGAAGATAGTTGGCCCCATTACAAACAGTCACATTTCAGTAAGATATTAGCCAGGTAAGACACGTGCAGGTATTGGTATCATCTTCCATGTGAACTTTAGCAAGGAGAACAGCAGCAGATTTAGGGATAGACAATGTAACAGGTCTATGTTGACAAGTCTGTGCTAAATAATTTCAAGAACCAGTCTGAGGACTGGGAAGAAAAGCACTTTGAGCAAGGACTCTTGGGTTAGAGCAAAGGCAATTAGTTGACATGATACTTCTTAAGTTCCTCAGTATGTATATGTTACAATCGTTTATCAGACTTCTTAATAGAATCTTAATTGAAAAACAAGTTGCCAAAATTGCACAAGTTCTACTCGCCGATACTAGCTTTCTCCCCTTAACTCTAAAATAACAGGGATGCTTAAGGACGTTTGTAATAGTTTTTTTAATGCTTTGTTTCACTTTTTTAAAAAAGAATCTTTGAAGGGAAGGAAGAGCAGAAAGAGGTATTTTAAGAAAAATGGAGAGAAGTAGATAGTATTGAAAGTATATTTCTTGAAGAGAGAGTATCTAAGTGCTATACCAAGATTTTATAAGGCTTCCCGTTGCCAAATGTGATGTTGAGATAATGCACGGCTAAGATGGCAAATCCATCAATTATTAACTGGCTCTGCCCACTTCTGTCATGGAATGCAAGGATTGAGAGGTGACTCTGGGGAGACCCTGGGTGTGTGAGAGAGCTCCATTCATCTGGCCCTGGATATGTTTCTCAAAAGAGAGGGAGAAAGCGTCAGTCCCTGCAAGGTGAACTGACCTGGCACTGTTTCAGTGGGAGCCTCACTGCCTGCCTTTTCCATGCTAGGAGACAAAGCATCCTCTACCCCGTCTGTGAATCGGTGCTGTGGCCACTGTGAGAAGCATGATTCATGAGGTATGATGCTCTTGAGCTCCCAGACAATGTGTTGAGTTAATAGGTTCACTTGAGATGTATAAACCAAGGCTGACTGTCTTTTTTTTAAAATCTAGTCCCCAATTTGGAGTATTTTTGCATGTTTTTGTACAAAGTAATCCATTCCTCTCATTGTGTATCTTAAACTCCTCTGACTTTTCTATTGTCTTTCTCAATCCCACCCTCTGCTCTTCGGATCTCACCAACCCCCCTTAAAAAAAATCGTGTTTGAGCAAGAAGGTAGAACATGCCCTCCCTCATCCTGGTTTTAATCGCTTTGGAAACATGTGTTCTACCCTGTCCGGGGTTTACGTAACGTGAATTAAGTGAATGAGATGTTCTAGTATTATATCTTAACCTGATAAGACTGTCTAAGATTTCTAGTATATGGTGCATTTGCTTTCCTGTGCAAACTTTGGTTCAGCTGCCCTGCAGAGAGTCTTACCATTTTCCTGCCAGTGCCAGTATAAAAGAATGCAGGAGAGCTAAACATGGGTACATGAAGGTCAGAGGGGTGAGGACGGTTGAGAAATGAGGAGAAGACTTGGGCTTGAGACGATCTGGGCTTTTCATGTGTAGCTCACTCAGCAGTATGAGGGTGACTGACACACCAGTGGGTGGTTTCCAAGTGAGGCAAAGGCCCATTTCCCCGCTCCCCTCACACCCTGCCTGGCTTCTTCCATGAAGTCCTTGCTGCTTTTCTGCCTCCCCAAAGGTGAGGGGAAGGGGCTGGTTGGGGATCTGGGAAAGCCAGTTCTCTGTTCTCTCCTGCTGGTGATGGACTAGGCCTTTTAGAACTAGCAAGATCCCTCACACAGCTGGGAGAACACATACCTTTCTTACTCCACACCCGTCGGTGTGTCTCCAGTAACAAAATTATTGGACTCAGCCTTCATATTTGACAGCAAAAGTGGCCAAAGGGAATTGAAATATCTTGAAGAAAAGGAATTTTCACCAAGATATGTCCTCTCCCTCTCCCAGAGTTTAGCTGTTTATTCCTTTTTTTGTTTATATTGTTCTCATCTGCATAAAACCAGTCTCTTCCAGTAAGCCTGCCGCAGAATCAAAGTCTGTACTACAAAAGGTAACTGCACCAAGGGATGGGACAGTGTGCATCACCCTGATCTAATCATTGTGACGTTGGTAGCTTCCTAAATACTGTATGTACCTTGAACAAGGGTTTTATTTTTGTTTTGTTTTGTTTTGCTTTTTGTTTTTATTGGTAGTCTAAGGTAATTAAATTTTTTAATTTGATATTACTTTGGTTGTGTTTTCTGTACTATAACTGCCTACAGTATGTCTTTTGCATAAAATGCATAAGGGTTTGGGGATGTAAATGGAATATTATTCATATTTTGTCCAAATACCTCTTGTAATTTGTATCAAAATTCTTGTACAATTTTTATATTAAAGATTTATCAGTCACTGATCTCTTCTTACCTTTTTGATTTCAAGAAACCTCCACATGCTCCAGTAGATCTTTACAAAATACACCGAACAGCCCTTCAGCTCACAGTGTAATTCACCTTGTTTAAGCACACTTGTTGGCGAACTCAGAGCCAAGCTGAACCACTATATTATTTAATAGATTTCTCAGGAAGACCAAGCTCATCTCTTGCTCAGATAGCAAAGCTGGGTCAGAGCTGCAGAGGTCCTGGCCACTCCCAATGGAGCACAGCAGACACTGCCCTCTGTCTTCCTCCCCACAGCTATCCCTTCAGGGATGCCTTTGCTGTGACTTTCCAGAAGTCCTTTTCCCAAAGCCTTTGCCCGTGCTCTTTTGAGGAAAAGAAGACTAAAGGAAGAACATAGGTGTCTTTGCACCTGAGCTTTTCAAAAATAAATTTTCTTCCCAACTCTTTCAAATTTGTGGACAGCAGCCACCAGGATGATGACTTCATTTTTTTTCAGACTGAATGCTTGTCTTTCAGTTTATAGTCTCTTGGCAGCAGCTTTCCACAAATTGTCCTTGTTATAATCTAGAAATAAAACTGGCAGATGGAAAGATGTCAAAATCAGCAACATTTCCTCCTCCTGTCGTCCGGCGTGGGGACTATGGGATGAAGCGTAGAGAAGGTGCGTTTTGGGAACTAAACGTTGGGCACACACGGGCATACAGATGGGAACAGTAAACACTGGGGAGAGGAGGAGGGGTGTGAGGACTGAAAGGCTGCCTATTGGGTGCTGTGCTCACCACCTGGGTGATGGGACCATTCGTAACCCAAACCTCAGTGTCACACAATACACCCATCTCACACAGCTGCACATGTTCACCCTGTATCTAAGATAAAAGTTGAAATTATATAAAAAGTGCTTTCAACTCAGCAGTGTTTAATATCACCCCCACCTCTTAAACCAATCCGAGTTAAAAATTAGACTAACCAAGACTGTAACTTTTCCTGATATCTCCCCTTTGATTTGGTATTGTCTGTTCTCCATCTGCAGAGCCAGATCTGCTCAAATCTCCCCAGGTTGTCCTACCCACCTCTCCAGTTTTCCCTGGCCTCTAACACAGGCACCTAAGCTACCTGGACTCTAGAGTGATGCCCTGGCCCCAGGCCTCTGGACAGACTGCCTGTACCCCTCAGGCCGCCAGTAAGGAGCTACCCAGGCTCAGGTATCACTGACCGTCTTTCCCAAAGCATCAGGGATGCCAGCCACTTAGCCTTGATGGAGTCTCCCTCCTTGATTTCTCTGAGCACCCATAGATGGGTTTTCGGTGACGGCAAAGAAATGAAAGGTTAAGCAACTTTGGAAAAGTCAGCCTCCATAGAGGCATGCGGTTGTTAGATGTCACGGATGTGTTAAGGCACTCCTGCAGGGAATCCAAGTATAATTATGATCTTTTCATCTGTCATAATAAGTCTGTAATCGGCAAGAATTCTCGCTCAAATAGCTCCTCCTTCTCCTTAGAAAAAAAAAAGTTGTTTTAAATGCTATCAAACGATGGAAATACTCCTGTTCAGTGAAGAGGCACCCATGAAGACAGCTCTTGGCACAAAGCTAATCAAAACTGCCTGGGTTGTGGCAACGCTCTCCTGAGCCAATGGAAGGCTTACTGCCTGCTAGTTTGCCCTGTGTCAGTCGACAATATGACAGTAGATTAAGTGCTACTAATTTAATAAAGCTGCTCTGAGGCCAGAGCTGATCTATCAATGAAGACCAGAGAAGATCACATGGGTGGGGGCTTGAGGAGGGGCAGCAGAGAATATTGAATTGCCTGAAGTAATACTGGGGGGAAAAGCTATTGATCCTCAGTAAGGAGCAGTTATTTTAGTCACCTGACTCTTGGGCACCCAATCATTACCCATATTCATCAAAGCTGTATAATGAACAGAGGTATTGATTAACAGGGGTAGCTGAGGAGATTTCCCAACAGTGCTAGTTCACATTGATAGGTCTCCAATGGGAAAACAGGCCATGCAGCCCTGGAACATAACTTATTGTGTTCTAGGTCCTTCTATTGATTTGATTTGGGCGGGGGCGGAGTGGGGAGGAATAGCCTTACACACAGTGCTACCCCTATGACCTTTCTCTGAAACCCTCCTTGGAAAGAAAAGAAAAAGCCCCACTTTCTGCAGCAAGTACACAACCCTACTCTAAGTTTTCTCTCTGTCCAGGCTGGCCATCCGACCTCATCTTTGATTGCTGTGTGTTATCTTGATTTACAGAAATTTGCTGGAAGCTGGGACATGCCAGTCAGAGCTTAGAGACATCAGGCGTATGAAGCTTTCCCTCCCCTAAACATCAACATATGGCTTCAGGAAATTATCGTGTTAGGCTAATTGCACCAAGTTGGCATGGTAGGAACATAATGAGTCCCGGTTTCAGCATGCTGACCCCAAACCCAGTGATGCCAGCCCATAGTAACTTTCCAAGCATTTTGCCTCGTGGCAGGAATCCTCATTGAGCTGCTGTTTGCAAAAGGCATTTGGTTGGATTTCTAGCATGCGCCCGGAACCTGCGCTATTGTGTTCCAATCATACGAGAGAGTTTGCTGTGCTGTTCACAGGAGCACTTGTCCTTCCAGAGAACTAGTGGTGACCCAAATGCCACAACCATCATAAGCCATGTGCTGCCTGATGGGCAACATGCTGCTTAAAATGCTGATATGTAACTAGAAACCATTAAACCCCAGGGAGAAAAAAGTAAAGGATTAAGACAAGGACAGCTGTAAAAAATAAAGCTCAAATGCATCATTAGAAACCAGAAATTCACAAAGTAAAACTGGCTGTCATCCCCACTGGTATTAGCAACACTCGACTTGTATATTAATGAAATAGTGCGGGAACTCTAAGTCACCCTTTAACCGTGGAAGCAAGAGGGAAGTTTCTCTTTACTGCAGTCTCTCCTAACTGAAGCCCGGGTTTTTGATAACGTTGAATTTTCTTTGCCTCAGAGTATCCTCACCAACCCGTCTTAATTTGTCTTACCTTGGCTAGCAGACTTTTTCTTCTTAAAGCACAGCCGCTCCCTTCAGTGCTGGGACTTTGATGAATGCCACCTTCAGCCTTGTCTTTACCTTTCTTTATTCTCTTCATCACTGTGTTCACTTCAATTTTTGTTTTCTTGGCTGTTATCATCTTTACAAAAAAAAAGTTCAATATATTTTGATCTTCCTGGGTTAGAATATACCTTGACTTTTTTCTAAATGTAAGAGCTTATAGGAAAAAAAAAAGGGCTTCAAAAATTTTAAATCCAGAGTTCCGTGCATTGCATAGCAACTTCGAGTTTTTGGAATGCTCCAAAAAATGGTTATAAGCAGTTGAATTTGGAGGTTATCAGGGTTTGGGGCTTGTGCCATGTTAGGTGATTTAAGATTATTAGCCACTTCCACCTTTTTAGAGAGATTCATTTTTACAAATATAAATGCTATTAACAATTCAAAGCACTCTCATAATTCCCCTTCTTTGTTCTTACCCCATGATCTCAATTTCAATTTTTCTTATTTTCTTTCCATAAGTGGAGAATTTCCTCCCAAAGTTTCACAAAGTTATTTGCAGGCTCAAAACAAGACACTTATTTGATTATTTTCAGATGTCACATCAATTGGTCTTCAGCCGAATGTAATCCTACAAGATGTTATGCTTTTATGCTTTCTGTTCTTTCAAAAACCACAAACCTGCGTGTTTGAAAATATCACTCTTTCCAAAGCCCTCGGCCTCACCCACAGAGCTTGGAAGTAAGGATGGTTTCAGGCTTGTATATGTACTTGCCTTCTCAAGGAAACAGCAAAACACAAAACCCGCTCACTTTTCTTATATCTACTGTGAGCATAAACGGGGAGGGGAGGGGTGTGGGAAGCCAGTAAGTTGTGAAATCCAGGAAGGTGAAATACAGGCGAAATCTAGAAAGTTGTGTCTCGGATGGGATTGTGTTCTAAATACCTTCAAGATGCAATGTTTCTCTTGCCCTCATAGTTTGTGGTACGTAGCAGGCATTCAATTCATATAATAGCATAACTGGGTGAGTGATTGGGGAATGGGGGTGGGAAGGTGGATGGAGTCCTTTGTTAAATGCCAAAGTCAGAGCTAGGCTTAAAACGGGGTAAGCACACCCCATCTCTCTCACTGAACACAGCTTAAAACCCAGACAGACGCATGGGTCAGCCATTTGAGGGCTCTGAAAAGTAAACAGTAAGCAGAAGCACCGAGGACAACGACCAGGCTCCAAAGTCCCACCGAAATAGCGGCACTTTGCCATTTGTTCCCCTGCAGGATGCCCTGGGCCGAACTCATCAAAATCCCAAACCCGGAAGTGGGCATCAGGGTGTGATCAGAGAGGTCTCTAGAAGAAACCCTCCTCCAGTCAAGGAGTTGGGAAGAAAACAGCAAATGCTCAGAGAAAGAGGGAGAAATTTCCTATTTTTCTTTTTTCCCCATTTTCTTGTGCCTGCCTCAAAGCCACATAAGAAGCAGCGGCAGCAGGAACCGTCAGGGGTGAAAACTCTGTGGGAGGGAATCCTCCTGCCTTAGTGGAGGAGCCATTGTCCCAAGAAGGTGGCAAATTCCCTTTTGCTTTTTATCTCCACCTGTCCTCCCACCACTTGGCCCTGGAAGTGAGCACAGTGACAGTAGGTGCAGGGCAGAGCACCAGCCTTCCGGCCAGAGGACTGAAAAGGCCAGGCTGAAAAGTCCCCGGGAGACATGGAGTGGGAGGTCCTTGGAAAAGTAACCCCTTAGAGTTAGCAGTTCCTGAGCTTACCCCTGAGGAGTGCAAGCACAGGGCTGACCCTGCACAGCACAGACATTGAGAAGTGTGTTATGGGATAGATGGCCGACTATGTCCCAAACTGGCTACTGGGCGGTGCACACATGGGACAGATCCAAACAGTGCTGCAACGATTTTGGACACTGAACTGATGCTGGAACTATCACCCTCAGAAGGCTGGTTGGAACTTGCAGCCTAAACCCAATTAGGTCAAATGCCTCCTAAAAATCATATCAGCATTCTGCACAAGATTTTAACAAGACCCAGAATCTCGTAACATGTGTAGTAGGCAGACTTCTTTTTAAAACATTGTGGTGTTAAATATACAAAGCATGAAATTTACCATTTGAATAATTTTTAAGTGTATGGTTCTGTGGCATAAAGTACGTCCACATTGGTGTGCAACCATCACCACCATCCATCTCAAGAACTACTGTGTGTTCCCCAACTGAAACTCTGTACCCATTCAACTCTAACTCCCCATTCCTCATTTCCCTTGCCGTTCTTTCCATCTCTATGATTTTGATGACTCTAGTTACCTCATATAAGCAGAATCATACAATGTTTGTCCTTCTGTGTCTGGCTTATTTCACTCCACATGATCTCGTCAAGGTTCGTCCGTGTTGTATAGCATGTGTCAGGATTTCCTTCCTTTTTAAGGTTGAATATGATTTCATGGTGTGTGTGTGCCACATTTTGTTTATTCATCCATCCATCGATGGACACTTGTGTTGCTTCCACCAGTAGGCAGACTTCTAAGATATCCCCTGATGATTCCCAGATACTGATTTTCATATCACCTTTCCTTAACTGTGGGAGACTATGGTAAAAATCTTGAGCTATCCCTTCCATGATTGGGTTATAAAACACTCTGGCTTCTGTCTTGCTTATGTGCAGTGTCTCCATACTCTGTATTCTGCCTCTGTACTCTGTACTCTATCTTCAGTACTCTAACTTATTGCCCTCTTGGCTTACACACTTTGATGAAGCAAGCTGCCATGTGAGAGAGGCTCATGTCGAAAAGAACTGATGGTGGCCTCTAGTCAACAGCCAGAGAGGAACTGAGGTCCTCAGTTCAACAGCCAGCAAGGAACTAAATGCTGCCAATGACCACCAGTTTAGCTGAATTGGGCCTTTAGATAAGATCACAGATCCTTGGTCAACATATTGCTTGTAGCCCTTTAAGAGACCCCACAGCAGAGGACTCAACTAGGCCCAAACTAAAGAAACAATGGGAAAATAAATGTTGTTTCAAGCAACTGAGTTTTGGAGTAATTTGTAATGCAGCAAGAGATAACTAATACAACACAATATTCAGAATGTCCAAGAAACAATCCAAATTTTTTCAGTCTATGAAGAACCAGGAAAATCTCCTTTAAATGAGGGAAGACAATAACAGATGCCAGTACAGAGATGACGAAGGTGTTGGAATTATCAGAAAACCATTTAAGAGCAAGGATTATTTAAATCCTCCAACAATAAGGGCAGATACTTTTGAAACAAATGAAATGCTAGAAAGCCTTAATGGGGAAATAGAAGATATAAAGAACAAAATGGAAATTTTCAGCCTCAAAAATAAGGTTATTAGAATTTAAAAGCCACTGGATAGTTCAATAGCAGAATGGAGATGATAGAGGAAATCCAGTGAATTTGAAGACAGGAAAATAGCAGTTATCCAGTCTTAACAATAAAGACAACACCATTGAACAGAGTCTCAGGGAACCACGAAACAACAACAAAACACCTAACATGTCTGTTAGTAAAATTTCAGACGTAGAGGAGAAAGAGTTCAGTGAAGAAAAATATTTGCAAAAATCGTGGCCAAAAACTTATTTAGCAAGAGACACAAACCTACAGATTCAAGAGACTCAGTAAACCCGAATTGGATAAAGCTAAGGAAATGGGCACTCACATGCAGCACAACAAACTGCTGAATTCTACAGATAAGGAAGCAAATCTCAAAAAGAAAAGAACCCAAGAGAAATGATGCCTTACTTACAGGGGAACATTGGAATGATTGTGTTTTTGCATCAGAAACCAAGAAAGCCAGAAGAAAGTCGAGCAGTATTTTCTAAGTACTAAGAGAAAATAACTGTCAACTCAAATTCTAAATCCAGGAAAAATATTCTTCAAGAATTAACCTGAATTAAAGACATTCTCAGAGGAAGGAATTCTCATTGTTTTCCAGCATACATCTTCCAAAAGAGCTGCTACAGGAAATTCTTCAGAAAGAGGAGAAATGATACCAGAAGAAAAGTTGGAGCCTTAAGAAAAATAAGAGGGCGATGGAAATGATAAATATATGGGCTAATATATTATTTTTATTCTGTTGTTTTTTGAGGGTTTGAAAGCAAAAAATACAACATCATCTGATGGCGTTTTCAATGTATGTGGACATAATACATAAGAGAACTATGATAGAAGGCTATACTCTGTATGCTTCCATTTCTACAATGTTCTCTAGAAGACATAACCATAGCGGCAGAGGACACATAAGTGATGGCCAGGTCTTGGGGTGGAGGTGGGGTATGATTGCAGAGAGACACCAGGAGGGAGTTTTTGAGGCGATAAAACATTACTGTATCTTGTTTGTGGTAGCAGTAACTCAAATCTATATATGTAGTAAATTTCACAGAACTACACACAGAGAAAAAGTCAATTCTACTGTATATTAATTCTAAAAAAAGAACAGGAAGTATAGTTAGGTCCCCCAGCAGTCTGATTTCAAAGGGAATGAAATCTGCCTCCCGTGCCCTCTCACCCCACAGCTCTAAATGATGCATTTCTTACTTTTTGGTTTCTGTAGGAATGTCCTTAAAAGAGGGAAGTTCATATAAAAATGATGAGATTTAAAATAAAAGCAGATAGAAAAACCCATGGACTTAAATTCTGCTTAAGGTTTAAATATTCTTTGGGTCGTTTCCAGCAAGAGAGCCTGAAAGTCGGATGAACGGCACAAGACATTACAACAGGAGGTACAGCTAGTGACTCCAAAAATGATTGGTCTGAAGTGAACAGCTTTCACGTTGGTAGAAATGTCATATGTTGGTAGATATGGAGAACACTTCCAAAATTTCTGATGGACAGGGATAGAGGAGGAATTTCTGTGATATTAACAAGCAAAGTTATTTCCCTCTAGAATAGTAACTCCTAACTCCTGACCATGGCACTAGAGCTCTTGTAATTGCGGTTAATAGACGGAATCTCTGAGTCTCTATCTACACCCTCCAGGTTGCTTTCACACACATACGGGTTGAAGAAACACTGGGGAACAAGAGCTTAGGTATGAAGAACATCTTAGATGTTACGTCTATGTTGGTAATGTCATGGGCTAGCTGCTTCTTCAAAGTAAAAGGTGAGTGGGGAAGAGAAACCAGCAACGGAGATCGACAAGAGTGGTGAAGCGGGAACTAGACTGTAGTGAAAGGAAAGGAAAGAAGTTAAGTGAAAGCAAAGAAGTTAGAAGTATCAAAGGGTGGGTAGTCGACCATATAAAACACTCCAGAGAGGTCAGGTAAGGCAAAAATTGGGAAGCATTCATTGAATTTAGTAATTAGGGCATTTTTCAATATTTTAGTGCAAACATATGATATACGCATCACAGTGTCTGCCCAGCCCAACTTTCCTTGCTAGTTAAAACTGCTTCACCCTCAGCCCCTACACAGGGAAGCTGTGTTAGGTTGATTTTCGCAAAACAGTGGTCAGAGCCTGACCAGGCATGGGCACCTGACTCAAGGGCAGCCCATTCATAGGCTGGCAGGTGACCTTTGAGGAGGCCTAGTACAAAGATAACAATTAGCTGTTTCACCTGGCTCTGTCCAGGATTTGGACTGTGAGATATAAAGTGGTTTGGCCAGTTGCATGTGAGAGGAAAACAGAGCAGCCTTGAAGAGGAAAAGAGAGATAGTGAGAGCAAGAGAGAGAGAGCAAGAGAGCAAGAGAGAGAGAGAGACACTGCTATGGTTTTGAATACATCCCCTCTAAAATTCAGGTGTTGAAACTTACTGGCCAATGTAATCATATTAACAGGTGGGGCCTATAAGAGGTAATTAGGTCACGAAAAGTCCTTATAAATGAGGCTTCACAAATGAATGTGATTAAAGCCCTTATAAAAGAGGCTTCGTGCAGCATTTGTCCCTCTTGCCCTTCCATCTTTAGCCGTGGAGGTGGACGCCGTGCATTCCCTCCAGACAATGCAGTATCAACGCACCAGCCTGGAAACAGCGGCTCTCACCATACACCAAAGACGCTGGGGCCTCGATCATGGACGTCTGAGTCTCCAGAACGTGAGTAATAATTTTTTGTTCTTTATAAATTATCAAGTCTGTGGTATTCTTTTATAGGAGCACAAAATGGACTGAGACCGAGACACAGGCTGTGCGTACCGAGAGAGGCAGATAATGGTGCTGGTCCGTCCAGCTGCTCTGATGAGAATGTGTGGGAATTTTGTTACGAAGTTACCTGTCTAAAAGAATGAACCTTGTGTTGGATCGGGAAGAAGGGCCGTGGTAGAAAAGCCTGTGTGTGTGTGTGTGTGTGTGTGTGTGTGTGTGTGTGTGTGTGTAATAAGAGAAAAGACTTAAACATGATAGAGAATGTGAGGAATGCTACTATGTGACCCACCTGAATTCTAACTCTCAATCCAGCCCTACAGTTAGAGAGAATCATGTTTCTCCTACAAATATCCAAAGGACACAGAAGTGCCCAGAGGTGGCCAGCTACCTGGTGGACATAGGAACTGCGCAGTATTCACAGTGATCAAATTGTGGAGGGCAGGGCATTATTTGCGAGTCTGTACTATGCACATTGTTCTGAGTTAAGCACTTTACCCACATTTCCTCATTTAAGCCCCACAACACGTATAAATAAGCATGATTGTTCTCGCTTTAAAGTTCAGAAGATTGAGGCCCCAGGAAATAACAGAAACCATTAGAACTGGAAGTTGAACCGAGATCTGTTTATCTGAAAGAGATCCTGATCTTTTCACCTTTCATACTTCCCCCATTTATGAATCTTACACCCTTAATAATTAACAAGCACACCTGCTGATTTCCTATGGGTGTGGCTCAGGATGAAATTTAAAAGTTTCCAATATAGTTGAGAAATAAACAAAAATGTGTAACATGGAAAGTGACTGCTTGAAGTAGACCAGTCAGGCATATATATATATATATATATAAAATATATAATTTAGTATATATTATATATAAAATTTATTATATATTATATATAAAAATTGTTATATATTATATAAAAAATTTATTATATATATAATTTATTGTCTAAGGTGAAAGGAAGGCACTAAAATTAATTGACTGGCATTAACAGTTCCAAAATAGTAGTAATTAGGAACTGTCCTGAACAAATCAGAACATATAGTTACCCTAATGAAACCTTGCTGTAATATTATACTTCCTGATTCAAGATTACTAAGGCCTCCACCTACTAACAAGGCCCTTCTCACATTTATTGTCTTTCAAAAAATACCTAGTACCTCTCAATCTATGAGGGCACGGAAACCATGCTGAATTGGGAACCTCCCAGGCTTTCCTATCCAATAGCTTTGAGTGCAAATTGGGCAGATATGTTCTTAATTTGTGTAGGGATAAGAAGCCTCGGGCAATAATCATCTGGTGATCAGAAACTGAGTTTAGGAGAGGTTTGGGTTGCCCGGAAGCCTTGTTGTATCAATCAGGTTCTTAGTTGAAAGCAACGGAGAACAACCCTGACTTGCTTACACAGAGAAGATAGATGGTACTGGTGGCTCACAGAATTGCTAAGAAGGCTGGATTACTAAGCACAGAAAGCAAACAGAAACAAGACAGACTGAAAAACAGGCAAATGACAGCCAAATGACATCACAGAACTAACCCAGTGAGGACCTGGCTGCTGTCATTGGCACTGTGTGTTGTATACCACAGCCAGCACTGCTGCCATGTAGACCCAGAATGACTTCTCCACTGATCCTGCTTTTTTTGTAATGCCAACTCTCAATTCAGAGAGTCCAAGTGGGTGGATCTGATTGGTCAATCCTAGGCTATCCCTGCTAGTCTAGTCTTTTCAGGCCCATAGTGGAAAGGAGGGTTCTGCCTCCAAGAACTGTAATTTTGCCCCCAAATATTCATTTTTCCCTCCCAGGGGAGAGGATTATGCCTCCCTGCCCTTTTGACATCAGGCTTGACCATGTTGCTTGTTTTGGCCAGTAGCATATTAGAGGAAAATCTGCGGGTGGTGTGCTAGTGGAAGCGTCAGGAGCCAATGCGTGCTCTGCCATCTACTTTCCCTCTGCCTCAAGAACAGCAATGTTCTAGATTGGACTATTGCATCAACCTGAATCCCAAAAGTGGAAGATGACATGGAACAGAGCCACAACGAGCCCATGAGGGGCATGCAGCATTAGCAAGAATTAAACCTTTGCAAGCCACTAAGATTTGCAGGGGTTGTTTGTTACCAGGGTATAAAGTAATCTGACTGATACATGCTCTCACCAAAACACATATGATGGAGAATTCCCAAACACATAGAAAGAGAGTTCAAATGCTTGGCCAAAAAGTAAAAAAAAAAAAAAAGCAATTAAAAAATTCATTTTCCTATAGAAAATTCATCTAAATATAGAATGTTAAACGAGTCACCTTTCTTAAGTTCTCAGTTTCCCTGTGGCTCTCCAGAGGCTGCCCTATGGTCCTCACAGCACTACAAGAGTACAAAATTTGTGTGGGTGGAAGAACCCTTGGGGCAAAATTCTTCACAATCTTGGGGCAAATTCTTCACAATCTCTGTTGTGTGTATGTTAAAGATTATTTATATTGATCTTAAAAAAAATCACTGAATGTTAAAATTGATCAGGGAAGGTTTCTGCTGGGAAAGAATGGTTTGTGAAAAACACTCAAGGCAAGTTGAGACAATAAAACACTGTAAAATGTGTGTTTGTGTGTGTGTGTGCACGCAAATAGCAAATTAGTTTTTAGGTGGTTTTATTTCTAAAAAATTAGTTACGTATTTTATTTTAACATGTAATGAAAATAAAGAATCTACTATTTCTTAGTTACACAATGAAAATAACATAGTTGTGGCTGTTTTCTATGAAATTATTTTTCTTCTCCTAAGGAAATTAAGTTCAACACAATTTCCTGGCTTTCTTGAAAGTTTTAAGGTTCCACAATTTCATTCACATCTGCTCATGACGTTCGGTTTTTAAGACTTGGTTCACAGACTAAAAAGAATCCTTACATTAAGAAGCAGGTCAACCAATGAATTCCAAAGAGAATTTACCTCAGAGGCATTTCAGAAAAGGCAGGGCAGAACTTGGTAGTGGTACCAGGTGTTGGCTAACCCAAGGCATGGAGATAATTTGAAGATCCAGCTTCTTGTTGCTTTAGTCCAAAAGAAGCAATTCCTATTTAAAAAGTAATCTAAAATGGTTTTTAAAAATCTATTTTTTTTCTTTTTAGGATGGGACATACCTATGAAATTCCACATATTTCCTTTCCGCCACTCTTAAATAATCAGTCCATCAATCCACTCTTTTCAATGGGTGATGTCATTTGTCCACTGCCTGGTCAATCTACACATGTCTTTTGAGTACCTACAATGTGACCTGGGGTGTATGTACCACCTTGGCATCACAGGATAATGTAGTTACCTGTTTAAGAGATGAAAAAATGTTACCTTAATCACTGGCATCGGAGCTCCTCTTAAAGATAGGAAAGTCTTTGTTTAGTAAAGAATTTCCCAAGCCTTTTTTTTTTTTTTTTTTTTGTGAGTGTGGGAAGAAGAATAAAGGGGATCATCTATACAGAACACATGAAAACAAGGGGATAGAGAAGCCACTTTGCATGGAAAGATACAGAGGGAAAGTTGGGAAGGGGAGAGTATTGAGCAACTGGCTGGGAGACAGGAGGTGATGAGAAATTCCCAGGAACAATGATAGGCAAGGATGCCCACTACCAACAGTACTAAACCTTAAGATATTGTTAAAAAGGGTTTACTTTAAATCCGCCTTACCAAGAGTCCCTGTGTGAACAGTGCTATGAGGAAAGGGACTGTGCACTTGAGGCGGTGAAATGATCCCTAAGAAGCGTCAACACAGTGGAAGCAGGGGCTTGAGTCAGAGGTCCCTGGGTAAATAAAAACTTCCCAAAGATACCCCAGAGTGACTGGGAGGTAGTTTGTGCAACCTCTGATGCATGATAGGGGTCACACCATTTTCACTGCAATCTCAATGAGCGTGATGACTCAGCCACCAATTCCAGCTGCCATTTTGGTTGCAGTTGTGAGAAGTGGTCCCATCCTCAAGAACATAACATGCTCCTACGTTATTGTGAATTATGCTGAAGTGAACAGAGGTGTGCATGTATCTTTATAATAGAATGATTTATATTCCTTTGGGTATATACCCACTAATGGGATTTCTGGGTCAAATGGTATTCCTACATCTAGATCTTTGAGGAATCGCCATACGGTCATCCACAATGGTTGAAATAATTTACACTCCCAACAACCGTGTAAAAGTGTTCCTTTTTCTCTGCAAACTTCCAGCAGCTGTTTTTTGACTGCTTAGTATACCTATTCTGACTAGTGAGAGATGGCTTCTCATTGTGGTTTTGATTTGCATTTTTCTAATGATCAGTGATATTGAGCATTTTTTCATGTTTGTTGGCTGCATATATGTCTTATTTTGAGAAATGTCTGTTCATGTCCTTTGCCCACTTTTTAAAGGGGTTGTTTTTCTTGTAAATTGGAGCAACCTGTATTCTTATCATGGGGAGGGGGTGGTTATTAAATGAACCATGCTTCATCCATACTATAGAACAAGTTATGCATCGTTTCAAAATAATGTTGGTAGATTTGAATATACTGACATGGAAAGATCTCTAAGACCTGTAGCTAAGTTTAAAATCAAGGCAAAGATCAATACCTAATTTTTTATGGAAAACTTCCCACAAAATATAATGACATATTTGAATGTGTATGTACATTTTCCTTGGTAGCGATGGGATTAGATAGGGAGCTGGAGACAAAACCTATTTTGTTTGAAAAATTTTAACCATGAGAATGTATTTGTGTTTAGTCGGGCGTGGTGGCACATAGCTGTAGTCCCACCTACTTGGGAGGCTGAGGCAGGAGGACTGCTTGAGCCTGGGAGTCTGAGGCTGCAGTGCAATCGTGCCACAGAGCTCCAGCCTGGGTGACAGAGTGAGACCCTTTCTCAAAATAAATAAATAAAATTTAAAAAGAATATATTTATGTGGTACTTGTATAATTATGGATTAGAAAGTTTAAAATAAAAATGTAAAAAGAACAGTGCAAGGTCAGATTCTGGAGACCATTAGAATACACACACACAGGTGCACACACACATGCACACACACGACAGTGCTGGCAATGTAAATCTAGATGAAAAGAACCTACTATTTAAAAGGATCTTGGCAGCCTTGTCCTTTCTCACATCAGAAAAGCCCAGGCTGTGGAGAAGTAAGGTTCCTATGCATGCACACAACATGTGACCTTAACCTCCCAGGAAATCTGAAACTTCGGGCCTTGCCTCAATATCTGTCACAACTACACCCACCTTCAGGTGTGTTGTGAGGACCTAGTCACCTGTTTTCACTCTTACTTTTGAGACAGCAAAGAGTTTTGAAACAGCCTGTGATGGAGTCCACGACTATCAGGGAAACCTGCCCCAATATTTCAACATAGGTTCTTTCTATTTTCCATAAGTGTTGGCTGGGTGAGAAATAAAGAGAGACAATATAAAGAGAGGAATTTTACAGCTGGGCCACCATTGGTGACATCACATATCGGTAGGACCGTGATGCCCACCTGAGCCTCAAACCAGCAAGTTTCTTGTTAAGGGTTTCAAAAGGGGAGGGGGTGTAACAACAGGGAGTAGGTACAAAGATCACATGCTTCAAAGGGCAAAAAGCAGAACTACTAATAAGGGTCTAACAAAGATCACATGCTTCTGAGGGAACAGGACAAAGGGCAAAAGCACAACTACTGATAAGGGTCCAACAAAGATCACAAGGCAAAGGGCAAAAGCAGAACTACTGATAAGGGTGTATGTTCAGCAGTCTACATATTGCCTTTTTTTTTTCTTTTTTTAAGCTTTCTTTTTTTATTTTTTTATTATTATTATACTTTGAGTTTTAGGGTACATGTGCCCAATGTGCAGGTTTGTTAAATATGTATCCATGTGCCATGTTGGTGTACTGCACCCATTAACTCGTCATTTAGAATTAGGTATATCTCCTAATGCTGTCCCTCCCCCCTCCCCCCTCCCCCCCCCACCCCACAACAGTCACTGGAGTGTGATGTTCCCCTTCCTGTGTCCGTGTGTTCTCATTGTTCAATTCGCACCTATGAGTGAGAACATGCGGTGTTTGGTTTTTTGTCCTTGCTATAGTTTACTGAGAATGATGGTTTCCAGTTTCATCCATGTCCCTACAAAGGACATGAACTCATCACTTTTTATGGCTGCATAGTATTCCATGGTGTATATGTGCCACATTTTCTTAATCCAGTCTATCATTGTTGGACATTTGGGTTGGTTCCAAGTCTTTGCTATTGTGAATAGTGCCGCAATAAACATACGTGTGCATGTGTCTTTATAGCAGCATGATTTATAGTCCTTTGGGTATATACCCAGTAATGGGATGGCTGGGTCAAATGGAATTTCTAGTTCTAGATCCCTGAGGAATCGCCACACTGACTTCCACAATGGTTGAACTAGTTTACAGTCCCACCAATAGTGTAAAAGTGTTCCTATTTCTCCACATCCTCTCCAGCACCTGTTGTTTCCTGACTTTTTAATGATGGCCATTCTAACTGGTGTGAGATGGTATCTCATTGTGGTTTTGATTTGCATTTCTCTGATGGCCAGTAATGATGATCATTTTTTCGTGTGTTTTTTGGCTGCATAAATGTCTTCTTTTGAGAAGTGTCTGTTCATGTCCTTTGCCCACTTTTTGATGGGGTTGTTTGTTTTTTTCTTGTAAATTTGAGTTCATTGTAGATTCTGGATATTAGCCCTTTGTCAGATGAGTAGATTGCAAAAATTTTCTCCCATTTTTGTAGGTTGCCTGTTCACTCTGATGGTAGTTTCTTTTGCTGTGCAGAAGCTCTTTAGTTTAATGAGATCCCATTTGTCAATTTTGGCTTTTGTTGCCATTGCTTTTGGTGTTTTAGACCTGAAGTCCTTGCCCATGCCTATGTCCTGAATGGTATTGCCTACGTTTTCTTCTAGGGTTTTTATGGTTTTAGGTCTAACATGTAAGTCTTTAGTCCATCTTGAATTAATATTTGTATAAGGTGTAAGGAAGGGATCCAGTTTCAGCTTTCTACATATGGCTAGCCAGTTTTCCCAGCACCATTTACTAAATAGGGAATCCTTTTCCCATTGCTTGTTTTTCTCAGGTTTGTCAAAGATGAGATAGGTGTAGATATGCGGCATTATTTCTGAGGGCTCTGTTCTGTTCCATTGATCTATGTCTCTGTTGTGGTACCAGTACCATGCTCTTTTGGTGACTGTAGCCTTGTAGTATAGTTTGAAGTCAGGTAGCGTGATGCCTCCAGCTTTGTTCTTTTGGCTTAGGATTGACTTGGCGATGCGGGCTCTTTTTTGGTTCCATATGAACTTTAAAGTAGTTTTTCCCGATTCTGTGAAGAAAGTCATTGGTAGCTTGATGGGGATGGCATTGAATCTATAAATTACCTTGGGCAGTATGGCCATTTTCACGATATTGATTCTTCCAACCCGTGAGCATAGAATGTTCTTCCATTTGTTTGTATCCTCTTTTATTTCATTGAGCAGTGGTTTGTAGTTCTCCTTGAAGAGGTCCTTCACATCCCTTGTAAGTTGGATTCCTAGGTATTTTATTCTCTTTGAAGCAATTGTGAATGGGAGTTCACTCATGATTTGGCTCTCTGTTTGTCTGTGATTGGTGTACAAGAATGCTTGTGATTTTTGTACATTGATTTTGTATCCTGAGACTTTGCTGAAGTTGCTTATCAGCTTAAGGAGATTTTGGGCTGAGACGATGGGGTTTTCTAGATATACAATCATGTCATCTGCAAACAGGGACAATTTGACTTCCTCTTTTCCTAATTGAATACCGTTTATTTCATTCTCCTGCCTGATTGCCCTGGCCAGAACTTCCAGCACTATGTTGAATAGGAGTGGTGAGAAAGGGCATCCCTGTCTTGTGCCAGTTTTCAAAGGGAATGCTTCCAGTTTTTGCCCATTCAGTATGATATTGGCTGTGGGTTTCTCATAGATAGCTCTTATTATTTTGAGATACATCCCATCAACACCTAATTTATTGAGAGTTTTTAGCATGAAGGGTTGTTGAATTTTGTCAAAGGCCTTTTCTGCATCTATTGAGATAATCGTGTGGTTTTTGTCTTTGGTTCTGTTTATATGCTGGATTACATTTATTGATTTGCGTATGTTGAACCAGCCTTGCATCCCA
The DNA here is from genome assembly GCF_009828535.3 of Hylobates moloch. Classification (NCBI taxonomy): domain Eukaryota; kingdom Metazoa; phylum Chordata; class Mammalia; order Primates; family Hylobatidae; genus Hylobates; species Hylobates moloch. The sequence goes on from NW_026652294.1 coordinate 62,207,072, forward strand.
GGGATGAAGCCCACTTGATCATGGTGTATAAGCTTTTTGATGTGCTGCTGGATTCGGTTTGCCAGTATTTTATTGAGGATTTTTGCATCAATGTTCATCAAGGATATTGGTCTGAAATTCTCTTTTTTGGTTGTGTCTCTGCCGGGCTTTGGTATCAGGATGATGCTGGCCTCCTAAAATGTGTTAGGGAGGATTCTCTCTTTTTCTATTGATTGGAATAGTTTCAGAAGGAATGGTACCAGTTCCCCTTGAACCTCTGGTAGAATTCAGCTGTGAATCCATCAGGTCCTGGACTCTTTTTGGTTGGTAAGCTATTGATTATTGCCACAATTTCAGAGCCTGTTATTGGTCTATTCAGAGATTTAACATCTTCCTG